>NC_052506.1:17938415-18250915 GCF_014356525.2 Nilaparvata lugens
GACGGTGTGCATCTCAATAAAGAGGGAGCTAACATATTGAAGGCCGGCATTTGTAGTATAATACGAACTGAAAGGGGGAAGAATTCTGGAGCCCTCATTGAGTGCATCTCATAGCCACAAACAGCATTGAACCACACTCCACATACCAAGGAACACAGGAAAAATCAACAATCCTTCAAACGGACTTGCAATGGGAAAAATAAGTCACTCACCATCTACCACTTGAATCTACAAAGGGGATTGCAATCAAAACTGGAGAGGTTGAGCATGGATCTGAGTCTGTACACCCCTGATATCGTTGTTCTTTCGGAGCATGGACTCAGAGAGGAAGACCTACTACACACCAATATTGCTGGCTACACTCTTATAGCAAACTATTGTCGTAAAACTCTTCTCTGGGGCGGCATTGCCATGTATAAAAGAAGCAACCTTCAACTGAACATGGAGAAAGTAAACTTAGACCAGTCACATGCACCTGCAGAACAGCTTTTTGAAACAGTAGTGGTGAAAGTACGGATGAGGCAGATGAACCTAATCATTATTGGCACCTATCGATCTCCATACCCCAGAACAGAAGATGAATTCCTATCCAGACTTGGAAGTCTACTTCAAAAATACTCTGGAAAGCGCTTCAAGATTGTTGTCCTTGGAGACACCAACATAGACACTCTAAAACCAGAGAGCCAAATCTGTAAGGACCTAGAAAATATCTTGACACAGCATGGCTGCCAAATCTACAGGATGCCTGCCACAAGAATCACTCAAAACTCAACCACTAGCATTGACGGATGTTATCACAATATGGACACAAAAACAATAGAAACTAAAGCATACCCAAACCAAATTTCCGACCATCACACTGTCATCTGCAAAGTAACTAGTACGGTAGAATATGAAAATGCTATATAAAACACACCCGAAACTTCTCCACAGAAAATCTAAATCAACTAAAGACATTGCTTCAGCAGGCTGACTGGACAAGGGTGACAAACTCTCCTCAAGTAGATGACAAATATAATAACTTTCTGAAGATAATGCGGATAAGTATGGATAGTGCAATGCCTCGAGAATTAAAAAAAATTACTACATCCGAAAAAAATATCTTTTGGGACAATAACACATTGACATTGAGACACAAACTACTCCAAGCAAATAACCAGTACTTGGCAACAGGCTCTCTGGAAGATAAAGAAAAATGCTCTAATTTAAAGAAGGCCTATGACACTGAAGTGAGAGAGAAGAAAGTGCAGCAGATAAGAAGTAGAATTGAAAAGACTAATAATAAAACAAAAATTCTCTGGAAGATTATCAATAATGAAAGAAACAAAAACAAGCTAGGAGTACAGGACAACCTAGTGCTGAACTGGGAAAACGGAAAAATAGTAAACCCCAAGCATATTAGTGATATCTTCAATTCTATATTCACTCAACCGCCACCAAAGTCAAATATGCACGCATTAGATAGTGAGGATGAGATGCTTGATGCTCCATTATTCAGTGATTTCTCCACAATTTCAGAATCAGACATTGACTGCCTTCTTGACAACCTAAAACCAAGTAACTCAGCTGGATATGATGAGATTACAGGAAAAATAATGAAGTATTGCAAGGACGAGTTGAAAAAGCCACTTCTTGACATTGCTAACTCATCTATAAGACAAGCAAAATTTCCTTCATACATGAAAGTGGCAAAGATTTATCCTAAACTGAAAAAAGGTGACAAAACTGATCCCAGGAATTACAGACCGATTGCTAATCTGCCTACACCATCAAAAATAATCGAAAGAGCAGCTATAATCAAATAATATCCATCTTGAAGACAACAATTTACTTGTGAAACAGCAGCATGGATTCAGAAAGAACCTCGGCACAATGACTGCAATATCAAATTTACACAATGAGATTACAAAAATGTGGGAAGAACATAAAACCCCTGTGGACTCTTTATTGATCTACAAAAGGCATTTGATACAATAAACTTCAACATACTAAAAAGCAAACTCAAAAACTAAAAATTGTAGGAAATGCACTTGCCTGGCTAGAAAACTACCTCACAAACCGGCAACAATATGTTGAAGTAGAACATAAAATCAATAGCAATGTAATCAACTATAGATCATCCATACAAGCAGTCACTAAGGGCGTACCACAGGGATCGATACTGGCCCCCTGCTATTCCTCATTTATATTAAACGACTTTTCTAAGGAATTAAACCTGATAAAAAATGCATTTTGTTTGCAGATGACACAACAATACTTATGCCCACTAGCAAGGAAATGTCTAAAAATGAAGTAATCGATTCTACATTCAATGAAATTAAAGGAATCTGCAATAAATTAAACCTTACCATCAACACTACAAAAACAGTCTGTATTACATTCACAAATAGAAATCAACAACATGAACCCCTGAATGGAGAAATAATGGAGGCCGACAATACAAAATTCCTCGGAATTCTAGTGGACAAAAATCTCACCTGGCAAAACCACATAGATCACCTGTGTAAAAAACTATCCAGCACTGTATGTGATCCGCAGAATACGCAATATAACAGATGAGAAGACAGCATTTACATCCTACCATGCCCTATTTTCATCTCATCTCAAATACGGCATTGTTGCATGGGGATCGGCAACAATAGCAAACTCAACAGAGTACTGTGTATACAGAAGAGAGCTATACGCACTATACTGAGAAGAAATATGTTGGATCACTGTAAGGGCTTCTTTGTGCAGTATAATATCCTGACAGTGATCTCACTATATATCATGGAAACAGTACTAGCGGTGGTGAAAACAAACCCCAGGCTGAGATGCGGACAACACACCTACAGCACCCGAACCAGGAATAATATTGATCTTCCCCAACACAGACTCACTAAGACTGCAAAATCACCAGCCTACACTGGGGCTTTCTTCTTCAATCTGCTCCCGCTGCATGTAAAATCAATGGTCAATACTGGGACATCCCAAAACACTGAAGATGTACCTGCTGACAAGACCCTATTACTCAGTAGCAGAGTATGTTGGGGAACACACTGCTACACACCTGGACTAACCGGGACAACTATGACGACTCCACGGACACACGACCGTCGGGAGGACCTAGGAAGTAAAGTAAGTAAGTAAGTAAGTAAGCATTCATTTCTAATAATTTAATGCCCCGCGCCACGCTTTTGTAAACTTATTATTGGTTCCATTTCGAAGGTATTTTGATTTGAATTCTATCAAGATACTTGAATAGATAATATTTCCAAGGAAAAAATAGTTTCATAATTTTTTCGTTTTGATATTAGGCGCGTTAAAAGCGCATAACGTTCAAATATTGGGAAAGATCCATCCTCAAAGTATGAATTCATTTGCTATCATTTATGATGTAATGGATCTACCCCAAGATTTGAACTTTTGGCGCTTTCAAAGCGCCCAATATATCAAAAAGTAAAAATGATAAAAGTTTTTTCTTGAAATTAGTCAATATATGAATAAATTGATAGTATACAATTCGTAATACTTTGATAATTTACCAGTAAAAAGAATCAAAAAGCGTGGTGCACATCCTTGATTATTGTATACGGTACCACTATTATGATGCTACTTTCATTTTATGTCTTGTAAATTAAATCTGTTATACTCATATTCCTAACAGTCAAGTAAGCTTAGTCAACAAAATATTGGGTTTACTTCGTCTTGAATTGCTCAAGAAGTTGAATTTTGGGTTCACTTCGTCTTGTATTGCTCAAGAAATTGAATTATGATAAATCATCTATTACTTTGCAAAGAAGCTCACAATAATTTAAACCCACAAATAAAATAATAAAGAACATACTAGAATGTTCGCTCCTTCAAAATTTCATTAGTATGTGAATATTTAATTTTTTGTGATAATAATGTGTTATATTCTTTCTACGAAGGCTTGGTTTTGGAGCATGTAAATTTGAAAATATTTTAGGGCTGAAAATTTTGTGAAGTGAAGAACTACAAGACTTAACATATTTCGGACTATGTGTAGGCTAACTTTATCTAAATTTGGGAGAGGAACAGCACAGGGTTACCTTATTTTTCCTCTCCCTATCATTTTGATGATAAGGGACGCTTTGCTTGAATCATTAAAATCGATAGTATTTAATTAATACTATCTAACTAACCCAACTTGATTCATCGATATAGGATATCACTGATTCACTCAAAGTAAAGTCTAAAAAATTGATGTAATTTGTGAGCTTTTTACACTGCTTTTTTGAATGGATGATTTATTGATTATGATTGTCAAATGTGATTGAAATTGATAAATATAAACTATTTTAATGCAATTTATTCCCATGGTTTCTTGGGCAGAGAAATATTACCCAATCATAAGTTTCTTCCCAATGGGAATATTCCCGACTTACATTAATACCCTCAAAAATCAGCACTAACTTCCCTGGAATCTCCCCGTCTACCCAATACACCATGTTCCTACCTCACTTTGTTCAAGCAAATCAGTCTTTGCGCAAAACGCCTATAATATAGTCCAAACAGAAGAGATGTAGCACCAAGTCCATTCTGTTTCCATTGGACCATATTCCTATAATTATAGAGGTGTGAGAATCCTCTACGCCACTTTGGTGTGAATTGGGTCTTATGCTTAGTGAACTGTAAGTAGAAGTATATTACAAAATATTTATTCTACCATTCCTACCTATCGCTAGAACTTGAAAATTTTTAATGTTATTTTCAAATTTCACCAACTTATTTTTTATCATTCGATCAATCAATAATTCGTTTGTTTTTTTCTCTTTCAGACACCAAAACATATTACACAGTGTAGATGGACGGATAGAAAGCGTGAACATCAAAAGCCATCGTGTGTGTTACCAAGTTTCCATTCTGCATCTAACAATAGGAACCAAGCATCCAACATCATAACTTTATTATTAAACATAGCAGAAAGAGCTACAGTGAGTCGGGTGGCGCCGATGATACCCCTGCCATTGAGCAGATAATACAGCGTTAGCTGGGGGACTCATAGCCTTAGCATGTTCTCCATGTGTTTAATTTTAGTATTTGAGCTTCAAGACAGACTGCTGGTACGACACAGATAAGTGCCTATAGGCCCAATTCACATCGAAATGACGTGGCTTTGGAGTGGCGCTGACTTTTTAACATACAAACATAAATGGTTGAATGCAAACAGAAGTGGCTTGGCGAAATGCCAATCCAGTGTGCATTGGACCATAGGCCTATATTGAGTGCCAAAATGTCAGTGACATACCACCACCACATCACTGTTCAGCTGTTCTTGTTTATGTTGTATGCTTGTAAATAAATTCAATTCTATTAATGTTGGGAATTATTATTTCACTTCAACACATCATTCCTAGTAAACCCTACTGATCCTAGTAGATTCTTACTATCCTGGGACTAAAATGTTATTTATTTATTCTAGTTAATCCTTCTATGCTTCATATTTTTATTAAATATTTAGATGGTCTACATTTTATCATGTTTTAGTGCACAAGCAGTTTGCAGTGGTGATTCATTAGAGCGTAGAGTACTAGAAGATCCATTATATAACAAAAATTGTATATTCGTAGAATAATATTTAGTATTCATTTTGAAAACCAAATGCGGAAAATAATGAGTTGTAGCCTGTTATGATGGAAACAATATCAGTCCATTGACGTGTCAAAGTCAAGAAAGTGTCAATTGACTTGTAAGAAGAAGGTGAATATTGAATACGGCAATATTTTGACTGAAAGATCATAATGATATCACCAAAATCATTGGTACATGTTAATTTGTGCCTAAAGGCCCCCATCCACGATCGAACAAGTTTGCGCAAACTAATAGCCTACATAATTAAATTCTCAGGCCCCACAAATAGAATAAACACTAATTTCACATCATATTACAATGTGTTTTGGGGTGTGATGTTGTTAAGTACGCGGTATTAGTTTGTACAAACTTGTTTGACCGTGAATGGCCTTTAGTAATAGGAAATAGAGTGAAATTATGGAAAAATTTAATGAACCAATTTAATGAGTACAGCTGATGATGCGTTGGTTAACTACGTGAAACCATGGTTCTGTTTTAAAGTTTTTAATAAAGTTTTAGTGAAATTTGACAATATCTTGTTTCTTATTAATGAACCAAATCACATGAAAAGGTGAGTTCTTTTAACAAAAACTATTTAGGCCAACTGGTCAATATTCAGTTTACAGCAGTAACATAGCACAACATTATAAATCATGCAAATAAAACATAAAATTAGTATAAAATAATTCATGTACCTCGTACATTATACAGGCACCACTTTAACAAACCTTTCAAAACAGTTAATTTCCATTGTTCCTACATTATTTGTGGGAAGAAAATTGAAAAGCCTATTGGCATAGCCTATATATATACATTTGTCATGCATTTAAAGGTCCCCACAGTCATACAAGTTTGTACAAAGTAGTGCTGTACCTTTTTTAGTACGGTACTGTAGGCCTACTTTTACATATCAGGCCCCACAAATAAAAAACGCACTGTTTTCACATCATCATATCATAAGTTCATTTCAGTTTTGGGGCCTATAGTAGGTTCTAATTTGTAAAACCTTGTTTGACCATTTTTATCTTTAAGAACAAAAATGAGTTGATACAAACGTTGTAATAATATAAGTATTATGTTAGGATAATATAATTATTTTTACACATGTGGCAGACTTCTTTGATTGATTGATAAACAAATGAATAGTTTTTGTTACATCTAAGTTGGTCGAATATATGATGATCCAGATTAACATGGAAGAAAGATAAGAATGGCAGTGAAGATACTAAATAAGAAACTGGGTACCCCACTGTATAGGGACACCATAAGTATGAATGAATGATTAAAATGATGAGCATGTTAAATAATGATTTAACTTTTCGAGTGATTTCTATCCTTCTACAGCATAGACAGAAGCTGTATGTAGAGAGTCCTATCTGGATACCAGAAAAGTTGATCAATAAATTTTTTTGTTTTGAAGTTTGACTGTTTCAAAATGTTTCCGAAGCCATATCAGCTCATTGAGCTCTCTATGGTGAAGTCCACGTTATAATGGCAGAGGATGAAGATGGACGAATAGCGATGCCGATTCTCTGCATTTATTAATTATATTTTTACACTGTCATAAACATAATTGGCATCGTTGTGGACCTAGAAAAGGATAGTACCACCGACTTTGTCGAATGATAGACAAAGATAGCAAAACCAAAGTTCATCAAATACTGTCATTATAACGTGGACCTCACTATAAGCCTATATATAGTGAGGTCCACGTTATAATGACAGTATTTGATGAACTTTGGTTTTGCTATCCTTGTCTATCATTCGATAAAGCCGGTGGTACTATCTTTTTCTAGGTCCACAACGATGCCAATTATGTTTTTGACAGTGTAGAAATATAATTAATTAATGCAGAGAATCGGCATCGCTATTCTTGTATCTTTATCCACTGCCATTATAAAGTAGACCTCACTATAGTATAAACTTTAGTGGGATTTATGCGATTATGACAGTAGAGGAAGATATGAAACATGATTGCTAAAATTATAAAAATAAATTCGATCCATTATCGCTTTAGCCTATACAGACCCTTGCAGAGCACCGGAGGTACATGCTTCCTATAACTAAAATTTAATCAGTCTGCTCCCAATTCGTGCAAACGTGATTTTTATTCTTTTATTTAGTTTAGACAGCATAATCTGAGAAGTAGTCAAATTGCATCAGGAGCCATATTTGCGAAAAACGGAACTTGGAATAAGTCCGAACACCGAACGACGGAACATAGCCTTAGTTTTGGATCCAGATATTCCCGATTGTTTGGGTATTGGGTTGCAAATAAACTTTTGACTAATTTTTGATTTTTGTTATTACGTGTAAATTGTAAACATTATTAAAGACTTCTGATTTTGTAAACAGTATTTTGATTTCTAACAATAATGACGTCTGCAGCGTATTTGGAACATTATTTGGATAGTACGTATTACATTCTAAAAATATAAACATAACCTAAGAATTTGACAGCTGCAATGAATAATTACTTAATTTTGCTGTATGATGATCATAGTTTAATTTTTTTCCAACATTAATAAAATTTGAACTCTATTATTGTCAAATACTATTTAACTTTTGAATAATTTTTTTTATTTTCATTTTAGATGTATGTATAGGCTGTTAACTTCAATTTTTTGTTTTTTGGTAAGCCTACTGTACTTTTTCAAGATGTAATAGTTAACATGATAGCTAGATGTAAACTAGTTTATAATTTTTCAGTTTTGAAAGCGTATTACTACTTTAATGGAATTATGCCTCAGAAAAAACTACATTTCCCCCAACTACAAAACATCTTACTGTATCTCAGGCAAAAGTTAGAACGATTTAGACAGTAGTGAAACTTACCTTGCTAAGATTTATTGATATTATACTACATTGCACAAACTCACGTATTTTGCTTTCAAAAGAAAGTTTGGATTAGTAAATTTTATCAGTGTAAATAGTTCCCAATTGAGATTAAACCTAACCCACATTATTAAATTAGTTTATTGTACTTTATAATATATTTATCATCTCAAATATAAACCGTTGTAGCAACCTGTGGGTAGAGGGAGGTTTGTGTCGAGCATCGTACATTTGTTTGAAACCAGAATACACCTACAGTATCCCTGCTTGTCGTAGGAGGCGACTAAAAGGGCCCCTTTTTCAAATCCCTTCTTCTCCTTCTTAATATGCTTTGGAATTTTTCATTTCTAGAATGGCACTATTTCCAATTACTTAGCTTTGTACCATTCTTTCTCGCTTTTTCTATCTGTTGGCCTTCCTTTGCCATATTCTTACTTCTCCTTATACCAATCCAATGTTTGATGTAGACCGTGCTGATGGATGGTGCTTTTATATGGTATTTCTAACGGTTCCTTTAGGATACCAGGCGGCCTCCTGTAGTATTTAGCCTTGCCTGTAAATACGGGACTCTGTCTGGGTCCTCTCCACTTCCGTGGCTGTTTGTGGGAACCACATGAATAAACCAAACCGTAAGGCAACTCCAGAAGTTGCCTTTCCTTCAAATTCATCGGGATCTGCTCCATCAGGGCAGGTTCCTCAATCTGAAATGGGTGCTTCATGAACGGAGGAGGCTCCGTTGCACACTTATGTAGAGAGCCATAAGAATAAACCTAAAAGACCAGAGATGGGTGAAATTCCTGTTGTAAAAAATTCAAGACGCGACTGGTCGTATTATTCATTTATTTCATTCCACAATCACAATATCAAATTAATGATTGGGAGAGAATCAACAGGATAAACCTTTCTCTCCCTTATTTTGATAGAAATAGTACAAATGAGGTTATGCAAATACTTCTATAAAAAATCTTAAAAATGTACAGGGTCATCAACGGAGTTATACCAATTTGAAACAAAATTGTGTCACTGTTTAGAGTGCTATTTGAAAATGAGTCTTTAATATAACTCACGTTATAAATTGACACTGTAAATACCACTTCTGATCAAAAAATATATATTTCATCAAAATATCTTACTACTTATAGATGTATAACATGTAACCACTTGTATTACGGTGCAATTCCTTAGCGGATTAGGCCTCTTGAGACGCGTGGTTAGAGCTGCCGCGGCTAGAGCACATACCCTATAAATTCATAAGATATGAATCGTAAAAGCAGTATTAATAGTAGCCAACACTTCTAATTCATCTGACGCCATAACGTTCAATAATGTGTTGAGTCAGTGTTTTGTATTATGACTCCATTTATCCTTCAAGTGTGGGTAAAGGATTAAGAAGAAGGTATTAAGGTACGTTCATATAATATAAAAATTCAATGAGTGATTAAATTAATGAATTTATCGGTTATGAGCTCCATCCGCGGCGGCTCTAACCACGAGTCTCGCCAAGGAATTGTACTTTCATTCTATAAACGCCACTACCGTAAGGTCACGTCTGGCACTATCAATAATTAACTGATATTTTTATAAATATCGTTCCAGTATATTCTGTGTGAAATCCTACAAGCTCAACTTGTACGTCATCAGAATTTTTCAAAATCCTCATTAAGTTCAGTTTTATCATGTGGAACGGAATACTAAAGCTCTTCCTAGTTTTTCTTGAATGAAGACAATCGTCAGAATTATATTTTTGTAATATGGTACTTTTATTGATGTTTCAGGCTTGGAGCATTTACCAATTGAACTACAACGAAATTTCAATTTGATGCGAGACCTGGACTCTAGAGCGCAGGGTGTTATGAGGAATATTGATAAATTGGCCGACGAATTTCTCAGTAACATCAAGGCCTTATCACCCGAAAAAAAGAAAGAGAATATGTCTGCTATACAAAGTCAGTTTAATAAAGCGAAGGAGTTTGGCGATGATAAAGTTCAACTTGCAATACAAACTTATGAATTGGTGATTAATTATTTTTTATGTCTCATCTTGATTTCCCTCAACAACTATTTATAGTTTTATCACAGATTAAATCATCTCATTCATTCTATAGTTTTATTTAGAGCTGATGTTTTGGAATCATTGAATGCGTTGTTAGCTTAATTGTACCAATAAATCATTAGAGTCCATTTTCCGTAAATGTTGTCCAGAGAAATTATACCCTTATAGTACTAATTCATACTCTGGACTCCTTATGTTCATCACAATCCATGAAATTAATGGTTTTATACAAAACAGAATCCATAAAAACTAAATCATAGGCTAATATGTTTCTTAAATAAGTTCATGATAAAAGGAACGAAAGGTCCGAAAGGAACAAAAAATAATTATCAAATTTACGAACGAAAAATCAGAAGAAATTTATTAATTTGACAATTGCTTCGTTTTAAAAATCAATAAAAAATGTTTTCTTCTAAGTAGATATAAAATCAGACGTATTAACCCAATCGCAATGCTTGTTATCCAATAATCAATTAGAATTGTAAAATCATTTCAGGTTGATAAACATATTCGGAGACTAGACTCAGACCTGGCGAGATTTGAATCTGAGATTCAGGACAAAGCTCTTCTAAGCAGCACACGGACACAAGAAGAATCAGCTACGCAAAAAAGTACATTATTATATTCTTCTATTTATCTTACATTAATCTCTATTCTTTATACGATATTCTTATATTTAATGTTTAATAGAAGTTGATTAATCCAAAAGACAATAACTCTGATTATTTCTCTATTTATTATTCTATTGAATTCAAGAAATTTTCTCAAAAGATAGGATTATTTTAAAGTATCTCCTTTCTTATAGTTTTCTAAATTTATTTTTACATTCTGACCTATGCAATTAAATAATCTCAAGTCACCAATCGATAATTGATTACTATAGGGTAATTATAGAATGGATCTCATTTAATTTCGTTTGCATCAATTCTGTTGTAATCAAAGAGATATTAATTTTCTATATACTTTTCAAGTGGTTAATTGTAAATGTTTTTATGAGATTCCTGAAATTTTAGATACTTGAAGAAACGTCTACCCCGTTCAGTGCTTGGCTAAATCAATTAGTGATGTTTTCCACTTTCTTCCGTGTTACCTCTTAAAAAAATAGTTTTGGGTTGATTTAATTATTGAACACTGTACATGAAAACTTCGAAAAATTTATTCATTCCGGAAAAGTGCTTGAATAATAACGCCTTTACAAAAATGACATTCTACTTTTTCTTTTCATTTAAATGAATGGTTTGAAAATATCTTGGAATTGAGTGCTCAAACTGAAAAGAAAGCTGTGTACTTGGTGAAAACTCTGATACTGATCGACAGTTTCTTGTATTTTTATGAAGACCTATCCATTTTTTTCAAATTCGGGCTTGTAAGACGCAATAAAAGATTCTATAAAAGTTTAATTGTAACCAATTTTTTTAGCTAGATAAAGCAATTTGTAGCATTCCACCTTTACCTCTATTCTTGTTGGAACTAACACACTTGTGCCCTCAAAATCGCTCAAAAAAATTACAAGAATAAAAGAACTGCTTCTTTTCTATCCTATTATTAGTATTATTTTAGAGTTCATATTGTTGATTTCCAATTCAGTTTATTCTTTTAAAATTTGAATATATGCTATTGGAACACACTACATCATAGACTTGCTTTAGAAAATCACAAAAAGTCAACTAATTAGTCAGTTGAAGTTTGAAATCAAATCAACAGTTCATTTTCTACTATATTGGAGAATGAAAGTCAACGAATTTCGTAAAAAGCTTATAAGTTATTATAAAAAGTAATATTCTTTTTGAAATCTTATATAATTTTGTTTTTATCTACAGGAGGAAGGAAGAAGGCTAAAGACAAGGAGAAGAAGAAACGTGTTGCTGGTGGCAGTAGTGCTGAAGAAGAAGTATCAAAGACGGCCAGGAAAAAGCAAAAGAAAAGTGAGTACTTGAGTTTCAATTTCAATGATTTCGAAATTCCAGTTTCATTTAATTTCTAATGATGAAAGTGGCTATGGAAATTTTATAAATATAAATGTATTTGTATTACAGTATATATAAGCTATAATAATAATGCCCAATACAGTGTAATAGAAATAACATAATTTTATGAAATTGGGATGAAAAGAAGTTTTGGACTGTAGTCTGTTTCTTTGTCCTTAAGTTGATTGTAAATGATATATAAATAAATAAAATAGAATTTGCTCGTTTATCTGAGTATTGAAGAGCGTAAATTGTATTTTGAAAAGTGAAAGTGACATAACCAACATTTTGATTTGTACAGTATAGTATAAATTGGAAATGGGACAGTTTTGGGCATGAGCCTGTTGTGCCTTTCCTCATGTTAAGTATTTGTACACAATATGATAAATAAATAATCAATTCAAAGTAGATAAAACTTAGGATTACAGGATGCTATTTTCCTGTTATGAGTGAACTACTCTTGAAAGTTAGTTACAAATGCCTTGTACTTTTACTTGATAATACTTGAGAGAGTGTTATGAACTGACTTATTCAATCTCTCAGTACTAAAATTTAATTAAATTTAAACTCACAAGTATTATTTTTACTCAACACCACTCTGTGAAATGAGTGGAAGAAAGGGCTCTTATTGACTCAATTTCGCCCACAACATGGCCGAATGTTTCAATGTTCATAATGTGTTGAAATAAATCCATCTATCCATATCATTGACCAAAGTTACATAGCCCAAATAGCACGCATGACATATTGATGAAATAAAACGCATAACATATAGATACACATTTGAAGTCGATTTATAAAGTATTACTGTCTGACTAGTAGAAGGTCATTTGGTTGAGGTTTTCAAAATTCAAGTCTTATGCAATTTCATTTTAGCATGAAATCTTGAACTTTCAACTCCTATGTTGACTTTTGAAACTGGTGTAGGCTTACTCCAACTTGATGGTTGATGTGTTTGTTTGCAGCTGGTGGTAAAGCAGGTACTGGCCCTGGCAAGGGGGCCGCACAGGGGGCGACCAATAGTGGCGCCGAGAACAGCCTGATGTCAGTGATGCCAATCGCCCATCCGTCAGCTGTCGATGTACTCGACATGCCAGTCGATCCCAACGAGCCCACCTACTGTCTTTGTCATCAAGTATCCTACGGAGAAATGATAGGCTGTGATAATCCCGATGTAAGTTCTTCAATCTCGTTTTTTGTTTTTAAAGATTATTAATAGTCCTTAAGTTATTGAAGACATATCTTGTTTTCAAATGAGTGTTTTTTACAAAATTTGTCCTCTTTTGCATCAAAGTTCATTATACAGATAATTGAATGAAACGTAGGATGACTTTAGAATGTAGATTGGTTTCATTCTCCAGTTCAAAGTGAATAATTATTTATTAGTCAGGTCATCAACCAAACATAAATATGAGCATATTCGAATCCGTGACTAGGTAGCGCTAAAAGACTGAATGGTGTAACGCATTAGTCATCTCGGTTATCCTGGCCGTTCAAGTTACATAAAATATAAATTCATAACAAAATTATGCAATGTCTACTACTTTTAAAACTATTGATTCTGTTGTCGTTGTGAACCATGTTGACTAAATTGAATGTTATCACTAATTTTGCTTTCCAGTGCCCCATTGAGTGGGACACTGAACCATGTTGTCGTTGTGATCATGTTGACTAAATTGAATGTTATCACCAATTTTGCTTTCCAGTGCCCCATTGAGTGGGACACTCAACCATGTTGTCGTTGTGATCATGTTGACTAAATTGAATGTTATCACTAATTTTGCTTTCCAGTGCCCCATTGAGTGGTTCCATTTCGCCTGCGTTGGCCTTTCCACAAAACCGAAAGGAAAGTGGTTTTGTCCGAAGTGTTCAGCTGACCGAAAAAAGAAATAATAGTATTCTACTGGGTAAGTATTTATCCTCTCCTATTCTAGTGAGCAATTTCTGTATGTCCTACGAAACTCAAAAAGGCTAACGATGTTGATGAATTTGAAATATAGTAAGTATAATATGCAGTGGTGTTTTTGTAACAATGTAGGTTCCGGTATGTAGTATTCTGGGGGTGGGGGGTTAGACTAGATTTAGTCTCAAGAATCGTGTTTTGTTATTTGGGAGCAAGAAAAAATTGTCAGGCGCATGCACAAAAAAAGCACCTTGGTATATGGCTCAATCATTCAATTAGGTCTCATGTCTGGGATAAAATCGGTAAAGTACTTTAACAAGGATTATTTCGTCTTTCTAGTAGCAGCTTATCGAGGAAGTTTCATCATCGTCTGTTTAAAATGTTGTTACTGCTTTTCATTGTTTGATTTTTTCATAACTATCCAAAAATTTACAATGGCACAGCTAATTTGTCACCAATACTGCTTGTAACGTTTTCATTTCCACAAGAATTCTAAATCAACGTCAATTCTGTAATTTATGGATGCTTCATTGGTAAATCTTCTTGATTTCAGGTTCTTCTTTGGAATTCGAATCGTCCATTGTGTATTATTACACCATACTTTTAATTCTTGTAAATATATATCAATATATTATATCTTTAGGTAGCTTATAATCACAATTATATTGTTATTTATTGGTCCTAATAAAATAGACTCTATCACTTACTGATTGCTTTATGTTTACTATGTGCTCTCTGAATTTATACATACGGTTGTAAGTTTTATTTCTTCTTGATTGAGTAGAAGCAATAAATTATTTTGATTTCTCATCCATTTTGTTTTATTTCAATAAAAAAATCCCATCCATGAGGATTATTCCTCTCCTCTCTGATTTAGAATTTGGTTGTCACCAATCCGCTTACTATCTGTAAACTTGGACATCTCAACTCAATCTCAGCGTTCAAATCGCTCTGGAGTTCTAGAGATTTGCTCTCTTTCCAGTGCGAATTCGATATTTTCTGCCACAAGATACCAATGAATTCACGGAGGATCTTCATTTCCTAGAAATTATTTTATGGTTTCGCTCAGTAGTAGTCACATTTCTGCACCTTATAGCCAAGCATGTCTGGTCACATCAAGTGAACCTGTTTGTTCAGGAATTGAGACAACTTTCAAACTCATAATACAAAATAATCAGGAAATAGGAAGTTTGGATGACTTTAATCGCATTTTAATCCTTTTACCAAACTATTATTCTTAACTATTTTTTTATGTATAGCTTAACACTATTGCTGTTTCTATTTTTTGTCATAATACTGTAAATGTTGTCACTTAGTTGAATGTTAATTCAATCAATTGTTACAAAACTGAAGATTTCATTCTCAACTATAATAAATTTGAAGAACAATTTATAAAACAATAGAACGATACATATCATTGAAGAGAATCGAATGCTCTACATACAAGCTCTTAATAATAAAACACGGGTATTATGCATCGTAGAGAGCTACTAGGTTGAAATGGAGGAAACCAATAGAGAGTATATTTTTCATGCACATTCAAGGATGAATATCTCTAAATATATGGAAGATACTTGAAAATTTTGATCCTTCTCTTTTGAATTTACATTAGATGGTATAGTTTAAGAATAAGAATTTTATTTGCCATTAAACATATAAACATCAATGCAATAGGCTTCGTCAACAAATATAAGTTTGAAATACATATTACAATATAATATATAACATGAAAACTAATTATAGCTCACAGTCTAGCAATACTACTAATATCACAGTCTAGAAATTCTCTTAAGTGATAAAATGGATTCTTTTTCAGCCATTTCTTTACCACTTGTTACAAGATTTTTTCTTAGCACTTTCAACATGAGTAATTACAGGACAACATCTATTAAAATTATTCATAAAATTTTCAAAAGCTACATTCAAATTTTCATTGTAACAGTTCTGAGACCAGTTAACATTCAAAAAACTATTCTTAAGTTCTAATAATCTCTCATCAGTTATTAATCGTTTGGTTACAGTCTTGTTTCGTACATTCCCAGTCTTAGAATCTTCTACAGAAATCTCCAGCCACACCCCTGCATGATCTGACAATCTTCCTTCACCCAGCAATGATACTTTACATAAATCAGGTTGAATATCAGTGACAATATTATCTAGGCAAACTTGCCCCCTAGTGGGCATACTTATTCGTACAATAAACATTAAAAGATCTAAGAAGATTTAAAAAATCATTACAAGCCAAACTGTTAACATCCAAGATATTTACATTAAAATCTCCTGCCAATATAATAGATTCACAACTAAAAAAAAACTATTTTAAACTATTTAAAAAAACTAAAAGCTATTGGGCCCATAACTCAATTATGATATTAATCTCTTTTTAATTAAATTAAATATATCTAAAATAATTTTTGTATCCTCTTTCATTTCTCTTAGAATAAATAACTGATTTTCAATATGAATTATTATAGAAATTTCACTTTTTATATTTTTATCCCCCTGATATCAAAAAATAAAATTAGTGATCAATCAATAAAATATTTTATTATCCAAAGAATTTCATCTTACCTATTAAGTTTTTCCATTATCATTAATAGAATAAATGAAATATATATTAATAACCCCCTAACGTTATTAAGTCTGATACTAAAAATTGGAAAACCCCCGTTCCATATTTGAAAACCAGAAATTATAAGTAAATTACCCTGAATGGAATGTCTATTATTAACAACGTTAATTAAAATTCCCCCAATAATTTTAATTAATAAATTAATTAAATTTAAGATATTAATAATCCCCTATTATTTACTCTTATTATCGGAAGATTAAGAGGATTAAATCAATTAAATTTAAAAAAATAATAGCATATTCTTCAATTCTCAATTTACCTTGAATATCCTCAGCTTTTCTGATTGGAAAAAAATATATACTTTCCTTCTTAATTTTTTATATTTTATTTAATTTTAAATTAATAAGACTATTTCAATTAAATAATTCAAATTATTTAAATCAATTGAATTTTTTACCCTTAAAAACCAAAATAACCATAAATCTAAATATTTTATCTCTAAGAGGTCTCCCCCCTCTTTTAGGATTCTTCCCAAAATGAATAATTTTAAATGAATTAATTAAAACCCTTATAATTCTCCCCAGAATTATAATTTTAACCTCCATAATCTCAATATTTATGTACATTCAAATCAATTCTTTCTGTATAAACAATTATTCTTTTATAAAGAAAAATTTTAAGACCAATACAGCTAAATCTTTTTCTATTCTAAATTTAATAGTATTCCCTATAATGTTAATTTTTTGAATATAAACCCCTTAGAAAACATATTCACCTTTAAATTTGCAATTTAAAATCATCTTTGAATATAAGGTTTAGTAAGACCGAAAGGATTTAAGTTATCTAAACTATTAACCTTCAAAGTTGAAAATATTCCTTAGGTTTAAGCCTTAGATTAGTTTAATAGGAGGAAGTTAGCCCTCAAATAAATTCACAATTTATTACCTAAATCAGACACCCTATTTAGATTTTAGTTAATGAAAAAATGGCTAATATCTACTAATCATAAAGACATTGGAACCCTTTACTTCATTCTAGGTATTTGATCAGGATTTGTAGGAACCATAAGAAGTATAATTATCCGATCAGAATTAACCCAACCAGGATCCCTAATTAAAAATAATCAAATCTATAATGTTTTAATTACATCGCATGCTTTTATCATAATTTTCTTTATAGTTATACCAATTCTAATTGGAGGTTTTGGTAATTGATTAGTACCCTTAATAATTGGTGCACCAGACATAGCCTTCCCACGAATAAATAATATAAGATTTTGACTTTTACCCCCATCTCTAATCTTATTAATATCAAGATCCCTCACTGGGACTGGCTCTGGAACCGGTTGAACCGTTTATCCCCCCCTTTCTAGAGTAACATCCCATTCCGGTCCATCTGTAGATTTAACCATTTTCTCTCTTCACATTGCAGGGTTTAGATCAATTATAGGTGCAATTAATTTCATTTCAACAATTATTAATATACGATCAAAAAATATTTCAATAGAAAAGTTGCCCCTATTCTGTTGATCTGTATTAATTACAGCTATTTTACTCCTTTTATCCCTTCCCGTTCTAGCAGGAGCAATTACTATACTATTAACTGACCGAAATCTAAATACATCCTTTTTCGACCCCACCGGGGGTGGAGACCCAATCCTCTACCAACATTTATTCTGATTCTTCGGTCACCCAGAAGTTTACATCCTTATTCTTCCAGGATTTGGATTAATTTCTCATATTATTATACAAGAAAGAGGAAGAAAAGAAACTTTCGGATCTATTGGAATAATCTATGCAATAATTGCAATTGGAATTTTAGGTTATATTGTTTGAGCTCACCATATATTTACTGTAGGTATAGATATTGATACCCGAGCCTATTTTACATCAGCTACTATAATTATTGCAGTCCCCACTGGAATTAAAATTTTTAGCTGAATCGCAACGATTTATGGTTCCAAAATGAACTTTTCCCCTCAAATAATTTGATCATTAGGATTCATTTTACTTTTTGCCTATAATAGTACTATAAGTATTAAATATTCACTAAATATTTTGTAAATTGGATTGAATTTGAATTTTGCCGCCTTTATCCTACGCTACGCTCATTCGTACGCACTCGGAAAGAGTGTGGCGCTGTCATGACAGGTAGACAGCCTCAGCTCTATTACCCATAAGGCTATTTTACTATTGTTATTGTTATTATTTATTTATATTATTCAGTTCAGCGTTTATCAATCGCCGACAGTGGAAGAACCAGTAAATAAAACGTTGTAGGTACTAATTTTTATTTAGCTACAAGATGTTTTAAATTTTAAACTAGTATTATTCAAAGTGAACACTGAACAGTAGTTTTATAATAATGTTTTAGGTATCAAAATGTTTCATTTTCAAGTTTGAAGTGAGATACTGTACGGTACCGGTACTCATGCTTATATTTTATTAGTATATAACCTATGTAGAGATGGATGACCACGAACAAGAGGAGACTTCATGCAGAACATCAGATCATATTGAAACTAAGACTAAACATGAATCGAGTAAAAAATCAAAGAGAAGAAAAACCGAGAAAAGTCAAAAATACGCAATTTTACCGCCTGTTGTAGTCACTAACATTGCTGAATCTATTGGTATTGATGATCTACCTGAGAATGTTTCAAGTGCTTTAGCCGAAGATGCCACATTTAAACTCAGAGAACTGATTAGTGTGAGTAGATTTTTTCAATATAGATTAAATTGAAGGTTATATATCTGTATTTATTTAAGGTTATGTTTATTAAGGTATTTATTTTAGGTAAGGCTTAGGTTATGTCTATTAATGTTTCGTGATCAAAAAAGAAAATTATTTTATTGAAACTATATTTTGAATACTTGACGTTGTTGCCAAGGGATTTCTAGATAGTGAAGTTTCTAGAACACCCAAAAACGTGACTCCTCTGGTATGCTAGGTACCGTAAGGTACCTAGTCTTTCAAGGAATTTGTTCTTTACAATTGTGTAGAACCTAGCAGAGTTTGGGCTGCCTTGTATCTCCTTGGGACTTTCAATTCGAAAAATTACTTAGTAGCCTTCCTAGTCTTTCAAGGAATTTGTTCTTTACAATTGTGTAGAACCTAGCAGAGTTTGAGCTGCCTTGTATCTCCTTGGGAATTTCAATTCAAAAAATTCTGTTAAAGGATTCTATAGCCTGTGTTGGGAAGCTGTTGTGAGTTTCAGTTAACTTTGCTGCAAGTACCTCCAATGTGGCAGCATGGCTGGTATTGTAGCCATATATAACACATCTTCTTTGAAGCAGTTTCTGATTTTTCTTGATGTACATCAGTGAGCAAAGTACATACATAGGCTTTATACCGTGAGGATTCCAAGACTCATGAAGAGTGGCCGGCAGTGATCCCTGAAGTCTGAGAAGGACACTATCCTTAAGGCTTGTATTTGGTAGAAGCTATGGATAGGGCGGCCGTTACATGTCCCCACTGTAGTAAGCTTTATGCCATGTGGCTCTGGAAAAGTGAGTGGTAGGCCATGATGAGTCAACCAAGTGTAGGCCTAAGTTTTCTGAGGAAGTATAGTTTTCTCTTGAAAGTTTCATGCACACCTATTAAACATGATAGACCCATTCCAGTTCAACCTCTTGTCCATCCAAAACCAAGCAGCTTCACTGATTCTTCTGCAGCTATTTGTCGCAAATTGAAGCTCAAAACGAGCATCTTAGTCTGCCCATTGAAGAGACAAATAGCTTCAAAAGAACCAGCTAATCAGCTGTTTGGTTTCTGGATGGACGGTAGGTTGAACTGGAATTATGTTTATCAGGTTTGCAGGAGAAAACTATGCCTCCTCAGAAGCTGATGCACTTGGTTGACCACAGCAGCCTCACCATGGCCTATCACTCACCTTTCCAGAGCCACATGACCTAAGGCTTACTACTGTGGGGTCTTGCACCAGCCGCCCATGATGTGTTTCTCCTACAGAAATAAATCACGTGTTTGCGCATAATACAGACAGTCTATGTGATGACTCCCAAAACACAAATCAGCAGTCAGTTGTATGATAAGTCTCTACAATTTGTTCTGATGTTATGTTGTTACATAATTATGTAATTAAATTTGTAATCTTCAATGTGCTATTATAAGTTTTAAAAAGCTAGGCTATCTATATTGAGATTTATTCAAACTTTTAGTATTTTTTAAAGTTAAATATTAATATTAAAACATCCTCAAATAGAACGAAGGAATAGTACAAACGGACGACTGGAGACTCCAGTCATCAATAAAAACTCAACTCGCTTGGTCATTAAAATTAACTGTACTGTTGTTACATGACTAATAATGATAGCTCATGAGCTGGATGCGATTCACTGTCATTGTCACCTTGTTTCAGTGAAAATTCTTACATAGATGCTTTGCTCCGCTCTTTGCCAAGTACTTCAAGTGATAGCTTGTCGATGTAGAAGTAATGTCAATTCTAAAAAATGAACTCAATAAGTCATAGGTAGTGGATCGGGAATATTCCCAGTGGGAAGGAACTTATGATTTGGCAATATTTCCGAGGTCAAGAAATTTTGGGAATTTAAGGGAATTTATAAAATTGTTCTAAAAATGATTGAAATTGATCAATCCCACTCATATTTTACTATATACTCCTATACTTCAGTCAATGAAAGATTATAGAGGGAAAATTTTGGAACACAATTTTTGACCCCGTAGCTCTTTCAAGGGTAGTAAGGGGGTAAACATATCAAAAGTCCTCACTCCTACCCCCTGTGCTAAGGTGGTGGGGGTGGTTTGAAAGTGCCATATTTTGTTTTTTTGCATATATCTCAAACAATATGCGCCTTTCGGAATTTTTTGTCAAACACAATCATAATATTAAAGCTCACAAATTATCCTACAAGTTTTATTTCCAACATTTTTCCATATCTCTCATAGTTTTCTAGGTATGAGCTCTCTAAGGTATCACATTTTTAAGAAAACCCCTTCCGGCTCCGATTTTATCATATTTTTGGCCTTATTCACTTTTTAACGATCCATTGAATAAATCCGTGCAAATCGTGGCTCATAAGGCGTTATACTCTCTTCAATTCCATCTATGGTCTCATTATTTTACGCATCTCCCAACGATTGTTGCAGCCGTTATAGTGTTGAGTGTGAAATCTTCAGTTTAACAATAATAGACCAATTGGAAGGGAATGTTTGGAACACAATATTTGACTTCGCAGCTTTGTTCGAACTTGCTAGAAGGTTAACATATGAAAAGTCATCATCCCTACTCCTTGAGTTTAAGGGATGTGGGTAGTTTAAAAGTTGCATTTTTTCATTTCTAGCTGACACGCATGTAATTGGGAAACAATGCATTTCAGCGACATGGCTAACTGAGTAAAAATGAAGCTAGATAAATTTCCTACAAGTTTTGTACAGTAGAGTTTTGTGATTTCTTCTTTAGTTTTTGAGATATTCACTTTTAAAAGTGTAAAATCTTTGAAAAGACAGTTATTCTTTCAACTTTCTGCATTTTCAGGGCTTATTATCACTTGGGCTTTGTTGTCATATCATAATTGTCATCTTCATTGTAGTTATCACATTATTAGGGTCGGCATAATCATCATAGTTCATCGTCTTAGTCATCATCTTCATCATCATTAATTAACACATCTCCTGCATTTCCATAGTAACTTGATGAACATTTGTTTTTTTTTCACTTCGAAACTTTTTTTTTCAGTTATGTGTCTGGTGATTGGATTTATTTGTAGTATTGGGTCTGTTGCAGTTGTGGTGGTTTCTGTTAGTATGTTACTGATACATTTTGAGTAATGCTTTTCTTTTTCATATTTCTTTAATAGTAAGTTTTGGTTATCACTTTAATATTACTTTTATATGATGGTTTAATTATATAATTTGATATTTATGCACTCATCAGCATCATTAATTTGCATCATCACTTGATTTAATTAGTTCAATAGTATAATAGTTTAATTACTCTATTATTATTTTAATATTATAGTTTATTTATATAATTAATTATGCATGAGAATTTTCATTTTTATATTATAATTTATAGTAATTTGACATTATAATTTGAGTTAAGGAGGCAGTTGTGGGTTTCGACCTGTTGTCTCCAAAGAGATATTGTAAAAATAAATAAATAAATAAATATTACCCAACAACAATGTATCGAAAAAATGTAATTTTTTTCACAGGGGGTAGGAGTGAGGACTTTTAATATGATTACTCCCTTACTATCCTTAAAAGGACTGCGAGGTCAAAAATTGGGTTCCAAACTTATCTCTCTATATCTTTTTGAGCATTCGTCAAAAATTCTGTTCTAAAATCTTCCCTCTATAATGTTCCATTGACTAAACTATACGAGTGATTAAAAGACAGTGAGTTGTAGAGCATTCAATTCTCTTCAATTTAATGTATTATTTCATCATTTTATGCTTTCCATCAATTTTTATAGCAGTTTTGGTGTTGAGTGTGGTAGGAGTGAGGACTTTTTCTTTGCTTACCCCCTCACTATCCTTAAAAGGACTGCGAGGTCAAAAATTGGGTTCCAAACTTATTCATCTATATATTTTTGAGCATTCGTTGCCTGGACTAGTATCTTATTACAAGTTAAGTGAGCCTCAATGACTCTTGAAAGGTTGTGACCTGTGGAATTATGTTCTTTTTAATATTGAATTAAACTCGAGTATGCTCCTTGTTTTAGTTTAGCCTATTTTGTTATATTTTATAATTTCTAATTTTTGGATTTATATTCTGCTCTAATCTCAATTTAGGGGGTCAATTATTTTTGTGCGGAAAAATTGAATAAAATCATGCAATGAAAGTTAAATTACACTCAATACTTTGTTGACTTTGTTTATCTAATTTACAGGCATTTATTAGTATCGGTAAGTAAAAAAATCTTATTCAACTTGTAAGACATGAAAGTAGCATGATAATAGTGTTGCAATTGAATGATTTATTAAGTGCTAATTTCTCCTTTCAGTCTATGATCAGTCCATGAACTTCAAATTACTGTTTTCTTTGAACTTACTACAATTTATAAGTTATTCATCCTTATATTTCTTACATAAATCTGTTTTATAACAGGTGATTGAGACCTTTTGTAACAAAAAACTTCTTTTTCGGTCATTTTTTATGGAAGAAATTATAAATTTCCTCAAGTTCCCATAAATTCCCGGGAATTTATAATTTTTGGGAATATTTCCCTTAAATTCCCTGGGAATATTTCCTCGATATTAAATTCCCAGGAATTTTACATCACTAGTCATAGGCCTACTATATTCATAAATTCATTGTCAGAATGTTACCTGATGCCTTCCTCGCTCTACTTAATTATGATAGAATTAGGAAGAGTAAGTTATTGCAAAATTTTAAAGAGAACTTTGTAGATAAATTCTAGAATAAAAATACGTTTAACTCCAGATTTCTAGAGTGTGAGATTCACTTTGGATTATTTCTTACCAAATTGAGTATTTATAGGCTACACTGTAATATTGTTGAAGTAATGTTATATTTGTATAATTCTAAATTGTGAATCTTATCCATTTCAGAATTGTGCCACATTATTGAAAAACCAAAGAAGAAAAAAGCTCCTGACTGAAGATGTGAATAGAGTTTTAGAAATAGCAGATGTAGGCCGCATTTATGGACATAACGCTCCGGACGAATGTGGATTTACTTTCATTGAGGATGCTGGAATTTATATACAAGAGGATCATAAAGTTGATGTTGTTGCTATGGCATTGAACGATTTGACTTTAACGCAAAAAAAAGTTCAATGTATTACAGGTACGTACATTCAACTCATCATATCATCAAACCATGGCATGATGCATTAATATGAAATGTTATGAAAGTAATATTGATGTATCTTAGATGATGCCACATGAACATAATTTTCACTTGCGAATGCAGCTTGTTTTCAAGTCGCTTTAGTATGTCAACACGTGAGTGTTTTTCATGCACTGATAGAAGGTGATTTGGCTAGGGAATGAGCATGGGAACAATCGCCAAATATAATACAACTTTGATTATGCGCCTGTAACAATGTGGCACCATAAATAAAAATATAACATACCAATCGTTATGCAACAATATGAACTTTTCCTTATAGGGATACTAACCTGTACAATAATTGATAGAAACATGTTGTTGTGAATAAATAGAACATTTAAAAAGAATACTATGGAATTTTTATTTCATTCTAAGAATTATGCTATCTTATCTCTTTGGTGTCTTGGTGACAAGAAGCTCGTGAGGCAATAATAATTACATTAAATAAACCTATCCGCAGGAATTTAATCAGCATAGAAACAAGTTTATTTCGCGTGTGACACAAATCGCGTATGGCCACAGACTGTGGTATGCAGAATCTTAGTTTTTGTTGCTCGACTGCTAAAAATGACTGGTATAATTCATGATCAAATAAAGATGATCGAGATGATACTACATATATTCTTACATACCTGCTCTAGAACATGGGTTTCCCCTAGTTTCCGAAAAAATGCAATTTATTCATATTTTTAGTAAACTTCATCTATTGTATTTTTGAATATTGTGTACATTTTATTGATTAGATTGCTTATTTGTATATTAATGGAAATAAAATTTATTATTATTCACATGGAATAATCACATATTAATTTCAGAGTTTTAACGAGTGAAATTATTGTATTTGTGGGAAAATTGGTCTGATGTTGGATATTACCGTACGTTGTGATAGGTACGAGAGTTGTGCTGGACCCAGTAGAGCAACGCAAAGAGAAGACAGGTGACGGGCATGCGGCAGCGGCGGCGGCGGCGGCTACAGCAGGAACCAGCTCAAGTGCTGGCGAGGTTGGTACCAACTCAAACGCTGGCGAGGATACCAGCTCGAATGCTGGTGAGGGTACCAGCTTAAACGCTGGCGAGGGTACCAACTCAAACACTAGCGGGGGTACCAGCCCAAGCGCTGGCGAGGGTACTTCGACTGATCCACAGGACACCTCTACCAAGTCCTCGGCCAAGTCCAGCGAAACCAACAAGCACTCCCAAGAACTTCTCAACTATTATATTCAAGTTGCCAGAGCAATATTGGGAGGCTCTACGTCGCTTCTTAAGGTACGTACGTTCATCACTTTCCAATTATACGTCTTAATTGCGGATTATGCCCATACCCCACTCGAGCTTTTAGCTTTTAGCTTGTTGTTGTTGTTGTAGCAACTTCGGGAACCTTGTTGTTTCACTCCTCCGTCTCAAGGCCCATGAAGCGGGCCACCCCACAGGGGTCGGTCCAGAGGCTGGTGGCTGTCAGTAGTGTCAGGACATGAATCTCGCACACCTTCAGTGATTCTGGACATGTAACTGTTCAGAATCACAGAGTAGCCCGACTCAGTTGAGCAAGGGTGGTGCGGGCCCAAGCTCTTAGCTTGTGCGTGGTTGGTAATGGAAAGTGCGTGTGTGATTTGCTGAGATAGTTAAATGTCCACGCCTATCGGTGGAACCTAACTTCGAGTTAATGTCTCTACTATTGTTCTTCACGAACGTTTTGTTCACTATATAAGTTTTATTAAATAAATAATTGAATGGGATAAATTTCAGTCGTTGAATTTAAAAAGTATATTTTTTCATGTTTGTTGCTAATTATGAAGATTGAGTGATATCAGCCATATCACATTCATATTTTTCATGTTATCTCATCAATATCATCCAATCTCTTTTTAATGTATAAGTATTTTAATAGTAATTATGAATTATTTAAACGTGAATATGTATCCTCATTTCTGACTATGGTATTTTATCTAAATTCGAAAGAGAAATAGCTCAAGGTTCGGCTTTTTCTCCTCTTCCAATCACTTTCAATGATAAGTGTTAGTACAAATTGAGAATAAAGAAAGTTGAAAATAGCTGTCACATTGAGAAAGCTTCATTCTCAGAAAAGCATGCTAATTCCACTTTTGATAGCAGAGGTGAATTCTTGAGACTTATTATCACGTACATAAAGTGAAAGTGGCTTGTTGAAATTGGCTGGAAGCGCGGTACTCTTCGATCCAGTAACCCAATTACTGTGGTTGGATAAATCTTCAAGCGTCTCTTGTAAAAAACATCACAAATTAGGCTACAACTTGCTCTAAACATGAAATACGCAAAATAGATTGTATGACAGATTTCGAATGTTTCTTTTTTGGTTCGCTACTTTGCTCCTAAAAAAGTGTTTATTGTGTTCATAATTGAATCGGCCTGAGGAGAAAGGGAACATGTCAAAATGTTTCATTTTTTATGGTTGAAATGAGTTGTTTACTGTGGGATACATCGATTGGAGTTGAAAGGGAACATGTCAGCATTCTCTTCATACGAGAAACATATATCGTATTTTTGCTGTACTGGAGTGAAAGGGAACTAGTCATGCCACACATGTTCCCTTTCAACGCCGAACATTCGAAAATTAGCTGTTTGTCAGTTGTGATTTTTATGCTATTGTTAGGTTACCTTTGACTCACGCGTTGCTTTGAGGTTAGATTGCTTTCGGTTGAGGTGTTTATTGTAAATGTTGAAGAGTGATCATTTATAATATCATCATGCGTAATAGGAAGTTAACAAAAAACTCAATTTTAAGGGGTGAATCTTATAAAAGCGCTTATACTGGATTAAAATTGTTGTCTTAAAAGAGTTTGCACCCTAATGACAAAATACAATATTGAAATTATCAATACTTTTATCTTTATTAAGTTTTTTCTCTCCCCTGAAAAATTCTGATTTTTGACATGTTCCCTTTCTCTTCAGACTGATTCAATTATATGCATTGTTTCAAAATTGTATGCTTTTTATGAAAATGTCCATTGTATTCTTGCTCATGAATGATATGCATTATTATTTTGACAGGTGGCTTTGAAAGATTTGATGAGTAATCCTCGTATCGGACCTGTGTGTCCTTATTTCTTTAACTTGATAGCACTTTCAATAAATAAGCTTCCGAGGCACGATTGGCTTACCAACGCCCTCCTGTCGACTGTTGAGGCTATCCTCGAGAATCCTTATGTTGATCCAAGCAGCTATCTTGCGGTAATTGTGTGTTGTTTATATTCCATTATTTTTCACTGATTTCCATGTCCTCTCTACCACTCAACCTCGACACATACATGGTAACACAAATACTAACAAAAATATTTCATACGATTACCTTTCAAAATTAAATGCTTGCTATGTCTTGCTTTTTTCTTTCTGCTGAAAAATTAAGTAGGTTTTTTCATAAATCAGTTCAAAGTTCAAACAAACAACTAAATATAAATAGTAGATAATCTCACCAGATAATTTGGAGAACAACTATAGATAAACCCACTTCTAGGTAGTAGTAATGTTGAGATCTTCTGAGGAGTCTATTCTCTATTAGTCAATTAATAACATTCTACCGGTGCTTGGTATAAATATAATAGCACCAAAAATCGTTTGTGAATGGTTAAATCTTCCACATAAATTTTGTGGTAGTTGTTGCATGATGAGAATTCGAGAGAACAAGAGTTGCTCTTTATTTTGGAGAGTCGAAATTACACCTTGATATCTCTTTGTGGCAAGGGTGTTAGTTTGGGCCAGCCACCCTATTTGGATTTCTAGTAAGGGAATAGGAAGGAAAATCAATGAGTAGAAAATCTGCTCAAAACATTTTCTTGAACAACAAATTTCTCTTGAGTTCTTTTGTTGCCTTCATTTGGAAGATGATACAGTTCCATCGAACATCCTATTGGGGTGTGTGTTAGGCGAAGTCTAAAAGAAATCTATTTATCTGTTACTATTTTGAAAAATGAAGTCCAATAGTAGAATCTAAAAAAATGATTCAGTCAAATCCATTGTGTATTATTTTTCAGTGTGATATTGATTGAAAACTTCTTTCATTTCAGGCTAAAAGAACAATCAATTCGCTTCTTGTAATTGCGATTGAACCAAAAGTAGCAAAAAATTGCGATGACTTCCTCTTGAGGACAAGAGCCGCACGTTTGTTATCGGAGGTAATGTACCCCAAAATGCAATTAATTGTCATATAAATGAACTATTCACACTAGAAGTTGTTCAATGGATAATGCTTAATAGGAAGGAGTTATAGTAGATACTTTGTCAAAACCACAGCATTCTTCAGAATAGTTACACTCGTTACACATATTTATTTCAAAACTTATATAACCATCAAGGTCGTATATCACAGTAATGCCAAAAGGCATATTTTCTGCTCGCTGATCAATCATAAAAACATTACACTACATTTGCATGTATACTACATACATTTGTTGTATCACTCCAGTGATGATAGATGAGAATCCAGTGTAATAGATTGTAATGTTGGGATGAAAAGTTGAGAATGAAGTTTTTTGTCATACACCTGTCAACAATGCAGTTGTCATTGATTGGAGACAGTGGTATCATACTTCACTGGAAAACTATTCTTATTTTCAAAATCTTACTTTTTTAAGAGAAATATCTTATTGCTTTATAATGATGTAGACTATCATAGTCAACCCCATGAAAGTAGCTCGATGGAATTTGGAACATATGAGTGCAACGTTGCCAAATAAGAGTTGATCAACGATGTCTCAGCTGATTATAAATGAGAATCTATAAAAATAAAAGCGAAATGGCATTGATTCAATCACTCACATTCATAATCAACAAAACTAAAAATCCACTGGACCAAATACGCTCAAATTTGACAGACTTGTTCAGTTGGCCATCTGGAGGCGCACTAAGAACGGATTTGAAAAAATCCAAAGATAGGCCCAAAAACCTGCGTTTTCTCAGCTTTTTCAAGAACATTAATTGGCAAAAAGTGTTCAAACTTTGTACACAGGCTCAGCTGAGGTATAAAAATGTTGTATTGGAAGTTAAGTTCCGCCCAAGATCGGCGGTTTTCCTTAGTTTTCTAGGCCTTCTCAAGAACTAGACAGATCATTTTAAAATTTCGTATAGAGTTCAGCAAGAGTCTAGAAATTTATTCTCATGCAACTCAGAATTACGACAAAGATACGCACAATATAGACGATTTTACAGCGTTTTCAAAGAGTGTTTCTTTTCTCAAGTTTCTCATTGAGTTTTCAAATTATTTTTCTACATTTCTCAAGCAAATTCATACTTAATAGGGTTAGATATGGATGCTTGTTAAGTTGTTCATATCATTCCTGTTTCAAATTTCATAAGAACCATTAGACTGAAATACATTAATTTTCAAAATACCTCACCAAGTCTCTAATTGAGAAAGAACTGAATATTTTTTTTTGTTAATACAATTACAAATCATATGAATATGATCAGGAAAGAACAACAGGCATAGCCAAAAACTATTATGCTCCCAAATTTTGATATATAATAACATGTCCATAAAAATAGGTTATGTTCTACTGTGGAAAGTTAAAGTTCAAATTTCTGTCCAAAAAATATATGAGCTGAAAATTTTGAATGATTAAAACACCAAATTATAGTCAAATATTGCACTTAATATCACCGCACATTGAATAAATTAAGTTATTTTGGAAAAGTTTGAAGCCAAAAATATACACACAACTTTCCACTAAGCACAGCACATTATTATTCATTAATTTTGATAAAAATAAAGAGTTTTGCAACCCTGCACTACATAATTCAAAGAAAACTGGTGATTGAATCGAGCCTGAAAGTCCTTTTAGTACATTTTGACGGAAGGGAGATAACTCAAATGAAAAATGCAGGCGACCGAATCGAGCCTGCTGGTCCTATTTCTGGATAATCCAACCGGGGACCAGGGGGCGGAGCCTCTCTGTTAATTAATATTTTTATAATACACCTGACAAATCGGCAACGTCTAATTTCCATTGGACTTTTTTCGTGTCGTTGATAAAGTTTTTGTTTCACAAGGAATTCGGACTTGATCATCTCAATACCAAACATATGCAGAAGATTTATAATAGGAGATAGGCTTCTCTATTGCATATATCATACACACGTTGTTTAGATGAAAACGGTAGGGGTCACGAAATGTGTGTGCAGTGGCCTGCCAGCCACGTAGATTGCGTCATCGCCGCCAACCGAGGTTTTTAACACCTATTGGCAATTTATGAAACTTATATAAAATGACGTCAGCCACACCGGAAACTGAGCACAAATATTCGCGTGACACCTACCGGCTTCTTCTAAAGACCTGGGAGTCCGGTCTCACCAGGTGTCAAACTATCAAACGATAAACCGAAAAACTTCAATAAATAACAACTATATACCGTGATCATACATACTCTTTGATCTCATGAGCAACAGTTTATTGTTCATTAATTTTTAATCTTTTCCTTTTTCAGGTTCTAGATGCTTGGAACATAGACCAGAAAATTCAAAATGATATTGTAAGGCAATTGATGCAATTATTGCTGGATAAGAAAATCTCGCTGCAGACTCAGTTTGGTGCTATATACAGTCTCATTTCTCTGGAACACTTTTCACTCAGTTCGCATTTTTGGCCTGTTATCGGCAGATACATTCCAATTTTGGAAGAAAAGCAAAACTCTGACGTGCTGCTTGCCACGCAAGTGGGAGGCTGCATACAGCTGGCAGCTGCAAAAATGTACATAGACGAGTGGACTCAGGATGTCACCGTTGACGAATGGAAGCGGAGACTGAAAGTGGATCACATGCTCTATGAGCATTTCGGCGACGCACTTGTGCCCATCCGACAAGACTTCTCCATAACAGGCCCTTATTTCTACTCGAAACCCAATGGCAATTTCGAAGAATCATTTCCAACTGAAGAAGAAGATCAACCAACTTACGAACCTACTTCTGCAGTAAACATGGAAGTAGAGGACACTAGTTCCAATAATGTCACTCCTGCAATCAATTTCACGAAAAATAGTCCAATTGTTTTCAAAATTGAACATGCACGTCAAATCGAACTAAAAATGAATAGGAAACTCTGTAGTATTCAAATGCCCCTCTATACTGAATCTCCTAAAAGCTTTCGTTCTATTTGGAATAGACAAACGCTGTACAAAAATACAAGGACAATAAAATACTGTGTCGAATCACATTTGAAAAGTCCAGCTGGTTATCTATATTTGATTTTGTAATAATACAGTTAAAAATAGCATTTTTTTGCGGGATGTAATTGAATTAAAAGTACTTCAATTTGCCAACAAAAAGTAAATAAACTTTTTTGTTACTCCAAATATCAACGGAAAATGATTTCAATGTTATAAAAAATAACATTTAGCTCACTATTAATGTACAGAATTCCAGGGCCCAAGGCCGGTCCCGACGCTGCAACTCATCTGATATTAATTAATAATGAAGATCTAAATCTTGTAAAGATGGAAATAGATTATTAATATTGTGACTTTACATTTTCATTTCGATACGGTATCCAAATTTTAAATCACCATTGTGATAAATGCATCATTTATGTAAAATCTATTGTTCACCATTGTGGTAAATGTACCATTTATGTAAAATTTATTGTTGTGTAACATTTATGTAAAATTCATTTTTGTGTAACATTTATGTAAAATTCATTGTTGTGTAACATATGTATCATATGTAAAGTTTTACAATACCGTATTTCTACGATAAAAATCGAGTTTTTTAGTCTTATCTATTGATTCCAGACTACCTCCTCATATAATATATTTTCAAATATCCTAGTAATATTCTCTGGTGGATAGTTTAGTTCAAGTTTGAACTTGCCATCGTTAGCATTCAATGAAGACATTGATACTTATTGAATCCTTCGTCGTTGGCTGGCATGACCAGACAGACTGTGTCAAAGAAGCCGAGTAGGTCCCCTTAGATTCTGGTGAGAACATGGACCTTTGGAGAATAAAGGCTCATCCTCCAGTTCTGTCAGCGAAATGGTCTGCTCCACCAGTCGCTCCTTATCATGCGTTTGAAAATATTTTTTTCAGCATCCTTCATAGACTTTGGGGAGCTGATTGAACAATTCAAGAGCCGCTATGTGGAAGCTCCTCTGAGTCCTTGTCAGTCTGCTACGGCGTATGTCCAAATTCCCTACATCTCGGGTTTGGTGAACATGTAGTCCTATATTACTCATTTCTTCAGACTGTCCACTTTGTCTTTTACATACGGTAACTATTTCCATAGAAATCATGTTACTGCGCTAGTTTTTAACATGACCTTGACCGAGCTTGAGCTTGGTGAACCGGGCATGAGAGAAACATCTGAACATGAAGCTTTGCAGTCATGATGCGAGTTGCTGACTAGATGTACTGTATTCGCACGTTCACTGGACGCACCTCTCCCGGTTACACTTGTGCAAAAGCTGCTGTCCAAACCAAAACATAAACCTCTATATATAGCCTACGGTACTGATTCCGCATATTTTGGTTGGTATTAGGAATACCAATCTGACAGTGAATCTGAGGGGGTTGCAGGGTGCCTACTAACTTCGTAATGCTCTCGAAATCTATGTTCCTCGATGTAGGCTAAGTAAGGCTCAGATCAGAACTGTTATCCTAATATTGCTATTAAAATGTTTAACATGCTACCTCCATCTGTGCGTCATTTGAGTGACAGTGAGTTTAAGAGGAGACCTCAAGTCCTGGCTGAGTGCCAGACCATACTACTCATTGAGTGAATTTTTTCAGGATTCTATAGTTGATATTTAGTGGCCATCACCGTGTTTAGCCATCTTTGCCATCATATGTTTTATTTTTTGACGTGACAGTGTTGTCAAAAACTTTTGTGTGAAATTGTATATTTTTGACGTGATGACCTACTCAGCGCATCTGGCTGGCTAATGGTCCTATGAATGAAGATTTGAGATTATTTACATCAACTTGATGCCTGTGGTGTAGGAAGGAATGTAGACAGATGACTTCAAGACAGTCACCATAAACATCCTGATTATTCTCAGCTTTGAACTCAGGTAAGGTACCAGCCTTCTTCAGCATAATGTAGGTACTCGGGAATTAAATTCTGCTGCAGCAAAAGTTTAATATCAGTCATGTTGACATTATCAAATGGATTTACATTTGTAACTGGGACTGCTACAACAATCTGTTGAACGTTTTATTCAAGAAAACTTTTGAAAGGTTGATGCTGGCACACTTCGACCAGTTATCAAATAACTGAAGAATTGCTACTCTCTAGACGAGCAATTGATTTTTTAAATTAGTGATATTTTATGTGGGAAATTACACTAGACAGAGGATGATAAGTGTAAGTTTGAATAAATATATTCTTAAAAACAAGAAATGAAAAAATATTCAAAAAATTGTAAAAATGTCTCATTATCCTAAAAATTGAGTTATCACTTCAAACAAAATTATATTAGACATGAATAGGTTGGCTCTCCTGTCACACCCTAAATTTTAGAGGTTATGTTTGTAAAGTTTGTTGATGTATGTAGTGTGATCGTGATGTAACCACGTGTGTTTCTACTAATTATATACTTATTTATCATAATTATACATAGTGAAATCTCTTCTGTAACATTTTGTTTCCTCATGGTGTTTTGTAAGTTTTTATTTTCTTTATATTCATGAAAGAAGTGAAACTAGAATTCAGCAATTCCCTAGAATTAATTTGTTCAGAACTGTGAATTTTCTACTTTTTCCTCTTGAAAGCATTATGTTTAGTATCTTTACTGTTGAAGAGATGTATAATGTGCATTGATTCATGTAAAGTATATCAAAATTATTGGAGAAGCGCAAAGTTGAGAACAGCCGGTTGATGACTGATTATGCAGGCTACCATGTTTCACCTATGATAGAGTAGACATGACTTTCATTTAATAGTCAGTTGTCAATAGTCTTTTTTAATCTGTTATTTATTTAAAATTTCTACTAACTGGGGCCTGTTTCACAAAGGTACAAGTAGGTTACAAGTCTTGTTGCCAACCATGGTTTTGGAGAACACCTGATTACAAGCGTTTCAAAAAAGCAGAATTGTAAACTTGTAGTTTCAATGAATTTCTACAAGTTTACAAGAGATTTGCTTGTTATGAACAAGTGTTTCACAAAGATTTTTATTGTAGCCAACAATTTCTGTCGAAATTACTTGTTCGTAACTATGAAATTTCTACCGAAGTGGAAAGCTATGTAAAGGATTTACAAGTGATCATTAAAATGATTTTAAATATTCAATAAATATTTCTAATAATCAAAAATGCCCTATATTCCTCTATAATTCATTATTTTGGAAATATATGCATTAGGAAATTGAATTTAATACATTTCTAAAATAGTTATTAACCCTACAGAGACACACTTACTTTATGCTAACACAGTAGACACACTGGGGTGTTTAACACCCCAATTTAATTTTGCATTTTTTTCGAAAAATATGAAAAAAAACAAGTACTTAGACCATACTTTATCATTTCTTAATCATTTTTGTTCCAAGTGCATACAGAAATCAAAAGTAAAGCACTGCTTATCAATATTTATACTAATTTTAGAAGTACGTATGTTTCGCCTAAGTGTTGGAGCTTCTATTCCGGTTTGAACGAATAGCTTGATCATTGCCAATGACAACTTCATCAAAAACTCACGTCTCTTCATTCTATTGCTTTGAAGCCCAAGTTGTAGAGAATCATAGCATTCATTACAATCTGATTCATCATCCCATACCACATTCGTAGTGACGATACAAGTGAATCTTTGTAATAAAAGTGTTTGATAAAAGTCCTACGTAAAAGACACTCTGGGGTGTTAGACCCCAAACGAAGAACAAGATGAGCTGGTGACCTTGTAGAATGCTATTACTGACTGGAAGTGGTGGAGAGTAGTTGACAATACTACAAACCTAATTTAGACTGGGCATAAATTAATTCCCATCTGTTTGATATTGTCAACTGCAGAACAGAAAAAAAATCCCTGGGGTGTGAAACACCCCAGTGTGTCTCTTTAGGGTTAATGTGTTACCTTATAGGTTATGTGTACTATAGTACTATAGGCTACACAGTATATATAATATTATATAGTACATATACTATATACAAACAGAGTGCATATACTGTGTAGGTTACAAATTCAGCAATCAATGTAGTAGACTGTACAAAAAACATCATATTGCTATCAAATATTTTCAAAGTAATTATTGAAAAGTACAAGTAACCTTAAATAAAGGATGAAAAAAGGAAGTTATCATGAAAATAGGTTATGTTTTCTATTGAAGTACTTGTAGACTTGTAAAATTGTAAACTTGTAGATCATACATTTTTGTGAAATGTGAGTAACCTACTTGTAAAATTGTAACTACAAGTACTTGACCGTAACCATGGTTGGTAACAATACTTTTACCTTTGTGAAATAGGCCCCTGGAGGTTAGCTTCCTCAGTTAGCTAAATGTGTGTGTCAGACAGGTAAGTGCTAAGTGTGTGTGTGTGTGGCGAGTGTCAGATTAACTTCCTTCCAATTAGCATTTGCTTGTTGATCACTTCATACAAACCAAAATATGTAACTGGTCTGATCACGAAGCACCAATGTCACAGCTCATTTTGGATCTAAAGGATCATGATTCAGTTTCTCATTAATGTTTGATAGATATAGGCTACTAAACAATTAATAGCATATGAATTAATAATAACATTTCTTGTTTGACAACTAGGTATTGACATATTTTTAATTGTTATAATTTTTCAGGACAAGTCCATCAATATGGCTGTCACATCACTGGCTCAACAACTGAGCAGACTTCGAGTCCCTCAGACATCCCAGCTTGTAGACAAGAAGAAGAAAACTTCGTTTCTATTTCAATCAAGGGAAGCCGCAGATATTGATAGGGATACTTTCTATTCCATTGGTAAGAACCATCTTTATTTTTAGAAGATTTTCATTGGTTCTGGTTGATTATCATTGTAGATAGAAGCGTCTCCTACTGGAATCAGCTTCTAGAGGTATTTGTACTGTTGTAAGAGATTAGCCTGAATTTTTACTTTTTATTTATTCAACTAAACTTGCTATTTATTCAAATAACATCATTAATGGCATTGGTATCCTTAAAATATCAAGTTAGTGGACGCTTTTCTCAATCATTACAGTAAAACTCTTTTTCAACTTTTTTCTTTTGTACTTATGATCACAGAGGGTATGATGGCGTGTATGTGCAAGTGTAGGCCTACGTCATATAATTCATGAGTCAAGAAACAAAATATGGAAAGAGCCATTGAAGCATAATGTGACTCACAACATGCAGCTGCTCACACTGAACCCAACCAGTAAGTGCATGCGTTTAGTGTGAGTGTTCCTATTGCTCTTTCCAGATTTTGTTTCTCATATGCAAACTTGGTCATGCATGACCTCGCGTGCACTTGCTTATATACGCATCCAATGTGATCATACGCTGATGTTCCTAATTGGTATTTTATTTACAACCATCACAATGAAATTGGTAGTTTATATTAAGCTTTATCTTAAATTCGCGTACTAAATGTTTTGACAAAAAAGTTATCTTGAATCTCTTATTTATCTCATTTTTAATGAATCAATTAATGTTATTAAAAAATTCTAAAACCGGATGCAGGTTTCTATCTACAATAGCCTATCTACTGATAAATTTGAAAATAATAAATCATTCTTCAAATTTTATATGAAGAATTAAAATTCTTCATATGATTGCTCAATTCTTGAGTTGAGCACCAGTTAGTTGGTGCTCATTGAACACTTTCTAAGAATCTAATCATCAAACACTTTGATGCTTTATTAATCTAATTAAAACAAGATCTAGAAGTAGGCTATAGCCCTTTATGAACATCTCTAGGTTTTACCAAAATGTGTTTGCTAATTGTAAATTTTATGCATAATTTTCAGGTATTGATGGTTTGAGTGAGCTTATAAGTATCAACAGGAATGCCTTTGAGCATTTTGCCAACTCTTTGTTTGATGTCTCTTCAAAGAACTTTGTTCGATCCATCGAAAACACAGAGACAAATGAAAAACTCAATGAAGAAATCAAGTCATTTCTAATAAACTGTTCTCCATACTTCCTGTTGAAGCCAACAGCCCAAGCACTAGAATGGATGATTTCAAGGTAATTCAAGCAATGATATTGTTCATTTTTTTTGTAATAATGTGGTATCTTATTTATCTATAAATGTTCGTGAATCCAGAAATTTATCTATCTATCTGTCTGAGCTACAATAAATTAGTGGCTAAACTTTGAGTTCAAAAACCTTTATTTCTTCAAAGATTTTGTGTATTCAATAATTGATTGAACAATGATAATAACAAAAATAGATACGCTTTTTAATGAAGGATCTAGAAGATGCAAATAACTCAATTTTTTCACCTTCTTCATCTATTTCCCGCACTTTTTGGAATTGTTCTTCCTTAGTTAACTTGTTTTCAATACTTTCATTTTGATATGTTAGTTTTCTCTCAAGTGAAAGAGTAGACATAATCAAATTTCGCTTTTTTGAGAACAAAAATGTCATTCTATTCTAGAAGTCATCAGTCATGGTGAATGTTTCCACGTTTACACCAGAGTTGTCAACTGGCATTTCAACAAATTTCGGCAAATTTAATGCCAATTCTTGAAAAAACACAGTAAAATTTAACTTGCTTTCTACAGAAAAGTTGGAAATTTTTTTAAGAAAACTGTGTGTAAACAAAATTTAGTTGATAACTCTGATGTAATCATGGCTTTAGATTTTCCCTCCGAATTTTCAATCTTTATAAAATTTATTCCAGGAATATTCAATGTTTCCTCCGTGAATTGAATGAAATTGGAATTGCCAATTTTTGTCTGATCAGCTTATCTAATGTTTATTGTGGTGACTCCTAACTTGCAGGTACCAAGTGAATGAATACAACATCGACACTCTTCTTATGTTGGCGTTGCCTTACTACGAAACAAAACTGTTTCCTCGTCTACTGCAAGTGCTCCGCTTGAAGACGCTGCCATCGTGGGCTTGGCTGCAGCCAGTCAAGAGAGAAGGCATTCCACTTTCGAAGACTGCCCTCTTCAACAGAGCATCCACCGATATGGGCTTCTTCAAGTTTGTCTTGAGCATGCCTAAAACTGCTATACAGGTAATTTGTTATAGGGTATTTTAGTATGTTAGTATTAGTCGTCAATTTTCTATTCATGTACACTTCGTGAACTATTGTACAGTATAATTATATTATTATAATCTAACTTTATATAAAATGACTTTGGATTTAGTACAGGAAAGATATGTTGTTTGACGCATCAGCACTTGGAAGGAACTACCACCACTAGGAAATACTGAAATTAAATGTTTCTAACGGGTGAATCTCATAGAAAATAACCCTCGTGAGATGATTTCAGCCGAAATATGTATTTTTTTGCTAGGAAGGCCTTGAAAAGTTATTATAATGAAAAATTTGTATTTTGGCTGTAGGACATGATTATCTATTTTTGTGTGTATTCTCCCTCCCCCCACTACTAAATTTGAAAATTCCTAAGGAATCCTGTTCATAATGAATTGTTCTTCCACGTGATGTGTGGTTTTTATTTATACTAGAAAAATATCCAAGTTGTATAGGGTAGAAGTGGTAGGTTTGCATAATTTTGAAACCCCCTTAAAAAATACCCCTTTTTTGAAAATTCTTAGCTCCGGAACCAAAAATGGTAGAATCCTGCGCGACCACTCAATATATTGGAAATTTTATTTTCTTTAATTTTGTCGAAAATGATTTTTCTTGAGAAACTCAAGGTTTACGATATAAAATGGGAAAATTGAAAAAAGTCCGAAATTTTGAGGGGGTTTGGAGGTGAAGCTGCCCTCTAGCGTGTCAGCAAATTTCAGATTCGAATTCAGCGCTTCAAAATACACATGGAACCGTCGAGAAAAAATCTTTCGGGGCTGTTTCCTGAAAAACGACCATTTGACTGGACTAAATAACATGAAGAAGTGTCCGGGTTATCTACTGAAAGTTCAATTTGTCTTATCTCTACTGTCAGTATTCAGTTACCTCACTCAATTTTCCACGTATCAAAAAAGTATTAACACTATTATATTTTTCAGTATTACTTGGGCAAACCCGAACAATTGTCTAACCTGTTTGCATTCTTCTGTACGACAACCATTGGCGCCCTGAATCAATCAGTGAAAGTGACTGAACTACAAGTGACTCATCTGCTACCGGCCATTAAAAGTGGACTGCAGTCCAAAGTGAATGACTTCACGGCATCTGTGTATATGATTGTCAGCTTCCTTTTGTCCAAAACTCGACTCAGCGAAATGGTTGTAACAGAGTTCCTCTTCAGAGTAATCAAGGTAATATAAACTTCAGATATCTTTGAGGTATATTTTTATTTTGGTGATGTATTCATCCAGGGCTACTCAATTGTTCAACAGATCATAACAACTAGTAGTTTCATATATATTCATTTATTTCGGCGGACAGCAGGTTACCACTTATTTATGCACCTCCTTTACAAATAGCCTACAGCAAGACAAAATTGAATGTTTAAATTTTAGCAATGTAATTTTTTTGAAAAAAGGCTTAGTACTTGTAAATTATATTATAACCAACTTTAAAAATTGAAATTGCATAATTGAAAAAGAACTGAGTAGACTACTTTTGTAGTTACCTACACCTTTTCTCAACAAGTAACTTCCAATAATTTATTAGGACATTTTCCTACTTATTCAACTGCCACTTTTACTAATCGAATAATAAAAACAGAATTAATTTCATTTGACTATAGCTTCTGTCAACAAGTAAGCTTGTTTCAGCAATTAACTCCAGGTGAATGATTATAGGAAGTTATTCTTCCAAAAATTCAAAAGTGACAGAACGTCACCAGCAAGTGCACGCGTCTCTTTGCAGATTTTTTTTCTTATCTGCATGCATGGTTTCTCTAAGTCATGCATGATCTCGCCTGCACTTGCACATACGTATATCCAATGTGATCACACCTTAATATTTACCCACTAATTCCAATAGCTTAATATTTTTCCACTAATTTTAATTAGCAACAATTTTTTTTTTAATATCATAACAATTTTCTGCTGCAGGTATTCTCAAAACAAAGATTGGTGAACGAATCCATTTTGCTGATGACACTTTTGTGCCAATGCAACGCGCAGATCAGTCACGACTCGTTGGCGATTGCGTGCAAGGTTGAGAAGCAACTGATGTCTGCTCTCACCGACACGGCCAGTCGAGGCATCTGCGTATTCCCCATCATCCGCGCCATTTTCAATTGCTATTTGGCACTCAAGTGTAAAAAGAAAACATCGGACATCAGATCTGAATGTGAAAAGCTTCTCGTAAAAATTTTGAATGATATCAAATTCAGCAAGGAAGAAGCAGAAGAGGTATTCAGGTAAGTTTTTAATCTGTACAACGGACTTTTATTGACTCTTAGTTATTGATCATGATGTCGACTTATCCAATTCATTCTTATATCATTCTATCCAAGTCATTGAATATAATTTATTGTTTCTATATTCTATTGTATGTAGCAATAGAAGTGTTTTATGAGAATGTCTGGTTCAACTCTTTAAAGGATCTGGTTGAAAGACAAATTATAAGCTTAGCCAAATAAATAATTAATAATAATTATTATTAAATGAAAATCATAATTAGATGTTGTAAATCACCCCGAAGACTTCTGCTTGCAAATATTGACAACAGGGTTAACAGCTAGATGGAAATTCGATGAGAGCTACTATCCAAAAATTATTTCCATCCATTAATAATAATAATCTTATGCTAGAGCGTAATTGGTTATATTATCTGTGTAATCGATAGTAAGCTGTTATTCTTCTGCTGGTGTTACTTCTTTGTAAAAATGATAATTACAATTATTGGGAAATTGTAGTACTATATTCTCTATCTATTATACAGGGTGTTCCAGAAGTAGTGTCGAACATTTTAGGGTATTGTTCCTGGATGATAGGAGACTAAAAATGCCGTATTTGAAGTGTCCAAAACTCAGCGTTTATCCTTATAGCTGCCATTTTTTTCACTTAGGAATTTTTATCTCAAGAACGAAATCTTGTATTGATCTGAAATTTGGCATGAATATTTATGCTATAAAGACACAACTTTAAAAAATAAAATAAAAATTTTTGATGTACATATTCAAAATGGCGGCCATTTTAAATTATTGATGGAGAATTTCACGAAAACCGTTCACTTTCCAGAAAATTTACAAGAGACAAAAATCAAGATTTCAATAATACCCTATTTATTAAGATTGGTCAAAGAATAACAGAGAAATTAATTTTTTTCGTACTGTATGAATGCACAAGACAAACAAAATCATCTGAAAAAAACATTGTAAATTCAGCTGTATGGCCATATGGAGCCATACCGAGTTAAAAAGCTTCATCTCAAATACAATTGGAATTAGAAATTTAATATGGATGTTTAAATTGTGAAAAGTGGTCATGCATGCAGTACGAAAAGATCTAATTTCTCTGTTATTCTTTGACCAATCTTAATAAATAAGGTATCATTGAAATCTTGATAAAATTTCGACACTACTTCTGAAACACTCTGTATAAATCGATGTCATAAATCCATAATATATATATATAATAAAGTTGTCAATGAAATGGTTGTTTTGTACAATTTTTATTGATGGCAATGAATTGAATTAAGTTGAATACTATATATTATTTTGCTAGTAGGGTTTTAAGTGTCAAACATAATAAGGGTTCTAAAAGCCAAAATAAGATAAATTGAATAGAAGCGAATGAAAAAGTTGAACAAAAATCCACTATCACTGATTTCGTTCATCAAACTATTTTTTTGATTGAATTAGTATATTATCATTTGCATATTTATCGCTCAAATTAGTATTCTCTTTGCAGGATGTTCATAAACAAATGCAAGATGAGGAATGAAAAGCAGAACACAATGGTGGAGTTCCTGGTTGTGCAGCTGAAGACACTGGAGAGACAGTACCCGGACGCATTCGACAGCATTGTGTCGGACCCCAAGTACTCGAACACGGCCAAAGCGCTGTTCAGCCTGACGCCGGCCTACATGGGCCAGATGAGTCTCTTCAACGACCTGCGCAATCCCAATCCGGCCGTGCGCGCCAACGCTGTCAAGTCGGTTCAACAAAGCTTCGAACCGCGAGAGGTGAGTCATGAAACCCACCTGAAATAGAATTTAGTTGTTCAATTTCCATCAATCAGAATCAGAAACATAAAATAAAATTTAATTGTTCAATTTACTTCGAACAGAAACATGAAATACAATTCAGTTATTTTTTCAACTCAATTGAATTTCAGGAAATGAAATAGAACTCAGTATTATTATTAGACGAAAATAAATGCTGTAATTCATCCCGAAGACTTCTGCTACTGCAAATATTGACAACAGGGTAAACAACTAGATGGGAATTCGATAAGCGCTACTATTCAAAAATTAGCGCTCATCGAATTTCCATCTAGCTGTTTACCCTGTTGTCAATATTTGCAGTAGCAGAAGTCTTCGGGGTGAATTAAATAATTTATTTGGATTTTCGTCTAATAATAATAATTAATTCATTAGCATTTGAAAAATTGCAATATCTCAGTAATTTCCATTTGTAAATAGAATTCAATAAGAATTAGCACTTTCAGTTATGGCGCATTCTGTAATCGACTGATTCCAGGACAGTCCTGCGTTCGAATCTTGTCTGAACTTTGGATCATGTTGTTTCCTCATCGCATTATGAATCAAACAATAAATGTGAATGTAATGGATATTAAACTTTACCGTCATAATTGGTAGGGCCTACTTTCTTGATTGATGAACTTTCTATTCTATTTGAACTTCTGGTTGAGTAGGGAAATCGTTGAATCCTGGAATCCTACAATTACAAAAACACTAGCAATAAAAAACAACTTCGATTGGAATCCTATGTCAAATTTTGAAAGTTGTAATGATTGTGTAATGTGAAAGGTGATTTCCTAGCTATTAATTTTCTGATAAATTCGTTGATACTCGAATTACTTTATCATTCAAGGAATAGAATAAGATTGGTGTAACATAACAGTAATAATAACTTATTACTGGTAAATCTCCTCAGTGATTCAATGATCTCAATCTGTCTCAGCATAATGAGCAATTGATGTAAAATTTGCACATGCTTTTCCATTGTACTCAAATACAGTACATCATATTCGTTCGTTTATTACTAATTTTCTACTTTCGCCTCTAAAATACCATTTTATTACATATTATGAGCATTATGATCCCCTATCACTTTTTTCTTTGTACCAAATTCAAATTCATGTCCAATCTTCTATAGTCAATGTTCAATAGTCAATCTATATACAGCATATTCGTTCGTTTAATACTAATTTTCTACTTTCACATCTAAAATACCATTTTATTACATATTATGAACATTATGATTCCTACCACTATTTTTGTACCAAATTCAAATTCATGTCCAATCTTCTATAGTCAATGTTTCTTTGTAAAGATGTAATTGTTGATAACATTTTTCAGTCGACCTGGTTGAGCGAAGTAATCTTGGAACGCCTAACAGATGAGAACCCGCTTGTGGTGACTGCTGTTCTCAAGCTGGACACAGACTTCCTCGTCAAACTGTTGTCACCCGAGCGATTCATACAACACCTCATGGAGGCCGCCACCAAAGTCTGGCAGGAAAACTCATCCAAGTGGAGGAAAGTTGCTCCGCGACTGCTGAAACAGTTCTGCAATGCCTTGGAACAGGCAACAGAGTTCAGGACTGAAAGGAACGTGCTGTTGACTTTTGTGCCTTACCTCCTATCGGGAAATTTTGCAGCTGCGAAAATTCTACAAGAGAATTCACTGCTGAGTGATCACATACCTTTTCTGAAAAGTCTGAAGAAAAGTAAGTAATTTATTACTAACATCCATTTATCATGATTTTGTAGTTTATAGAAAAAATCTGGTGTGGTACACTCACACAACTTTCCTTGTTCATTGAACTGTAAGCCTCATTCTTAAACGAGAATAATTTAGGGGAATAATATAATGACGATTGGCGGCAAAATATTTGCAACTACGATCAGACTACTGTATATTATGTGTATGTATAATTGTTTTCAGAGTACTTTTTCCTTTGTGTGAATTGTGAAATTCGATGATTTTTTCAAAAGTCAAAACAGCTGTTCTACAGATGAAATATCTCGACTATGACTGTGTTCTTTTTATAAACTGCTCTACCTACCTACCTCATGCACGAGGAGGAGGTTACAAAGTCTATTTCTCAAGGATGGGGTGGACCCCCCATTAGTTTTCCAGGAAAAAGACTCATGCCAGTTTGATAGAGCTGATAAATAACTATACAGGGTATGAATTTGAAAAAAATCGGTCGAATCATTTTTGAGAAAATTGTGAAAAACATGGTTTTTTAGTAATTATCTGCCATTTTTCTCAATAATATTACGGAGCTCCTGCAATTTTCCTTGAAATGAGACTCATGTCAGTTGATTGGGCTTATAAATAGCTATCCATGGTATAAATTTGAAGAAAATCGTTACAGCCGTTTTCGAGAAAAACGTGAAAAACATGCTTTTTTAATAATTATCCGCCATGTTTTCCGCCATCTTGAATTGAATTTTATTGAATTTCTTATTGTCGGATCCTCATGGTATAAGGACCTTAAGTTTAAAATTTCAAGTCAATCGGTTAATTAGGAATGGAGTTATCGTGTTCACAGACATACACACATACAGACCAACACCCAAAAATCATGTTTGTGGACTCAGGGGATCTTGAAACGTATAGAAAACTTGAAATTAGGGTACCTTAATTTTTTTTGGTACTTTACCTATGGTAATAGGGCAAGGAAAGTTAAAATTGAACCTCTTTCAAAAATGAACGAAGCTTCAAGAAAAGTAAGCTGTAAGTGTTGAATAGAAACATTATTTATTGTTTTTTTTGTATTTATGAAAAAATTCAAAACTTTTGAGAAAATTAAGCCAACATTTCCACTTTGAATCGTAAACTAAATTAGATAGATAGAAATGCTTTGCACCACACAGAGAGGTTCTAAGCTCATTTATCTATCCAGATCTGAGAGATCTCTGAAAATAATGTAAATAGATAAGTTGTTAATCATTAGAAAATATGATATGAAACGAAATAAACTCTTATTACTATGAAAATATCCACATACAAATAATAATAATAATATAATCTCGTTCAAAAAGTTCTATTGTTATCGTTCAGTTTAGTATGTGAAGTACGTTGATAAAAATTACTACTATTGATGCACACATTAATCCGACTTTCACTGAAATCCAATTGTAATAGATTCCATCTTCATCATTACTCTTCTGATATAATTTTCAATTGTGATTTGACATAATATGAATCAATTTGTATAATGTTTGGCTTACAAAAATATTCTCGGATGCAGTGAATGTGGATGTAGAAAATAACCCAAGTAGAAGAAAATAGTTCATACTAAATAAAAAGACTAAGAAATTGCCAAAAACACAGATTTTATTGAAAGTTAGAAAGGCCGGTTAAAGGTAGGCGCACACAGATCGTCATCGGACGGATCAGAGGATTAGATTTGATGCATTGTTTTCAATTGGAGTGCGCATACCTATACGGCGGATAGGTATGCGCACTCCAATTGAAAACAATGCATCAAATCTAATCCTCTGATCCGTCCGATGCGTGCCGTCCGTCCGATGACGATATGTGTGAGCCTACATTAAGACCTCAACTACACAAAAAGTGGAAATAGTTAACATAATTACAGGTTACTGGATAAACAATCCATATTATCAAAACTATTTATTTGTAATCATCCAATTATGCCCAAAATCATATTTAATTCCCGTATGTAATATATCAAAACCTTTTCTATATTGTCATTATACTTTGTTCTATAATATCTTAATTTTATTTTTTCCTGTCAATAGAGTTGAAAAGCATGGAAAACAGTGACGAGGAGAGGATAGTGTCATCTGTGTGGGAAGTATTGCAGGATCAATCATCTCTGCCATCACTGGATGCCACTCTGCAATTCCAAAATCTGAAAGTTCATGTTGAAAAATCACTGACAATACTGATGGCTGCTTCTGCTGTTGAGGCTAAAATCGACCCCACCAAGAGCATTCGAGTACTCGATTGGTTGTGGGCATTGATCAAAGATGACAAGGTTAGTAACGTTGAAATTACTTGAGTCTTATCAATTATATCATCGAGTTGTATGTGAGTCTTTACCTAAAACTCATTCTCACAATGTAAGTTTTCATCCAATGAATAACGTTTTTTTTATTTTATTTGGTGTCATCTTTCTTGTGACACCCCTAGTATTTTATTTTTTGCTCACTTTAGCTGTCCACGTATGACTCCCTCCACAAGTTAATCATGTGTGGAGGATGGTTATTTCGTGATTTCGTGGTAATAATGAACATTTTCTGTTTGTAAAATATTATATTACTATTGTTTATTTTGTGTTATTTACTTCATTCTACATTATTTTGTAAGCTGTTTCTTCTTGAAGAATATTTGATTTGTCAACTTGACATTGCTTGGGCATTCATGTTCATTGTTGAAAAGAAGGCTTACATTAACAACTGATCAACTTTTATAACTATTTGAAATATCTTAGCTTTTCTGTTGGATAATGCCTCCTATACGGCTTTGAATCGCTTCTCATTTTTGGCCATATTCCAAAGAAATTTTTGCAAAATACTCTTTTGATCTGTTGTTTAATCAGTTATAATCATCGAGGAGTTTTCTCTGTGTATCTATTCTTAAACTTATTTGTTTTTACATTTATAAATATTACAGCATTTCTTTTTCCGTTTCCAACATCATAGATGTTATTGATTTGATTCTGCTTTGTTACATCTGTAAACCATATCATTCGGGATATGTGTAGATTTTTAATAAATATTATCATTTTCGCAGATTTCTCACTCAAAACATCATGTTTCCAAAGATAACATTGGCAAAATAATGGATAAAACCAAAAATGGTGAAATACCTTGACATTGGTGCACAATCTCATTGTGAAGCTCTTGGAACGGACCGAGTTGGAAGTGCCTCATGACTGTCAAGGCTGGTACAAATTCGACAATCCTTCACAACAATTTCTGCTCGACATTTTCAAAATCTGTTCTCAAATCCACAAGTCAATGAGGGATAAGTATCTGAAGGAATTCAATCATGTCACCAAACAGCTATTCCAGGTGAGTGCTACTTTGTACCTTTATTAAATACACTTTTGTCGTGTTGTCATTTAATCAATTTGAATATTTTTCGAATATTTCTACAAATGAATGTTGAATAATTCATCCTTTCTGTAAGCTATTGCCCTGTAATGAATGCTCTCATGATTCTGTCAAAACTAGTAACACGTATACAAGTTAGATATATAATTTTACATAAACTCATCTTTGTTCCTGATTGTTGAATTTTCGGGGTCTTTAAAAAAATTGATGTAATAATATTATGGTTTCAATAACATTTTTTATATAGTATAATGTTACCTGTTATTCAAGATAAAGGTAATTCCTGTTATTCATTTATATTCCTAGGGGTTCAATTTCCTAGTGAATTAATTATTGATTTGTTTAATCAAAACAATTGTTATAAATGAATACTTCGAAATAAATATAGTTTTTGGTTAAAACAAAGTGTAGTGTAACTTGAAAAAATAAAAATTATAAAATAAAACTTAAAAATTATTATATATGTATTATTTTATTTTCCAGACCCGTCTAACCAAAAAAGAATACGGAAAACTCGTTTGTAGCATGATAATGGAGAGCAAAGATGTTTCTGAGTTCTGCCTGCTATTGTTGCATGATCAGTTGAAGAATGAGTCTGCTGACAACAGCAAATCAGGTGGCTTATGGTCGGTCGAACTGAGTCCATCCAACCTGCTTGTGCCGGTCCTGCTCATCACTCTCTCGTCATCGACCGCTGAAATAAGAGAGCAGGCATTCAACATGATCAAACAAATCAACTCTCACTGTGATGGAAAAGCAACACCCTACTCACGTTTCCTGAAACAGCTGGAATCCTGGCAGGAGGAAATGACAGTGGATTGCGAGCAGCTGTTGATAGCACTGTACATGCTGTTGTCTCCCGATCCTTGCGTCGAAGTCAATCTGCAGGAAAGCATGAGACAGGACATGCGGAAAGTGAGAGAGCTGCTGTTCAGCATGATCACTGACCCTTCCACTCCGTTGGCAGTCACCTCTTCCCTGCTGAGTGTCCTTTCTCACGTGTCTTCCACGCAGATAATGGCAAAACTCTTACCGATCGGAATCAAGATTTTCGACAAGCATTCTGCAAACACCAGCGAAGTGCTCAATGCAAATGAGAATGCTATTCTCACGTGCATTCTGGAGAGGATTGAAAGAAGTATAGTGTCCGTTTTTGAAGCCGGAGAAAGTTGGGAGTTTGTTGAGAAATGCCTCACGATGGGAAAGAATGGATTGGATGCACCTCCAGTTATTTTCTTGAATAAGGTAAGAGTCGACTTTCTCTCATGAATAGATGCAAAAAATAAAGTAATAAATATAAATAATGAATGAAATGAATTTACCTATAAATCATTCATATTTTTTCATATTATTGCTTCAAATTTTGCTAACATTCAAGTATATTAGTATTAATCTACAGTATTTTATTTGTAAATCATTTTTTAAGAATTTTTAAATATATCTTTTTTGTACCTGAATGAATATGGACTGTAGATTCCTATTCTTATTTATGACATTGTTCCTTTTATAACTTGAAGTTTTCCTGTTAGAATCATAATGATCTCATATAGTTATCGTATTTTCAAAAATAAATAGTAATTGAATTACCTACTACTTCATGATCAATGTGAAGGATTCTCAATCCAAATATTGGGCTTATTTAAAAATATATTTTTGTTTTATACAGTTGACCATCACAATGAATATTTTAAGCTTAATATTCAGAACATTTTTTTGACGTATACAATTCACTATTTCTATCAAATTGAATCTCAATATTAAATGTTGTGATATTTTGGAATGTTTTACGGTAATAGACAACTACATTCGTGGTACTGATTGAATCAGTTATGCTGGGTTGCACAAATAAGGATCAAATACCTCATCATGACACTCAGAGTCAGGACTGATCTCGCTTAATACAATCCAGTATGAGATCAGTTGTAAAGATTGAATCATGTTTGCTGTATTGAGTTCTTGAATAATCATTCGGAAAATTTAATTAATAATGTCTTGAAAGAATAATAGTGATAATGATTCTCAGTTCTAGAATATTTAAAGTAATCATAATCTTGAAGTAGTAATCAGTAGTAAGTAGTGGCTTGTAATCGATGGCATATTAAAACTGCACTGAAGTTTTGCAATCTGAATATTTTAAAATACCGTGGTGAAAATTTGTCACTGATTATTGCATGAATGTTCTCAACTTTTAAGATTCTGGAATCGTATATTAAATTCAACAGTATAAAAATGCATGAATGTTTTGAAAACTCCATAATTATAGTGACTTATATTTTTCTCAAACTCCATTGAACATTGAACTATTAATGTGACATGATTAAATAATTTGAAGTTTTTATACTCTAAAATTGTATTTGCTTCATCCCGTCTTACAAAATGTCAAATTATCAAGAGAAAACTGAAGAAACTTAGATGATGATAAGAAAACTATTATAATAATAAATAAAACTTGTTATTTTGCAGATCACTCGTGAGTTGTTCGACGAGTTACCTGTAACTGCAAAAACAAAACTCATCAATCAGGTTGTGAAAATCATCACAGAAATGGAAGTGAGCGAAGTGCACTCTGCAGCGAGTGCAATGATGAAGAGAATATCGATAGATGCGGCAACAATACTGAACATCGTGCACGCTATGCGAGACGCGCAGGTCCCGGTCACACCAGGCCAGAGGGCCAAGAAGAAGTGGAGCCAAACTCCCAACTACACGTTGCTGGGCGTTGACGACTGGAAACGGGGAGTGTGTCTTCTGGAGTTGATTCAAAACAAAAAGAAACTGACTGACAGCTATCGTTTGATTGCTCCTTTATTCGAGATTTTGAAAGTTTGCCTGCAGTTTGAAGAACAGGGCCCTGTTGAGTACACCAAACAACTGCTGCTTTCAACTATACTGTTGTGTTTGAGGAAGTCTGCAGATGATGATAAATTGAAATTGCTGCCTCCGAGCGCCGTGCCAGTGGAATCGGTTGTTGACTGTATTCGAGTGTCTCAAAACCCGCAGACTCACCACCACGCACTGTCTGTGTTGTCGTTGGTGGCCGGGTTGAAGCCAGACCAGGTTCTGCACAACGTGATGCCAGTTTTCACGTTCATGGGATCGTCGGTGATTCGGTTGGACGACGCCTACAGTTTCCAGGTGACGCTGAAGACGGTCGAAACAATCATTCCGATACTGGTGCAGAGTGTGGAGACGGGTGTGGCCAACAGGGACCAGATCAAGGAGGTGCTGCAGGTGTTTGCGGCTGCTGTGCTGGATATCCCCGAGCACCGGCGGCTGGCTCTCATCCACAAACTGTTGACCACGCTGGACGCGGATGGTGGCTACCTGTGGCTGTTCATCTGTCAGGTGCTGGCCAGCAGTGTCCTCGAACCAGAGCCTAGACCACCCAACAGTGCTGAACTCTCCCAAAGAAAAATGAAAACTCTGCAAGACCTGTGCCTCGAATTTCCCCCCTCCGCAATACTGCAATCCATGTACTCAATCATGAAACATGTCACTTCCCTTCCACATGACAAAGAAAACGCCAAGAAATCCATCAACGAAAGATTCAAAGAAAAACCAGTGGAAGATTCCTCCACCCCGATGGAAACCTGCGATTCCAACGATACGGACAGTATAATGGTGTTTGATGTGGAAAGAAACAGCGGAAAACAACTGAGACACTACAAGTACAACCTGCTCAACTTCATCTCAGGGCTATTCTCAGCTGAGCAGTTCGTCAGCATGATGGTGATCCACAACAACAGAACGACCAACGACGACGAGAGAGAGAGCTTGCTGTTGTGCTTCCAGCAGCTGGTGGAGGGAATCCTCGGCTACATGAAGGATGTGTCCTCGCAGGTTGATCTCACTGTCAACCAGCCGTCGGCCAAATACTGGAAAGCAATGTTGAACTTGATCTACGACCTTCTGAGCAAGACCAACGCGCTGCTGCCCAGTGAAATGTTCCTGGAAGTGGTAGGCAGCCTTCTGCCACACAAAATTCCAAAGATGAGACGCCGGGTGATGGAGTTGTTGAACTGGCAACTGCAGAGCTCCATTCCACTCGCACCCGAAGGTCTCAGGTCTCTGCTTCCCACTCTTTTGACAATCGTTCGAGATAGGAAGGCGTTCATTTCACAGGAAATCCTTCTCAACCGACAGACTGCTCTCATTTCCGTAAAACTACTGGCTAGGAAAATCGCTTCAGTTTATCCGGATGATTTCCAGGAGGTGAGTCTTAATTATTTTGCCTTTTTCTCTATTCTTCAAGAACCGTGTCAAATAAAAGTTCGTGTTGACATTCATCGTCTATTTGGACCTCCTCCAAACCCAATAAAATTATTATGTGATTTACAATTGATATTTGATAAGATTTTTATTACAATGATGGTAATAATTATGATCTTTGAATATAATAGAATTATTTATGCAAGTAGAAACTCAAATAATTAATTATAAATTATTTGCCTTATTCATTCCAAAGAAGGCTTAGATGAAAACATGCAGCTGATGCTCATTCATAATTTAATCTTACCTAGGTTCTAGGTGACTTTGGCTTGAAAAAAAAGAAAATATTTATTAGGGTCTTTAGTTACACAAAAGTAATGATGTACAGGAGGATATGGGGACCAGTCTGCGTTGAAGGAAACTGGACAGCCAGATTTAACAATGAGATTGATGAAGCAATTGGCGAAAGAAATATCATAAGGTGTATCTAGGCAAAAATAATAGAATGGCTGGGTCACGTGGGTATTTTAAAGAGTATTCAAGAGGGTATTTATTTAGAGAAGGGCATACCCACTCTACTCATTTAGTGGAGAGGAGATCACAAGTTTCGTCCACCTACTTAACATGCCATCTTGAATAAGTGTAATTAGTGTGAACTTGAGTGTTTTCAATTTTTCTATGACAAAATCTATCCAGCTCAAGCTGGTAATGAATTGATAGAGAATTGAATTGAATACATTTCCATTCACTACTAAACTTGATCTAGTGTTAATTTAATTATTTGTGGATTAAATAACAAATTATATAAATATGATCTGGAAAGAACAACAGGCATGCCCCAAAACTATTGTATTCCCTAATTTTGATAATGATAAACTTTATAATTATTTTGTAATATTGCTATGTGTTTGAGGTAAATTATTGTGCTACTATGTGTTTTGTAATTTATTATTGGCAACGAATTAATGAATGAAGGTTTGAGTTGTGAAGGAATTTTATTGTTTTGAATTATCTTATTTGAGGCCCTGGAGCTGATGACGAAGCTGGTGCAGGAGGGCGTGAAGTGCGAGTCGAGCGAGGAGATGGCGGTGACGGCATGCGCCATTTTGTGTGTGGCCGAGCTGCTGTCCTGCCTCGGCCTCAAGGCCATCGCGCAGCTGCCTCGCTTCATGCCGGCCCTCATCGGCATCCTCGCAGCCACCTCGGCCACTCCCAATGTGCCCGAGTTCCTCCTCACAAGTGTCATCACCACCTTGCTCAAGGTAAACTATCAATTCCATTCAATTCATCACCATATAGCTCAAGGTAAGCAGACAGTCGAGGATTGCATTTTGTACTGCTTTCTTCGATTGTGTTTAGTGATGTGGGTCGGGAACATTCCCAATGGGAAGGAACTTATGATTTGCGACTACTTCCCTTAAATTCCATGAGAATATTCAATTCAATTCAAAAATAAATTTATTTCGCATAATATTATTACAATTGTACCAGCTAAGAATACAAAATAAAAACTACCAATGAAAATCCACTTTTAAAGACAACTTATTTTAACATTATTTGTTTTGCTTTAAAAGAAAAAAACATAAAGCGAAATAAATAATATTTCATCGATCTGAAATTCCCCGTAAATTTTACATCTCTACAGTAATTTTATTATCAATTATTGTCGAACAATTCAGATTCATATTTTGCATTAATTGGGCACACACCAGTTAGTCAAGACAAGACTAGACACATTTAGTCACAATACTTCGCATAGTTGCTTATGAAGCAACACACACCGATTAGTCATTGCAATTAGACATGTCTTCATTAAGCAACTATGTGAAGTATTGTGACTAAACGTGCCTTGTCTTTTCTTAACTAAGTGGTGTGTGCCTAGCCTAATTGACAATCAAGTTTAAATTTATTACTTTATGCTACAAATGACACTTATGTAATAACATTGGTAGATAGAATACTAAGGAAATCCGTAAATTTTTGTGCTTTTTCCTTTCAAATTCAGGCGATGACACAGTCCAAAATAAGGTCAGATGTTCAAGCACAATTTCTATACAATTTTAGTCAAAGATGAACTTTGACTAAGTTCGATTTTATATTAATTATCTCTCTTGTAGGTGTTATAACCACATTGCTGAAGGTAAACAAACAGTCAAGAATTGGATTTTGTATTGATTATATTTCTTACTTTAATCTTTACCACTGTTGACAATGAGTTCATGAAGCTTGAAAGCGCTTCAGCCAGAGTGAAGAAATAGTCTCTTACATCTTAATAATTGACTGCATGACGGTATATAATTGAAAAAATCGTGTTTCCATCTATGTTTCATTGAATAATACAATATGTGTTTATCGTTCTAAACATTCTATTGCATTGAGAGTTACAATAAAAGTACTCGTGATTGAACTGGTGCGTTAGATATAAACAATATATAAATTAGAAAATTAGACTGAATATAAAAATTATATCAATTCAGAATGGTCGAATTATTATTTAAAAGAATTCTTTAGAACTGTTAAAGTATGTGTTAAATAAATTTAAACTACCGTTAAAATGACAGTAATTATGTGATCATGAGGCTGTTAACTAAGTTTGACTTTGGATCAAACTTTTTAGAAGACTTATGTCATGAATTTACTAAGAAAATTTCACTATTATTTGCAGATGATTGTGTCTTCTAATTGGTTATCTAATGTGGGAATTATGTTTCAGATATTGGAGTATCATTCGAATTTCATCAGTCCTTACCTCTCTGATATCCTGATGGAATTAGCGCTGATATCGGCCAAGTTTGAAAAACAGACTGATACAAAGTCTGATGTCATCAACTTGAAAATGAACTCCGTTCTGTAAGTTTCTCTCGCCTAATAAGTTTGATAGTATTTTACAGTTGATGATGCTTTGTATGTTACGATAGTATTTTGCTTATATGAAAAACTACCCTAAATGTAATATTATTCTTTTATACTAATTTTTCTAATTGCTCTTTTTATTTTAATATCTGTTTAGTGCTATATTGTTAGTATTTAGTTCATTTTTTGTTACTGTTACTATTCTTTTACTATTTATTCACTATTTTCCACTACTGTCATTTTCACTTAATCGTATCACTTGTTTATAGGTCTTAGCTCGTGATAGCATATCACACTAATTCATGAAACTATGCAATTAATATCAATTAAAGTTTTATCTAATTGCAGAGTAGAAAGTGGGAACTACAAACAATGAATTACATAATAACAATGACGTTGAATGTCACATTTTCGGATGTACCATTGAAAAATATTTCAATAAAATAAACTTTGCAACGATTATAATGTAAGATCTAGGCTCTATCACAAATCTGTACCTCAGAGCTAGAGGAGTGTAAGCCCATTTTTTGACAAAATGATGTTTTTAGTGGGTCTTGTCCAGTTTTTCGAACTCTATAGATTCAAGATAACGTAAGTCCTTTGCAGTTGATTGTTTTGAAGATAGCCAGAGCTGAACGAGCGTAAGTACAGTGAGCATTAAAACTGAAACAATGTGAGTCCAATAATTCACAAGTAAGTGTAATGTTGATTCGACTTACGCTTTTTTAGCCCCGGCTGGGAGTGAAATACTTTTGGGCTCTCCTGTAAAATCAGCCGTTTGAGACTTATATGCCCTTCTAACTCTGAGGTACAGAAATTATCATTTCTATTTGAAACCCCATCAGAAACGCTTTTCTATCAAGCATAGAAATAGCACTGAGGAATCATTGGTACATTTTCAAGAGTCAGTCCATGTCCTACCACGACGATGATGTAGACTTATTTAATATTATCTAGTTTTTGAGCAGTGTTGATAAATAATCTGTATATAATAAATAATCAGATAAATAAATTGAATTGAATTGAATTTTATTTCCATAGAATAATACAACATATTATAAAATATAATGAATACACAGGGTATAGCAACGCTACAAAAATTCAAATTAATTAAATAAGGCAATACATAATAGTGGGAATTATCCCCATTACTTTGATAACACCATTATTACTATTACTGAATACTATTATTATAATACCCTGATAATGAAATAGTAATGCCCACATAGACTAAAAAAGTCGGTTTGTGGGTCAATGAGTCCAGCACTTTGACAATCCAAATTTTTTTCGATTGCTCTAATTATCAAATTAATGTTTAATGTTGAATCAACTAAAAATATCTAGGGGTATTCCTACACCCTCCCCCCCCAGAAATAATCTGTATATAATAAATAATCCGATAAATAAATAATCTGTATAGGGTTTGAATCAATATGTCGACTATATCACCTATGTGTTTACTGTTAATTTGCAGAACGAACATCTCAGAGAAAGTTCCGATGCGTATAATAGTGCCAGCAATCACGGCCAGCTACTCGGATCTGCTGGAGAAGGGCGAACTGACCGCCCTGCCAGTGGTGCTGTCGGTGCTCAGCAGCTCGTCGCAGCCCCAGCACCACCTCAAGGGCAACATCCAGTCGTTCCTGCTCAAGGCACTCGCCTTCCGCGACGAGCACCCGCGGGCGGCCGCCGACACTCAGCTGGCCGTCGAGAAGGCCACCGTGCAGTGTGTCATCGCGCATGTGCTCAAACTCAACGAAAAGGAGTTCCACGGCTTCTGCAGGGAGGTTGTCACGCGATCCACCACTCCGTTGAAGATGATCTCCTTGTTCAAGTAAGTGCGGGTGACATGAGATTGAGTTCAAAGATTGATTGTTTAGCAGAATGTTACTGAATGTCTAATGTCTGAATGTCTGCTGTTGAAATTGACGCAAAATTCATTGCCTCGATCAATACTCATTTCATTCACTTTTCTTGTTATGGCTACTCTTATTTTATTAATAATGAATGTTTACTTACGACATGTTTCGACATAAATGTCATAATAATTACATTGTAATCATTAAGTAAATTAGTAAAGTGTTTACTTACGACATGTTTCGACATAAATGTCATAATAATTACATTGTAATCATTAAGTAAATTAGTAAAGTGTTTACTTACGACATGTTTCGACATAAATGTCATAATAATTACATTGTAATCATTAAGTAAATTAGTAAAGTGTTTACTTACGACATGTTTCGACATTTATGACTTAAATGTCATAATAATTACATTGTAATTATCAAGTAAATTAGTAAAGTGTTTACTTACGACATTTTTGACATGAATGCTATAATAATTACATTTTAAAAAAGGGTACTTGGATTTTTATTTGTTTCATTTCATTAAATTGCAAATCAATATGAAATAAGTTGATGAACTATTCAATGATTACAATGCATGAAGACTCACTCCAATACAGTTTATGAACAGTTATTATAGTGCTGTTGAAATTTCAGCAAAATAAATTGATAACCTCGATCAATTCGATTTTCCATAAACATTTTATTCAATTACAACTCAATACGAAAAAGTGAACTATTCAATAACTACTAAAAATAAATCACTACAGTTCATGAAGACTACTTTCCGCAGTAAGTTGCAACAATTCTAATGGTGCTTTCGAAAAAAAATCATCCATTGCAATCTACATAAAACAATAAATCTAATCAAATTTCTAGTATCAATGTGATAAGTAAAGCTCAAATGAAGTTTATAAATAATACAGCCAGTGAGTCCCAACAAATGTTTCACAAATTCAGTGAGCCAATAATTAATCTAACTGACAATAATGAAGAGAACCGTCTGATTTTTATACTTTGAAAGTCTGTTGGTGTTATTCAATCAATCAATAATCCTTTATTGTCATGAAACACAAAGTGTTGTAACAAACGTAAAAATACAATAAAGTTAAAAACAGAAAAAAATACAACAAAATTGGCAAATAGTAATAAACAGCAGTAATTGATAAATAACAGTTATTAAAACGGGGTCCAACACAAGTCACAACAAACCTGTTACAGTTAAATAGATGAACACTGAATCTATTCAAAAAATGCTCCAACAGAATAAAGACATATTTCTGTAAGTAAGCCTTTTATGTGTGATTTGAATAGTGAGGTACTCAACAGTCTTACTTCAGGGGCAAACTCATTGAATAACTTAATGGACATGTTTCTCCAATTCCTATGGGTACTCGCATACTGGTGAGAATCAATCCTGAGATTTAACCTGCCTCTGGTTTAATAATTATGTATGTCACCATTTCGACTATATTCATTCAGTGTTTTTTTCATGTACATCAAACAATTACAACATATAAAGATGTGAGAGTCAAGACGCCTAGTTTGCGAAAAAGTGGCCTACATGTTGCTAGAGGTGGTGCCTGACAAATTATTCGAATGACCTTCTTCTGTAATCTGAAAAGTTTAACAGCTGCCGAACAATTTTCCCAGAGCTGAATCCCATAGGCTAAATGGCTATGGATGTGAGCATAAAAGACACTCATTAAAACTTCATGATTAATAAAACAAAATAAAACTTGTAGCACCCTTTATTTATTAAAAACTTAAAATAGTTGAACAACTAGTTTCGGTTCTGAAACCATCTTCAGGTTCTAAAATAAATGATTTATTTTAGAACCTGAAGATGGTTTCAGAACCGAAACTAGTTGTTCAACTATTTTAAGTTTTTTAATAAATAAAGGGTGCTACAAGTTTTATTTTGTTTTATTAATTTAAAAGCAGCCCATTTCAATAAGTGTTTTACTTCATGATTAACTATGTGAGTTAATCTACGTAGGACAAATAAACCCTTACTGAGTTTACCAGCTGTATAAACAATGTGCTTTTTCCAATTTAAATTCGAGTCAAGCATGATACCCAGGAATTTGAGGGAATCTGTGCCAGTGAATCTAGGGTTGAAGCTAAACTGTAAGTCACAGGTTTTCAGGAGGTCAAAACACAAATTGTTTGATGCACACCAATCCATTATATTATTTGATGTACTCAATTCAACAACTGTGTCAACATTTTGTTTTTCCGTCCCATTTACCAATAAGCAACCAATATTACAACTTAACATTACTATTATTATTAAATAGAACTATTAAGATTAGATATTGGAGTTATTTAGACTCATATCACAGCATGATTTCTAAGGCATTAGATTGTTGATGTATCAAATGCACAATAATATGTTGCTCTGTAGTGTATTAAACAATTCCCGTTTAACAAACTTTGTTTTTTTTCAGGGTTCTCCAGACATTATCGGAGACTCTCAAGAGCCTATTTTTGCCTTTCTCAAAAGAATTCCAAGCTAAAGCGATCGATGCCTTGAACCTTAAAAAGATTGGAGACCAGAGGAGAAGTGCTGAGCTACTGGAGGCAACAATAGGCTACTTACTAAATGTTTTCAGATACGACAACGAGCGCTCAGTCACAGAGACTCATCTCAACGCTTTGATGGCTCCTCTTGTCAATCTGGTAAATATTATAAACGATTATTTTCAAAAAAATTCAGAAAGTTTTTATTCAAAAAGATTCAACTTAATTTACAATTTTTGGACTGTTGACTGTTCGACGTAACATTTCATTAATAATTATAACAGATTATTACCAGGAAAAATATTTTTCGTTAAAAACGTTAGAATAAGAACGTTGACACTTCTAGAATGGATTCCCTTGTTTGTAAAATTTCATCCGGCTTAATCATATACGTTCCTTTAATGTTGTAGATGTTAGTAATCTACATCTAGGTTTCTAAAGATTGAAACTCTAGTAACCTATTGGAAGATCTAGTAAAAAACATCAATCTTTAGAAGGACTTCAGCTTGAATAATACAGAAAAAAGAGTATTGATTCATTTCAAATTCATTTATTTTGCCATAAAATAATACAGATTGAGAAAAAAATATTCTAAATTACAAAATGGCACTACCGGCAAAGAACAACTTGTGCGCCGGCAGTGAGTTCCAACAACTAGGTATAGCAAACATTTCAATAGAAAAGAAAATAGAGCTCATTCAAAGCACTAAAATGAATAAAATTACGGAAACTATTAAAATATTTATTATATATTTTCATTATGTTACTCAGTAACTTCTTGTGATTTTTCAACCACTCCCTTCGTTTCAACATTTTGAAATTATTCTTATTCTGTGTAATTTTTCAGCTGGAGAATGAAGTCTGCATTAAACACAACCTGTTTGACAATCTCCTAATCCCTTGTCTGGCGAATCTCGCAAAATGTTTGAGTGATGATTCGCTTTGGAAGAAGTTCAACTATGAAATTCTTCTTAAAACACAACATGAGAATGCCAAGGTATGTCATAGTTAATTATTTTTATCATGTTTTTTCCTACAACAATATTACTGGTTCAATTATTGAAAAATTCTTATTTTACTTCACGATTTACTGGTTACCAATAGATTTTGGTGGCAGCTGAAGAATACAACTATTAAACTGTTGTACAGCATTATGATAATCATTCAAATAAGAACGCTTTCTCCCGAGTTTAACGGCCCAGCAACACAGAGTGATCTGCGATCTGCTCTCCAAGATATAGAAATAAAATATAAATGCCTATTTATAGGGTAGCAGATTGCTGTGTGGCAAGGCTCTTTTGGCTTTTCTGTGTCCATTATAATAGAAAAAAATATTCTCAGCAGATGTTTTACGAAAGTGTTCGGCTTACCGATCCCCAAGCAAAGAAATTAATAATTTCTGAGTGAGAATAGTCCCATTAGGATTCATGGGAATTTTATTTTCTCTCTATCATACACTGATACTGATTGACCGAACGTAGTGAGGTCTATGTTTCAACTCGGACTTTCTTTTGTCTGTCTGTATGTAACGCGATTACGGCCAAACGCGTTGATAGCATTCTATGAGATTTGGCAGGAATATTCCTTTTTCAACTGCTCGTCGGTGTATACACAAGGTTTTTTGAAATGTTGCATTTTAAGGATGATATGAAAAGAAAAGGAATTCTTCCATACTCTGATATCACTATATATATAATATATCATCTACTTTGAAGATATGATTAATCAGACTATAGAAATATCCATAATCAATCAACTGACAAGTGGAAAGATTATCACGTGAACTGAGTTCATTAACATAAGTGAGTTTTTGATCTTGGAGAAAACAAATAACAGTTTTTAAGAGTATGATTCAACTGTGAATTGTGGTTCAACTGAATTAACTGGAACAGGTGAAATCAGATACTTGTGGATGAGAAAACTGCGTGAGGTCTACTGTTGGGAATATAGCTTTGTTCGGCTGCGAATAAGCATGAGTTATCAATGACTGGAAGTTCGTTCGTATTGGATCCAGTGGACCGTCAGCCTTCAACATTTTTCAGGATTGCAGTTTATTTTCACTGTTAATTGATAGTGAAAATTTATCAATCAATACATTCAATGATCTGTTAAAAGCTATAGAGCTGGAAGCTGTTGTAGAGGTCTCCTAGCTGAATTGCATTTATTTTTATTTATATTTCTACTTCTTCTTTTACTGAAACATGATCAACAAATCATTGTTTATGTATGTTGATGTGAATATGTATTATTGTTTTTATCGATCTGGAACCTGTTTCATAAAACTCAAAGGACCTGTATTTTTTCTTTAGGGCTATTTTTTAATATAAATCTTAGTACCCTTTTAAATTATTTTATCACAACATGTTTCGGACATTAATGCAACGGCATTAAAACATGTTATGATAAAATAATTTAGAAGGGTACTAAGATTTATATTTTATTTACTCAAAGGACCTGTATTACAGGTAACCTCTCTGTAATATTATAACACAATTGTGTGATCCATAAAGTTTTACAAATGTACAACAATTAACAGCGGATTTATCTTTATTAACTGATCTAATCACGGAGTGGTTAGAGTGCCTCAGAACTGCGAATTCCAATTAGTCTAGTGTATGAACATAACCTAGAAGGGTCTGTTCAATTAGGGTTTAAAGGTAAAAGGAAAGGTTAGGCTTTGGCTTTTAAATGGCAGTTATCCATATTAATATTATTTGAAATTTGTTGATAATTTTATAAAATAAACACAAATAAATAAAAGTTGAAATACTCGCACTTTTGATATATCGCACTTACGAATGACACCCTCCGTGTTCTAGTGGATAGAGCGCTTACGAAGCATCCTAGAGATCCCGGGTTAAAACCCACTTGAAAGTCTTTTACCAGGTTCCTCCTTGTTATCGATTGGGCACGTTAAATCGTCGGTCCCGGCTGAAGCTTGGCCATCGTAAGGCTCATTAACGGCTTTCATTCATCATTCAGGTGAGGTGGGACCTTCCCCACCAACAAAAACCATACAAATTTACTTTTTACTTGTTTTAACTGATTGCGAGCATAATTTTTTAATGTATTTTGAATTGGGTACACAGGTGCGTCTAGGTGCAGTGAAGGCAGTGTGCGAGGTAGCCAAGAAACTGGGAGACTCCTACTTACCGCTGCTGCCCGAGAGCATTCCCTTCCTGGCAGAACTGCTCGAAGACGAGGAGGAAGAGGTGGAGCGAACATGTCGCTCCGTCGTCCAGGACATGGAAGCTGTCCTCGGAGAACAGATCAGCAAATACTTCTCCAAATGAACAATTTATTTTCGAATTTAGTTTTTAATAAAGTAATTATTTACTAAGTTCATTTAATCTGATATTTTATTTCCTATTTCCACTATATTCAAAAATAATCTGGTGTGGCGCACTCTCACAACTTTCCTTGCCGTTATGAAAATTCATCACCTGACGCTAGTGTTCCCGCGCATCTCAAGTCTACTATTCAAAGATCTGAGCCAGCTGGTGATAGGACAATAACGCTAGAGACACACTAGGTCTGCTATCTCTTCATAGTGGATGATTTAATAGAATCAACCGAAACTCAGACGCATGAATGCACTCACGAAAGAGTACCAAAAAATTCAGCAAAATCAAAACCTGCCAATACATGAGGATGTAGATGATGTCAATCAAAGCCGCTTAATATCAAGGAAGCCTCCAACCAGTACTGCATTAGCTGCCTTGGTTGATGGATTCAGCTTGACTGAGTCCTGGCGACAAGAATGGTCTGCAAAACAAAGCAATTCCATCCCGTGTATCAACCAACAGCCACCAGGTTTTGATCTACCACGTAGATTATGGTCAGCGCTGAACAGAGTTCGTACCAAACATGGTAGATGTGCCTATGCTATGCATAAATGGGGCAAGGCAACAACACCATTTTGTGAGTGTGGTGCTGTTCAGACAGTGATGCATATCGTCGAAGAGTGCCCAAGAACAACAACATACACGGGTGGACCTGACGATTTCCTGTTAGCCACACCAGAATCAATAGCTTATTTAAATGTATTAAATGTTTGCCTATAGTTTTAAAATCTATGACTGAGACGAATCCAGTCTTTGTTGATATATGAATACATAAATGTGGTATATAATTTTACCCATCCCAGATTGAAGATTTGGTGTTGAAATTGAAGTGAACATAACCTACATAATATTTGGACGATTTGTAACAAAATCAGGAAATTGAAGAAGTTTTGGGCAATAGCCTGTTTTTTTCTTTTCCGACTATTGTATTGTTCGCTCTATCTAATAAATAAATAATAATAAATAAATCCCATTTTACTATTAGAATTTAATTGTGTCTTTTGCCATACGCTAGAGAGAGAATAGAATCAACAGTTGCCAACTGTTTGTAATTGAATAATCACATTTTTTCGAATTTCAAGCTTATTTCCAATTTTAGGTGAAAATGTTACTGAACATTAATTGTAGAGATTTTCATGCTCAATCTTTTCCAATTTTTTGTTTAAATTTTATTTGAAGCCTGAAAATTGGGAAAATCGTTGGAGCCGTTTTCGAGAAAATCGTGAAAAATCCTGTTTTTGACAAAATTTTTGCCCTTTTAGCCGCCATATTGAATTGCATTTGATCGAAATTGTTCGTGTCGGATCCTTACAGTTTGAGAACCTCAAGTTCCAAATTTCAAGTCATTCCGTTAATTGGGAGATGAGATATCATGTACACAGACACACATACACATACAGACCAATACCCAAAAACCACTTTTTTGGTCTCAGGGGACCTTGAAACGTATAGAAATTTGAAAATTGGTTTTCGGGAAGCAATACTTTCCTTACCTATGGTAATAGGAAAAGGAAAGTAAAAACTGTACTTCATCAAGGTTTTTGTCGAAGGAAAAAATGCGCTTTGAGCAGAAAACGTTCCTCATTCATGGATTACACTTTCCTCTCACAATAAAAAAATAGTGAGTTCCACATTATAATGGCAGTGGAGAAATAAAGGAGAACAGCGTTGCCCATTCTCTGCCTTGCCACTGCCTTCTATAGAGGACAGCTGAAACCGGTATATCTGATGTAATATTAACTGTTTATTATTGTTTAAAATAATCAATTAAATTATATTTGCCAAGAAAGTATATTTTCCTATGATTAAATAATACATTTTCATAATTGAGATTAAATGTTCTGTTAATTATTTCTACATTGTTAAAAAACGATCTTGCAACGTTGCGGAGCAAGAAATGGATAGCACTATCTGCTTTGTCGAATGATAGACAAGGATAGCAGCCAATGTTAATCAAATACTGCCTAAAGTTGATCAAAACTCAAATCACTGTTGACTGTAAAACTCAGTATCAAATAATGTTGTGTTCTCACTACAGGAACATAATGTGCTTTGAGCAGAAACGTTTCTTATTCATGGATTAATTTACACTTTCCTCTCACACTATATAGCAGAATTAACTACTTGATGAAGTGGTCAGTTAATTTTCGAAAAATGTTTATTAAATTTGTATTTTTTCTTTATTTGTGGTGTAAATAAATTTAAATCCAGAGGTGAACTTTCGCGAACTATCTATATATCTGCTTATTTTAATAAGACGTGGGAATAATGGCACAGGCTCCAATAATTGAATGTCATGCCCTACAGAAAAAGGCAACGCTCCGAAGTAGTGCTGTCAATGTTCTGTTAATTATATTTCTACATTGTTGAAAAAACGAAGTTGACGTTGCACTTGTTAATCAGCATTGGCTGAATGGGAAGTGTTAGTTATTTATATTATGGAATACTGGCAATTGAAAGTGAATCTTACTAGAAAAAATCGATTTTTTCAAGCACTACTTTTCAGTGTTCTCATTTTTTTGAGCGTGGCATTTATTAGAGGAAGCTGTGATAGTATCTTCAGCTTGACAAATCGTTGAATATTGAATAAAAAAGGAAACATTAAATTATGTAAAACAAGTTGTTAAAAATGTTTTATTAGTAGAATTAGAATAGAAGAAGATTGGACAAACAAGAGTTTTAAAGCAAATGAAAAAGTCCAGTTTCAGACATAATACATAAATAATAATACGTGTATTAACAGAGGTGTAACTCGTTGTTCTAGTAACAAAAGTATGTAAGTAATCACATTGGTTAATAAATTTGAGAAATAGTAGTCATTCAATCTTCACGCCATGTTCAACATTTTAGCTTTGGCTTCTTGCAGTTGTTTTTGAAACTTCTCTATTTTCTGTTTGTGGCCTTCACGTTTTAATTCAGCAGATGAGATAAGATCGTCTATCCGTTTCCTGCAATAATATAATAAAGAAATCAATCGCAACCGAAAAAATTGTTCAGATACATTTTATTTGGTACATGTTTTAAGTGCTAGGAAAGTCATGTAACCAAAACTTTCACTGATTCATGTTACCTTCATCCACATTTAGGCTTGTATTACATTAAACAACCGGTGGGTCGCCAAACATTCAGACCAAACATTGGCGGTCTAATGTAATGAACGCCGGGACACCAGTGAAACACCAAGTTTGGCTGCCGGGCTGGCGACACGAGTGAGACACCAGCCGGGTCGCCAAAATCTGGTGGTCGGGTGCCAGAATATGGCGACCCTATAAGTCACTTGGACACTTGGCTAAATGTAATATGAGCCCTATTTTCCTATTCGTCTTCTGAAGAGAATGACCGCGTTATTTCAATTGACTACGAAAAATTCATGAGCTTCCGACCCCTGCATGATAAAAAATTATTTGAAGTGATGTCCACTTTAATAGTTCCTGTTCTTAATTGAAACTATAGGATAACGTTCTATTGACATATCGACTATATTCTGCTCTTACTCAATGAGTATCTTCATTTATTCAGCTTGGGAAAAATATCAAATGAAGAGACTACATGTATTTTTGCTATACTGTATTTTAGCTAATTTTTGAATCGACGTTAGCGCCAGTACTCAAGTAAATTATGAAAAAGTCAAGTATACCTACCGAATTTCAAATTCCGTTCAAAAGAAAATGGACTACCATTGAACAAATCAACAGAATTTTGACTTCACACAAATACTTCTTATTTTGAAAAGTAGCCATTGCTAACTAGCAATTAAACTGGATAAATTGAATATAGGTAATCATCATGTTTAATTTCTGGTTTCAAACTTTCAAATTAATTTTCAAGGATTATAATGGATTAGGGAAATAGTATCAGATCCCATCTTTATTTCAATTTCATTAATTTTATAAATTTAAGATATATATTCTTGGACTGAAAATTGTGTGTCAAATTGAAACTTCTATTTCCGACATTTTATCTAGTAAATTTGGGAGAGGATTAGCTGAAGGATTGCCTTCTTTCTCTCCCAATCATTTCATTGATGCGTAAGATTTGCATAAATAATAATAAGTCCATGAACACTTACAGTTCGCCATTGATGTAGTCCAATCGTTTGCTGACATTCTGTTTGGCTTCATCCAATTCTTGTTTGATCAGAACAGGCCCAATTAATTTGAAAACGTCAGCGTCATCTTTCATAAGATCGAGCTCCTGCAAATGTTCAAAATGGCAGTTACAGAAAATGCAAGTAAGGCCCAATTCACACAGTACTTGCGTATGGCACACGGACGTGGCACTGACTCTTCTACTTGCACACCACTCCGATATTATTATACTATATAAACATATGATCAAATGCAAACAGAAGTGGCGTCACGTCACGAAGTTACAGTTCTGTGTAAATTAGGCCTAAGGATGCCTTGATCTTGATGAAATAGAGAAATGTTAGACAGAGTCCACCTTGACATTTATCAACTCATAAATGTAGCCTATATTATATTAAGATGGATTTGGAATTGATGTACTGATACTGGCATTTGATGGAAATATTCAGCTGTTTGTTGGCTAAAATACAAAATTCTCTGGCACCACCAAGAAGTGAGGCCTCTTCTAAAAAGCTTGTTTTTTAGTAATTGAAGAAAACTTATTGTAAGAGGAATTCAATCCGAAAAAAATCTCAAATTTAATCCGAATTGAGATTTCTAAATAATACTTTATATATCACATTATTCATAAAGTTTTAAGAAAATCGATCCTTTTTTCTCATCAACCATTTCCTTGTCGGTCCCGGCTGAAGTACGACAGTCGTAAGGCCCATTGACGGCTTAAATTGTATATTCAGGTGAGGTGGAAACTTCTGTCAGGGACTCCCCACCAATAGTCATACGCATATAATTTTTACTACCCATTTCTCAACCTAAAGGGATTTTTCATACAATGGCCAAAGTTTCCAATTTGAATCAATAATAGTCTACTGCCAACGAGTACAATAATCAGTGACAAGTTTATTCATATTAAGTGATCAAGTTATCACATTATAATAAGCTTATTTCAATAATTGGATCTAGTTTTGTTCAAACGCATAACGGATAAATCATTTGCTTACACTGATAATAGTATAATACCTTTTTTACAGCAGTGTTTTCATTCATTTGTGCATCCAGTTGCTGTCTTTGCATTACCAATCTTACGTACTCTGAAAATTATTGAATATAATTTCAGATTACTATGAAATAACAGAATGTAAAAAAAATAAATTGAAATCTTACAAATGAGCATTCAAAAAATTATAATATTACATATTATTATATCAAAATTGACCCATTCAAAACAGAAGACAACACTTGGTAATTCAGTTTTCGATCTATCACCATTCGCTGGATGGATTCAATCAATATTAAATTCAACATCAACTCCAGGCTGAAACGATTCCAGACAGTCTAAAGATAGCTAGGACATTGCCAATTCACAAGAAAGCGGAGACTGATAATCCTGTTAACTACATGCGGATTTCTATTGATCCCATCTTCTCAAAGGTGATTGAAAAAAGATGAAGACGCAGATGACTGAATTCTTTGAGGGGAAACAGATTTCTTTCACCATCGCATCATGAATTCAGAAATAGACGATCCACATGTGCTGACAACATACAGAGTGCTTTTGAGGATGGCAAAACTCATTGAGGCGGCCAAGTTATTGTCCTTACTTTACTTTACTTTTTACCACCTACATCATTGAGATCAGGGGCACGTCAGGTAAGGTAGGAGGGTGAGGTCAGGGTATCAGCGGAAGATCCGTTGAGCGCTTAGCTCCATGAATTCTTGTATTGAATACAGAGAGTTCTTAGTCAGATACTTTTTGAGAGCCTTCTTGAATTGGTTTTGACATTCAATTTGTTTGAGGTCATCCGGTAGGCAGTTGAAAAATTTACACCCTGAGGATTCTGGTTGTTTTTGTGATTTTTGTAGTTTGTTGTAGGGAATTTCAAGATCATTTAGAAAATAAACTAGAGCTTAATGAGGATGAAACAAGTATTCTGGTTTGCTCAATAAAGAGAACAGAATCATCTGAACCAGTAAAGCTACTGGGATTATGGATGGACAAGATGTTAAGCTGGAGTTATAATGTGCAGCAAGTCTGCAAGAAACTGTCACAAGTGGTATACCTTCTCAAGAAACTTGGTAGACCGCAGCACCCTCATAATGGCATACCACTCGCTCTTCCAGAGCCGCATAATCGATGGCTTACTATTGTGGAGTAAAGCGCCGGCAACCCATAATGTGCCGCTTCTACAGAAGAAGGCTCTAAGGATAGTGTCCTTCGCAGACTTTGGGGATAACTGCAGGCCACTCTTCAAGAGTCTTCTAATTTCAAAAGTACACAATCAATACGTAGCCTACTGAGCTCATAGTTGCATGTTAAGAAACCCTGGAGCATCTGCAAAGAAGGTGTGATGTGCATGGCTACAATGCCAACAGCTTCTGAACACAGGCCATTACATTTTTTAATAGTCTTTCTAAGGATACTCAGGACTAACAGTACTCAAAGTTCTACCAACTAAAGAAGAAAGTCATAAGAAGGCCACTTTACTCTCTTCTATTCTGGGAATCTAGCGCCTCCACAGCATGTATAAAATGCAGATTACTTTTAATATAGGGCCTAATTGATGGGAAACTCTGACTCTGCGTATCCAGATACCCCAGCTCTTGGCAACGACTCAAGTGTATTCAAGTATACTTGACATTAATAATATGTTCACAATAAATAAAAAAAGTGAATAAAGCATACCGTTTATCAGACAATGTTTTACAAAAAAGAGAAACCGTGCCAAGTTGTATTTGATCTATATTCTACATTCTTAATGCTATGTAAATAGATACTTAGAGTTGAATAGGATTCAGAAATCAAATATTAGGTAGGTTGTACTATAAAAGGTTGTAAAATGTTATAAGGTTCTGTTTTTGTCACTGAATTATTCTATTTTCAAAATGATATCATGAAGAGATAATTTTTACCTTTTTGCATAGCTTTAAAATTTTCAAATTCACTTTGCATCTGCTTTTGAATTTCTTCAGCCATTTTCCTTCGAAATTAATTTAATTAGGCTATTTGTAAAATATTATATCAGAATATCACAAGCACACAATTTCAGAAATATCCTAACCTTACTTCAAGTTCCAAGTTCCGAGAGATTCGGATTCAGATTCCAGACTTTCCGAAAAGGGAATATTGAGCATCGATAGGTGCTCATAGGTCTATAGAGTACTCAGTACTGTGAATAACTAATTTGTTGATGATATTTACGTTTTAGCATTTTTAGTTTCAAGTATCTTGATGAATAAATGGATTCATTTTAACGATTACCTTAAAAAATTTCAACATAAACATAATTTGATCCAAAAGTAAGTTAAATTTTGAAAATGTAATGCAATCACTCAGCACTCTACAGTCTTATTGAATCGGTTGATGTTGATGTTTGTCGCCGATCGCCGATATCGAATCGAATTGGGCATTTTGAAATAATACTGTCATCTAGTGGCTTTTTGGGTGATATTAAATATATTATTCCTTGATGAGTTTATTTATAAGTTATTACTTATTCATGAATTAAATATAGTTTGGTGTGTAACTGTGAATATCCCTTAAATCTAAATGATTATTTCAAAACTTATGTATGGAATCAGTAGTCAATTTACCTTACTACTTGTTTTTGAACCGTCAACTCATGCAATATTTAAAGAATTAATAGATTTAAAGCTACTGTAGTCGATAAAAATATGAAATAATATTCATTAATAAAAAATAAAAGCCATCTTTACTCATGGATTAAGTTAAAATTTCTCACAAAAAGTGAATCAACTCTTTGAACTCTGAAAGGGTGAAGTGGAACACAGCTTATAATCGAAGGTACAGCATCCTTTTACTATCACTTTTTAAAATATTCAGTGCAATATTCAATAATGTATAATTCATCCAGACAGACAGTTTTTATTTATATTTATTAACTAGATGTTTTGATACATATTACTGTTCACTGTCCTAACCTCACAAAACGTCTCTTTTTTTAAATTCTTTTACTACCTGATTGAAATTATTATTAAACTTTGTGAACACGTTTTTGAGGATTGTATTTATTGTATTTGAATATATACATATTTATTCATGATTCAACTAATACTTGCAGTCTTTTAATTCATGTTATTCAACTGTCACTCTTCTAGTGCCATTAAAAGTTCATTGAGGAATGTAACAAAACTTTAGCTAGCTTGATCAAAATAATCAAGAACTTGGCAAATCATAATAATATACAACATTATGGCACAACACATATAAAGCTTATGAGTCTCAAATGTCTACATATAAACTATATTTTTCCAATTTCTTCAAGATGTTGTGTAGTTTTTGGTCAGGAAAACATAAGTTTGTCTTACCGCCATATGATAGTCCATTTAGCGTTACCCAATGTGCACAATTATTTAGACAATAATTTGCTTACCTTGCTTAATGCTATTTATTTCTAAGATAATTTTCTGACATGTATAAACTTTGTGCTGTAGAACTGTGGCTAAATAGCGTGCATGATGGCGGTTGAGGGCGGCGAGGCAACTAGCTGTGGCATGGAGTCTGAGGGTGTCGAGGGCCAAGAGAAGGACACCGCAGACGGTACAACCCCCACCAGCACCAATACCCCCACCACCACCACAAATAGCACCACTTCCAATAGCACAACCACCAACAATGAAGAGGTGGTGTCCAAGACTTCGCTACTCAGTGAAATTAGTACGGCAACTACGGACAGTTCTACTGGCACCACTACGGAAACCAGTGCTAGCACGACAACTGTGACTCCTACGACTAATGGTACTAGTACAACAAGTGGTGCGAATACTACGGCCAGTATTACTGGCACAAATACTACGGCCAGTATTACTGGCACAGATACTGCGACCAGTATTACTGACAAAGATATTGCGACCAGTATTACTGACACAAATACTACGGCCAGTATTACTGGTACGAATACTACATCCAGTATTACTGGTACAGGTACTAGCACCTCTACGGCTAGTAGTTCTACCACAGTGACTGGACCCAATACAGCCATCGCTACTACTACGGTTACTGGCAACAATACTACAGCCAGTGCTACTTGCACAAGTAGCACCACTACTACTAGTAGCACGGTGTCTGCTACTGCCACTATCACTGGAACGGGGACAGCCGCAGACGGCGAACGAGAAGAGGAAGCCGAAGAAGAACATGAAGAGGATGGAGAATTTGTTGAAGAGGTTCTTATTCTTCTTATTTTATCTGTACTATTTGCTTACAATACAACTGTACATTGACATCTTACTTATGACTGTCGCATAGCTTTTCTAATAGTACATGTCAATAGTAGGATGCTTGCAATCAAAAAACAGCCACTTGGTTCTTGAGCATCAATTATTGATATTAACAAGAAATCGGCAATCAAATTATTGATTTTTTTCAAGAGTGCCAGATCATAGATGGCACAGTGAAATAAAATTTCAAAGAGAAACCAAACCAGTCGGGTCCATAAATATCAATTACTCTCACTATGATTTAGTAAAATTATAACAAGTTTTTTAAAACTTAATAAATATTTATTTATTACATCAATAGAAAACCTCAACATGTAGAGGCTAACAGCTTTGCCCCAAAACAAACCTCATTGAAGATAGATTGGTTTAAAATACAGTATGAGTACTTAATAAGAAAGAAAAAATAAAAAAAAACTAAATGTTCCGAAACAAGTATTATAAAGAAAACGAAAATAGAAAATTACACAGGATAAAATGAACTTGAATAAAAAAATCAATAAAACGAGAGTAGGTAGTAGAATTACCTTCAGTGAGGCCTAAATATAGTGAGGTTCTTCATTATTCTATGCAGATCACCCTAGTGACCAATTTAGCTTACCATACATTTGGCTCACTGAAAATTGCTTTTTCTATACATTTTGCTTCTATTGTACAAAAGCTATTTTCAAATGGTCATTTATTCCATTCAGTTACTCCAAATATGAATTTCTTCATTTGTTAATATTGTAAATAATTCGTTGAATATGTTTCCAAATTATAACAGCAAATATCTTCAAGCTGATTTTCCATCTATATCTGATGGAAATTAACTGTTTGTATTTCAATATTACCTACCTATGCGATCTGAGAATTATATCAAATTGGTTTAAGATATAATTCAAAACTTATAATAAAATATTTATTACTCATTTATCGATTAGACAGATTATGAAAAAGAATAAACAACCTTTATCCCTGGGCATTCTCTGAATTTAGTCGATTAACTTTCCAGGGTTAGGTAATGTTATACAGAGTGTTTACGAACTCTCTACCAATACTCTGAGGCATTGTTCCTGGGTGAAAAACATATCTAAATATTATATTTAAATAGTCCGGAAGTCTTCAGTTACTCACACAGCGGCCATTTTACTTTTTTTCTAAATACTGGTTGATCAAACGAAATTGAAACTTTGCACAATCTTTTATAACAACTAGACAAAGCTACCAAAAATTATGATAATTTTTCAAATTCATAAAACAAAATGGCGGTCATTTAAAATTGTGTTTATCAAATAACTCAGAAACCGATGGTTTCAAAAAACTTTACAAGAATAACTTTTTTCAGTACATTTAATTACCTATCGATTGGTACCAGGTTTTTTAAGATTGGACCAATATATTAACTGAGATATGACAGCTTTAGTTGTTGGTGACCCACCTTTAGAGGGTTATGTAACGTCATTTTTTTTGTTTGAAATGACCTAAAATCGCTTACTATTAACATGCAATGCAAATAGAGATTGTTGCAACATTCAGGCGACTCTATTAGCATGCCTTGGTTTGTACTACAACAAACTTTAAGTGGTCACTTATCACTAAGGCTGCCATATCTCAGTTAATATTAGTCCAATCTTAAAATACCTGGTACCAATCTATAGGTAATTAAATTTACTGAAAAAAGTTATTCTTGTGAAGTTTTTGTAAAACCATCGTTTCTGAGTTATTTGAGAAACAAAATTTTTAATGACCGCCATTTTGTTTTATGAATTTGAAAAATTATCATTATTCCTTTTTGTAGCTTTGTCTAGTTATAAAAAATTGTGCAAAGTTCCAATTTGGTATGTTCAACCATTATTTAGAAAAAAAATAATGAGTGAAAAAATCAAAATGGCCGCTGTGTGAGTAACTGAAGACTTCCGGACAATTCAAATATGATATTTAGATATGTTTTTCACCCAGGAACAATGCCCTAGAGTGATGGTAGGCAGTTCGTAAACATTCTGTATAATGGTATACTTAATATAGATTTTATGTTTGTTTGAGCTATGATAATCCTACTTTGATAGTCTCAACTTCTTGCATTCATGTGTGTTGAACTCAAGTTTTATATTCTGCACACTATATTACTTTTTTATTCCACAATTACATAGCAGCTTGAAGTGTATTGATGTTCATTATTGTTAATAGTGTATATACAAAGATAGAAAAGTAAGTTGGTGGTGGCTGGTGTTGTTTGCAGGACTTTGACGAAAGCAAACCAAAGCCCGGCTGCACGACTGGCCGCGTTGTCACGCTGCAAATGCTGCTGGCTGCCGACATCTTGCAACCCGGCGAGGGAACCATGTCCATCGAGTATTTGGTCAGCTTGCATCACGTTTTCACTCCTTTCAAACTCGAAAAACACTACAATCATGTAGCTTCGTGTCATTTCTAAAATCTGAAACTGTCTCAAATTCCTCCAGATATTCTTGTTAATACTATTTAGTATTGAATAGATATTAATAGTATTAATAGATATTTCCATCTAGTCTTGAGTCGTGTCTCCCCTACTAGAGAGAGTCTTGAGGCTTGACACTAATGAACAAATTTCTTCTAATTGATGACACTTTTTCAATTCAGTAATTCTTTATTGTCATATACAGTGCACAAGAATACATATATAAATGTTTTAGGCTATAGGAATAAAAATCAAATTACAAAAATATATTGCATTATCAACCAAGAATATTATACAAAATTTGCAAGTTTTGTAATACCTAAATTTGTAATTCCGATATACAACATTTCAAAAATGGCGCTAATTCTATCAATCTGACGGTTAGCCTTTCTAGAAAATTCCCAATCGATACGATTGCAGTGTGTTTCCAGTTTATTATTTATTTTCTCTTCTATTGTAAAATTGGTATTCTCACGATTGGACCAATATATTAACTGAGATATGACAGCTTTAGTTGTTGGTGACCCACCTTTAGAGGGTTATGTAACGTCATTTTTTTTTGTTTGAAATGACCTAAAATCGCTTACTATTAACATGCAATGCAAATAGAGATTGTTGCAACATTCAGGCGACTCTATTAGCATGCCTTGGTTTGTACTACAACAAACTTTAAGTGGTCACTTATCACTAAGGCTGCCATATCTCAGTTAATATTAGTCCAATCTTAAAATACCTGGTACCAATCTATAGGTAATTAAATTTACTGAAAAAAGTTATTCTTGTGAAGATTTTGTAAAACCATCGATTTCTAAGTTATTTGGGAAACAAAATTTTAAATAACCGCCATTTTGTTTTATGAATTTGAAAAATTATCATTATTTTTTTGTAGCTTTGTCTAGGTGCTATAAAAAATTGTGCAAAGTTCCAATTTGGTATGTTCAACCATTATTTAGAAAAAAAATAATGAGTGAAAAAATCAAAATGGCCGCTGTGGGAGTAACTGAAGACTTCCGGACAATTTAAATATGATATTTAGATATGTTTTTCACACAGGAACAATACCCTAGAGTATTGATAGGGAGCTCGTGAACACCCTGTATAATGATATACTTGATATAGATTTTATGTTTGTTTGAGCTATGATAATACAGTATATGATCCTACTTTGATAGTATCAACTTCTTGCATTCATGGGGGTTGAACTCAAGTTTGATATTTTTAAATTCTGCAAACTAAATTACTTTTTTATTCCACAATCAAATAGCAGCTTGAAGTGTATTAATGTTAATCTTTGTTAATAGTGTATTATACAAAGATAGAAAAGTAAGTTGGTGGTGGCTGGTGTTGTTTGCAGGACTTTGACGAAAGCAAACCAAAGCCCGGCTGCACGACTGGCCGCGTTGTCACGCTGCAAATGCTGCTGGCTGCCGACATCTTGCAACCCGGCGAGGGAACCATGTCCATCGAATATTTGGTCAGCTTGCATCACGTTTTCACTCCTTTCAAACTCGAAAAACACTACAATCATGTAGCTTCGTGTCATTACTAAAATCTGAAACTGTCTCAAATTCCTCCAGATTCTTGTTAATACTACTTAGTATTGAATAGATATTAATAGTATTAATAGATATTTCCATCTAGTCTTGAGTCGTGTCTCCCCTACTAGAGAGAGTCTTGAGGCTTGACACTAATGAACAAATTTCTTCTAATTGATGACACTTTTTTCAATTCAGTAATTCTTTATTGTCATATACAGTGCACAAGAATACATACATGAATGTTTTTAGGCTATAGGAATGAAAATCAATTTACAAAAATGTATTACATTATCAACCAAGAATATTATACAAAATTTGCAAGTTTTCTAATAAATTTGTAATTTCGTTATACAAAATTCCGACGACTGCATCGCAACCATGCCCACTATATATTATTTAATAAAAAAAAAACACAACAACGTCACTGCCACCGACACAGTTAACTTGATAATGTTAACTCTGTTGAAGTTGAGATATATTTTTCAAATGCACCTTCTATTACCCTGAAACAAAGTGTTTTTTATTCAAGAGATTTAAATTTTATCCATTCCAACTCGAGAATATTTGAATAAACACTGTGTACTTTTTGATTGGAATCTCATACTGCTATGTAGGCTACACTTCACTTGGCTATATATACACTAAGTCATAATATTATTAAAGTAAGCATATTCCCTTACACATCTTTGGTATGACATTTCAAAGTTACTAATTTATTACATTCAAAAATGGCGCTAACTCTATCAATCTAAAGGTTATCCTTTCTAGAAAATTCCCAATCGATACGAGTGTAGTGTGTTTCCAGTTTATTATTTATTTTCTCTTCTATTGTAAAATTAGTATTCTCACGATTGATCCAATAAATCAAACAGTCAAAAGGCGTGTAAATGCTGTGTGCTTTATTCATTCATGTTTGTGGAGCGAAGTTTTATCTTTTTTTTGCATGCTGCATTATTACTCTGAAACAAAGCAACTTTTCTCCACAGAAATTCAGTATTTCTATGTAAATAGCTTTCTTAATGCCAACAAAATAGTAGCCTATCGGTATACAGTTACTAATTTTTCAACTTTGTATAATATATAAAATATGTATGTGCAAAACAATATATATGGAGAAAGATGAATAAAACCGGGTAAACATTATCATCTGATTCGAATTAAGAGCTATCTTTAGTATCTTTCAAATGCAACGCAATAACGGTACCGTACGCAACATTATCTTCAATTATTGAAACTTTATTTATTAAAGTTGCATTGTCTAGTAATAAGTATAATGCGCTCATATTTAAATGTGAAATTATATTACTATATCGTGGCGAAAAATAATTACTTTCCATTTTTAAATTTGACAATATCTCCTACTCATCCTTGTTTTACAACCAAATTATGAGCTGTGACTCTAAAAACAGGTTTGTCTTACAGATTGACTAGTTGATTGAATTGATTTCTATTTGTTAAATTTTCTGTTACAGGGTCAGCGATTCATGGGTGATCTTCTTCCGGATGGAAAAATAAAATCTCTTGAGACTGATATAGTGTTTGCGTCGCCCAGCGCCTGGGCGATTCACTGCAAACGGATAATAAACCCCGAAAAGAAATCTGGCTGTGGATGGGCATCAGTGAGTTCACTTTTCAATTATTTTTAGAAGCAATTTCACTAATTGGTTCAGCTTGATACAGGTATATTAATATTATTTGAAATTTAAAATATTATCTTAAAGATCAAATCTTTGATGGGCTCTTTCAAATCTGCATTCATTCTGTGGATCGATGCATTTTTTGTACAATTGATAACAATCTGGAAGATCTTGAAATTGTGTATTTTATTTGTATTATAAACAAGTTTCCACAGTATTCAATAAATATTACAAATCTACAATATAATAATGGAAAGAAACACCAATGATTACACATTACGGGATAGGAAATTCATGAATGACGCATCATCACGTCTGACTACTGAACTGATTAACTTGCAATTTTACATAAATATTCTGAATTTACCGAGGATGGTCATAAGCCCTGATTTCATTGTTATTAATCAATTAATTCAAATTTAATAATAGAAAAAATTAATTTGTCATTCAAATTTCAATCCAACCAAACAGGGCAAACTCAAAGTGACTCCGTAGCTTAGTTCATGAATCAAAGGTTGCGGGTTCGAGACCCATCAAACTTTTATTTTTTTGGCTGAAAAATTGCAACTCTTATAAGGTTCATCCACGTGATTTTGAACAAAATAAGAAATTATTAATTACAATTAATTGAATTTTGAATTTGAATAATTCGATAATTATTCAATTTTTCAATTGTATCGTCATGAGGAGATCGCATTATTTCACAACACCAAATTTTTTCCCCGGTGCGAAGCACGGGTTACCTGCTAATTTAATTATTTTGAATATGTATCTAATACTAGTATATTGTATGTAATACAATACTAATTCCAAGAACACTTATTTTCAGGTGAGGTATAAAGGGACCAAATTAGAAATTTACAAGACTAGATACTTCAATAAAAAAATCTCTGATCAGAACAAAGAGAACGAAAACACTGATGGTAAGCTGGCATTTATGTTATACATTGGATTTTTTTTTCAATTAGCATTATCTTACTAAGTTAATAAACACATGTGAAATTTTGTTTATAATCAATCCACTTGAAATCATAAAAAGAGTTGAATTTTGTAAAAATAGCCTATGTAGTAGGGGGGTCAAATGTGTATTTTCATTTTTACAAACAAAAGACTCATGGCGCAAAATTCAACTGTGACTTTTAATTCGCTGTATTATAATCAGGTGTATCTAAGAACTCAAATCTCATTGTATGTCATATTTTTCCTTCATTTTCATTTCGTTTTTCTAGTATTCTTGTTTTTAGTAATCCTTTACATACCGTTGTTATTATGATAATATTGGTTTTGCTTCTGGAATTCTCCTCTGTCTTATATCGAGTGTGTTATGTATGTATACTGGAATTAATTGAATTAAAAAATGAATTTTATATTTTTAGAAGAAGAAATTGAAATGAAAGCGCCAGCACCATATCTCTTGAAAGAGATAAAAGACATTCCTCCTCCTGCTCCCGTGCCTCGAATTGTTGTCAAACATAGTGTTCTTGGAAATAGGTCGAGTTTACAGTAAGTATTCACAAATTAATAATAATGATAATATTTTTTATCCGTAATATTCCATTACAACATTGACACACACAGTAATACACAGAATAAAATTTATATAGGAAAAATTCCTTCCAGTATTTCAATCTCCCTTTTTATATCAAATTTCACAGTAAATCATTCATAGACATAAAATCGTTATTACAGTATCTTAACTCTTCATCTCTTCTCCAGTGAATTTTCAGTTCTATTTGCATTTCACTTCAACTATTGATATTGAATTTCCTACTTTAGTTGGAATAATATCTCAATTACTATAATATTAGCAAACTCTCTTCTTCATAGTGGTTAAGTGGATATTACCATAGAGAAACAATAGCATAAGTAAGATATTCCATGGTATAGGGCGTTTATGTCGCAACTTTTACTGTTATCTCAAGCCCATAGTCCACATAGTTCTATCCCGTGAAGGAGTGTGAAGGTAGTCTCTCATATTGTGCCGTTCGTGCACTCTCACCCGACCACAAAACAGTAAAAATCGACAGTAATTGGCTTGAGTTAACAGTAAAAGTTGCGACATAATCGCCCTATACCATGGAATATCTACTAACGCTATTTTTCTCTATGATATTAATAACCATTCTTCGCCATGACATCAAATAAATAAATCACTTTATTGTGAGCTTCACTTACAAAATGTCAACATTATTTATACTTGGCATCAATGCTTCCCATCCAAACGATGCTGATACTATAGTTCAAAGTGAATCTCATAATATTTCATCTCTGGCGAGTTCATAATTTTTGGTATTAGAAAAGCATGAACTACTTTAAAAAAATAAAAAGTTTCACGTAGAACATCTATGCTTTCCATACCAGTAAATAAGAACATAAAAAACATATTTTCAAACTATTCTTGTTTTCTGCTCATTTTTGTATTTTATGTTTTTCATTTACATTTTTCAGTGATGGCAATTTATTGGTGGAAAGCACTCCATTTTCAACAATTGGGAAAATTCAACCGTTTCTTGTGTCATTGGCAACGAATGCCGCCCTTGTCATGGACTTGCATTGTCATCTAACCACATCGGAAGTGGTGGGTTATCTAGCTGGCTACTGGGACGTCAATGGACACAGTCAGTATTATTTTCTTATTTATTGGATGAATGAATTTATATCTATCAGAACATTATTGACAGATTAGAAATTTGTCACTATTGGAATCAGTTGTTCGTACATCATACTACTTTTGTCCTTTATTATCAGTTGAATCTTGATCCTCAGTAATCAATTATTCAAGCATTATTTCAAGCAAGTGTTTCAATTAAACTCTATGGTCAATAAAATTTCATTAGCTCAAAAGTTCATATTTATCATAATATTAATTTGAAAATCATCACTTAGATTTTGTTTCTACCTGAACATATTCATGATCTTCGGAGGTTTGAAGTCTTCAATGAACTCTTTTTTCTAAGGCTTATTCGAAATCGCCTTGAAATATTTCAGATAAACTTCTAGTAAATTGTGAGCTTTAATTTTTTTGTACCATGTCCATAAGACGCATAGTTTTAGAGATGGATTTCCGTCTATACTTTTTTATGCTGTTTACTAACATTTTCTTCCCTTTGTACTTGTCACTTTTCTCTGTATTTTTCTCTATGAGCATTTAATCTGTACAATTATCAGTAGTTTGTGTTTCAATTATCTTTTTTATTTCTACAGAGCTACTTGATAGTTCCTATAGAATTACTAGGGAGTGCCTCAGATCTGTGAGTGCTTATTCCAGACACACTGAAGCAAGTGGGACATGTTTGTACATTCTTACATCATAGTGTTCACTTTGCAGGCTGATATACAGAGAGTCCTAATTAGGCTCTGTTTAATTAGGTTTGAAAGGTAAAAGGAAAAGGTGAGGCTTAATTCACCTCGACTCAAATCGTACGACTCCAGTCGAGGATACTCCAGTCTCTCGACCTTACGACTTTCTTGCTCATTTTCACTTCTTCAGTTTCATGCTACTCCATTTCTGACCTTACATTATTAAAAATATGAGATACTATTCGTCACTTCTGCGCATATAACAAATTTTATAATAATTATTATGAATATATTGTCTTATCTTATTCTTATTACTGTCTTATCTAAAATGTTAAAACATCACTTTCATTGAAAATGCTTGGTACTATGCAACTCAAGTCGACGCTCGACTCAGTCTCACAGTCTTGAGGTCGCGGAGACTAGAATCGACTGGTCTGAGTGTCACCATTTGAAAACACAGTCTCTTCTCGACTTGAGTCGCGTAAGTATGAGTTGAGCCTTAAGCTGCGTACAGATATACGCGCCTCCAACCCGCTCCGCGCACGCTCCGCCCTCGTTCCTCCATCGCTCCGCAGTCGCTCCGCCCCCGCTCTGCAGTCGCACCGATCATGAACGTTACGGGAGATGTTAGCTCTTCTCGCGTTCCACTCTTGCTCCCCGGTCGATCATCAATCGATCTGCTCGAGTGACGTTCGGTTGCGGAGCAGAGCGAAAGTCTGTACGCACCTTTAGGTTCTGGCTTATGGCAATATGTTGATATTATTTGAAATTTATTGTTCAGGATACAGTATTAATCCAGAATATGATACGGTATCATATGAATATAATATGATACTGTATCCAAAAAGCTACGGGATCCAGACAAACTGAAATTTCGCACATCTGAGATTCTCCCGATCATCTAATTTTCGCACATTTCCGATATCGCACATAATATGAATGACACCCAATTGCTAGTTTCCTTTATTTTTCGAATACCCAACATTTAATTTAGTTTTAAAACACAAGTTTTGATTCGGTTTGCAGACCTAGCGATCACACACGCGTTCCCGTGCCGCTGTCGGCTGGGAGACAAGGAGTCGGCGCCCATGATGGAGGCCGAGATCTGCAAGGCACTGGAGCAGCGGCGACTCACTCTGGTCGGCTGGTACCACTCCCACCCGTACGCCCCCGCCACCCCCACCATCCGCGACATCGACTCCCAACTAGAGTACGAAATCAAAATGAAGGGCAACAACGATGCCAGCTACACGCCTTGCGTTGGCTTCATCTGCTGTAAGTAGGACTACTTTTTTAGTATACTCGCACTTTTTGATTTCTTTCTTTATGTGAGATTCATTCATTCATTCATATAAAAAACAGTACAATGATATAAGATATTCATACTATCTTTCAATCCAAACTAAGTTTATTTTATCGCCTTGAAGTAAATCGTTCAATATCATGGTCGATTTACGAATTTGTTGTTTAGAAATGGGAAGAGAATTCAAATATGTTTCAGTTATGATGACCGATTCACTAGAATATCAATAATGTCAACAATATGATTTTTACAGCCTACAATTATTACTAAAAATAACAACTCAATTTATCTTCAGAAAATGGAAAAACTTTCTCAAAAATTAATATTTCGAAGACTCATTTCTTATCCAATCAAAAATATCATGAAGAATATAACTATCCTCAAAATTTCAAAACGTTGAACTTTAGGCGCTCATATCTCAAAAAGTAACAATCCGGAAAAAATGTCCTGAGAGTTTTTTTTATTTTGATACCTTGAAAATATCCAAATTGAGAAACTGAAAAATATCATCAGTAAAAAGTTTTTTAGCTGCACGCACAGCCTTAACATACTTTAAAGGATTCCTGCTCTCGAATTTAACAAACTGATGTATTCTTTAAATACGTATATCTTTTGATGATTTATATTTTATATCTTTTGTTTTAATAATAATTAACCAGTCACATTATTCTACTAGGAGTTTTGTCTGGGAAAGCTGTTGAATTCTCTATATTAATGAGAATGCTCACATGTGAAATAATTCTTGTTTAAATTAACATTCTCAAGACATACAATATTAATACCACAGATGACGATCGCAAAAGTTTTTCTCAATATTAGTGCTTTGACACTAATAATCTACTGTGATATTTTTTATAATTCTTTGTTTTTTTAGCGCCTTACCACAAAGAAAACACGTCACTGGAGTCGGTGATGACCTGCTATTGGGTGATTCCTCCTCCTGAGAACAAGCCTAATGAGTATGGCAAGCCAATGATGATGTCCTACAGTGTCCTTCAAGACCAGTATCTTTCAAAAGACGCTCTAACAGAAATGGTGAGTGTTTGCTATAAAAATACAAATTTCCAACCTTTTCATCATATATGGTCAATAATATAGGCCTATTAATGTAATGAATTGAACTGTATTGGAGGAAATTTCTTCGAAAAGTGTTCAACAGCCTAAATCTGGATCTTCTTTAAAGACAATAGGTTCGATTAAACTATCCACTTATAATCTTCACCAATGCATTCAATGTAATTGGGCGTGTAAAAATACATGGGACAAGAGAAATACACTTCCAAAACAGCATCATCAATTTTTAGTTATTGAAAGCTCTGTATTATTTCGTACGGTTCAAACAATTTTAGTTTTAGAGTGAAGATTCTATTTTCAAATTGTTAATTCAGAAATATAACACAAACTTGATTCGAACTGTTGGTATAAATTGCAAAATAAGCAGATTCATGCATTCTTTGTACGTGATATAAATCCGACCGAAGCAGAGTTTTTTTATAAATACATAATCAGATCGAAGTAGTATTCTATAAAATATTGTTAACAAACTGTGTAATGCGATTCAATAAAATCAAAATACTTTGAACGATTATCTGATTAGCAAAATACACACCAAATAATCTGGTTCAAACAGAATAGAGTAGATCCAAGTATTCCATATCCATATTGTTTTTTGTATAATTTCAAAGATTTAATATTCAATATTCAAATATGTTGTGCATCAATACAATTCAATTTATAGTCGAAATCTTTTCTTTTTTTTCAGAAAAAGTGTGCCGAATTCTACAAAGTGGATCAGGACTTTGTGAATTTCTCTGAGAAATTTAAAAATGGCGTGTCATTTTTAGAGAAACTGAAGGTAAGAGGATCAATTGAAAATGTATAGCTTTGATAAGTAGAACATATCATTTGATTCAAGGGAAAATTAATTAAGTGAAAGGGAAACTAAAAATTGAGAGCTGTCTATTACTAATCAGCAAACCTGTAGAAATATTCTATTTTATGGAAATATTTTGTATTGCATTTGATTTACTTTTCACATTTCAACACAATATTCCTGGCTAAAAAATGAATTCTTCAAGAATTTAGAATTTTAAAAGTTGAAATAAAATAAGGTATTTAATTACTCCGTTTATTAGAGTTTATTATTACTTTAGTCTGTATGAATCTTAGATTGCAGCATTGATCTTATGTAGTGCAGTGCTGCCAGATTTCACCGAATCCAGAGAGCCTATGAGGAGCTAATTGTATGAGAGAAATCGCAAAAAAGAGAGCGCAGGTCTTTTTGGTGGAATCAGCTTAAAAACGGCAACATTGTGCTCCTATCGTTGTTTTGAAACAACATTAAACATGAAAAATCATGCATAATGTGGAAAAAAGTATTTTTCATACTTGGATTATATTCCTTAAACTATCGTGTAGCATCCCACTATAGAGTCCAAAGAGTTTGTAACATTGACCATAAAACCCTGTGCTGCAAACTCTTGCTTCTATTGTTGTATTGAAATAACATTGGTCATAAAGCCCCGTGCTGCAAACTCAGGTTTGCATGGACTGTAGTAATTGTTACATACAGCAGTGGTAATGATGAGATAGTATGGTAATTCAAAGACAATAAATTGATCCAATTTGATTAACCATTTTTAGATAAAATGTGGTAATTCACCTTTTTCATTAAAGGCACTTTCTATCTTGTTACTTATTGCTTGCAGACTTATATGAGAATGATAATGAACTTTTCCTCCACATACTGTCTAAATTGCTTACTTTACCCCCTCGAACATAATACTTGAGTGTCACTTTTTCGCTCCCGGGACGAAAAAACAGAAAAACTCCCTAGGGCGTAAAAGTAACTCCATTTAAATAACTTGGGAAGCATCTCTATTTTGAAAACTTAAACTTACATTTGAAATAGGTTAGAAGGTCTAAGATCAGATGAGGAAACATAATAGAGTTGTATGTCATTGAGTCAACTGAATTCAATACCTTAACCAGAAATTTTATCAACCCATGAAATATAATTATGTTTGTATGATATTACATATTTAATATTTTTCATCTGCGATTCAATCTGAAATGCGCGAACTGGAGTCAGCCATTGTTGATAGTCGGCTAGCTGATAATTGTTACAACTTTTGCCGATAGATAGCGCAATCGGCAGTGCCAACCAGACGACCGGTTTTTAGGTTTTAGATTTTAGGTTATGTTGTAAAAGAAAACATTGTCACCAATAACGTGAGTTATTAAAATTATTTGATTTGCATATTCTATAAAAAATGTAGGTGGGAGAAAAATGTTGTGTACATCACGAGTGAAAAATGCTTTTTCTCCCTCAGGGAAATTGTTGCCCTTGGCTTAGCCTGGGCTTCAAACTTTTCCCCTCAGGGAGAAAAAGTGGTACTTTTCATTCTCGATATACAAATAACTATTATTCTGCCTTTGAACAAGACACCAATTAATACAGTAAATATAATCAGATATTGAAGATATTCTACCACATTGATAGTTTACTGAGCATGAATAATTCAATACAACAATCGTTTTGCAGACGACACTGAACTCGAAAATGCCCCGAGACCAGGCAGACGGCAGTCTGTGGAACTACCTGAGCGAGCTGCTGTGTGCGGGCAGCACAGGAGTCTCCACACCGCCCAAGATCACCACCCCTCCCCCGCACCCGCTCTCCCTCCCCTCCCACTCCTTCCTGGTGCCATCCTCGCTGCCCATCAACATCCCCAGCACCAGCAAGAGTGCAGGGGGGTCCCTGCTGGGGGCCGAACTGGCCAATGCCTTGTTTGGCAGTGGCAAGTTTCCGTCCCCTGCCTCATTGATGAGCTTGTCGTCGATCTTCCCAGCACCGCAGCCGGTGTCAAATCACAGTACGAAGAGTATCCTCAAATCGTCACCGTCTCCCGCCAAAATCTCGAAGACTGAGGACAGTGGCACGTCAACCTCCGTATCGTTCCCCATCCACACCAACACATCAAAACATCACTCGCTGCAGGTCTCTTCCCAGCTCCAATCCCAGCTGCACTCGCATCTGCAGTCTCAACTGCAGTCACAGTTGCATTCCCAGCTGAAGTCGCAGCTGCACTCTGTGGCGCACATGCAGAATCAAACACAAACCTCCACGTCACAGACTGTGCCCACATTACCCTCCTACATGAGCAGTTTGGACAAGAATTGTACAGTAACTAGCAAACAGTCCAGCTGAACTTGTGGAGGCGGCAGTGCGGAATCAATGGTAAACATTGCATTGACGAACAAATCCATTACTGCATTGATATCACATTGATACAATGTACTAATTTAATTTACAATAAATTATTTCATAGTAACTTTCAAACAGTCCATCTGAACTTGTGGAGGCGGCAGTGTCAATGGTAAACATTACATTGACGAACAAATCCATTACTACATTGCTATCACATTGATACAATGTACTTATTATAATGTAATGCTATTACATTACTATCGATGTGATTTACAATTATTCACTTTGGTAATATGAGTATGTGCTTTATTAGAATTATTAGGGTTTAGACTATTGTAGTAACATTTTGCAATAAATTGGACCATTAGAGTTTTGTGTGAAATAATAATAATTGTTGAAGAATGTTGACAGAAATGTAGTGTGTCATACAACGATATGAGATGTATCAGGTGTGACCTGAGTGCTATTGACACCAAACCTGAGCCAGCCAGGTCACTCCATATTTATTTATTCAAAAAGCATGAACTTTGACCTTTGCTAGTGGTTAAGGCTACCTGGTTATATTCCCCTCCTAAGTGATATTCACTTGTTCGAACAACTTACATAATGATTTTTTATGTATTTGATATTAAATCCACAAGTTTAGGTGAGCTATGATTAAAATAAATGCCAAGTGGAATGGTAAACGGCTTATTGATAGCTTATCAAAATTTTAAGCCATACAAGAGGTATACTTATCTAGTAATCGACTGACTATTCTACGGTGGCTCACCAAAACATCGAAATCATTGAAGGCTGTGTCGCCAAATTTTTCACATTCCAGTTTTCTATAGAGGAAATGCTCATTTTAATAAGTGTGAGAATAGGTAGTTTGAGTACAATTCTCAAACTTTTGAATATTAACTTTTTAAATTTTTTATTGTGGATGATGCCCACATAAGCTTTTAGTTTGTGCGTGGGTAATAGAAAGTTTGTGGATGATTTGATGCTATGATCAAACGTCCATGCCTTCCGGCGGGATTCAAACCCACGACCAGGCAGCACTAGCAGACTGAAGGGTGCCCCAATCAAAATCATTCGATAGATAACACATAACAAACGTTGAAATAATATGAGCAAACATAATATAGGCCTATGAGTTGTATGACATATTCATGTCAATTGAAACCCAGCAATTCATCGTCTTTCTTGAAACGTTTCAAAATGTTTACAGAAGTAAAGAGCATGTAATTTATTGGATTAGCTGAATTCTAATAGATATATTATTTTGGTATGTTTTTATATTTGTGATGAATGACTGTGTATCAATAGCTAATGTTAAGGTAGTATAAAGTGTCATAGCATATTGTATTATCCGTTCTGATATCAATGGATTTTTATTCCATACCTGAGCGCAGGAACGCTCAGGGTAGTTGTTTAAAATTAATGATCTTTCACTTCTAGTTTAAGCTGGGAAGAATTGGTTGGAAGTGTGTGGAGCAGGTCATCCCACTCTTCAAATCAATTAGTTTCCTGTTTTTGAGCAATATATCTTTCAATTCATGAGATAAAAAATTGTATATTGTTAATCTTTTATTGAAAACTTATATTTTTGAATATCAATTAATATTAGTAGTAAAATCTTCGATTAATATTCTGCGGATCAAATAATATTGTCATGTACTTATCTTGTTTCAAAAATTGCACTGTCTATTTTATTTTAATTACGGATTTTTCTATCTTCTTTGTTCTTTTGAATAAGAAATTCTCTCATCACATTTAGATCGATGAAGTCTCTGAACTGTATGTTTCCAGATATTTGTGTAGATATTTACATTAATTTATACAAAATCTCAAACTTATCTCACAATATGATTGTGAATATTAATTTTTCTATCATAACGTGTCTTATATAGCTAGTTGTATATAGTTTTTTCTATATTATTGGACTCATTTAGTGATGATATAAGTGTTTGATATTGTGATATTTTCCAACTGATTCTTTTCAACAGTATTATAATTTTACAGTTAATTTATAGTTTTATAAAGACACAATTTTTCAAATCTTAGATTATGAAATGTATGTATAGCAACAAGTAGAGGAGAACGACTCAAAAGACCAACGTTCAACGGTCAACAAAAGATAAATTAGATTTGAAGCTTTGTAAGGAATTATAACTAATGTTGTTTTCAAATAAATCATTTTCACAAGACATAATTTTTTATTTTATCTTTGAAAGTGAGTCACAATAACCTTGCTAAATTTGACGCTCACGGACGGTGGGAAAATGTGTTCTAGAAAAGTTGCTTTCATCATCATATTAAGAAGAAACAAGAAAAATATTTCAATAATCAAGAATTTTGAATGAGTGAGTTCACTCATTCCTCTTATGTCCTGCCATTTCATTCACATGAACTATTTTTATCATTACGATATTACACTATCAATTATTCTTCACGTTAGAAATTGAGCTAGTAAGCTCAGTCTGATTTCTACTATTCTTGATTCTATTATTATTATACCAGCAATTGAAAAAAAATAAAGGTAAAAAACTACTCTCTTCCAAAAAGGAACTTCTTGACATTGCTTTGCATTCCAATTAATTTTCCCGATAATATTTATCAGCATATTCTAATTTTAAGAACCTTGGAAACGTTTCCGCAAATTCGAATTCTGATGTATAGTAGAACTGTAGAAGCAGAATAATTAGGCTGTAACTCATCCGGAGGACTTATAGAAAATGATAATAAAAGCGGGTCTTTCTATGTCATACTGTAGTGCTGTAGTATTTTGACTATGATAATATGGTCAACCATAGACTTAATAAATCCAACATTGTTGTAGAGTTTTCCAAGATGAAATATGAACATATTATTTAGTTTTTTCTACACAAATAATGTAGTTTCATTCACACAGAACTAAATGGTCTGTATGCTCATGGGATGATCGTTAGTAAAGTAGTATCACAGACAAGTAACACATGCTTAAATCTGTAGTAGTATCGTGAAGCACAAAAAAACTCAAATTTTATGCAAATTAAACTGTGCAGAAAACAAAATATCTTATATGGTAGACTATTGTATAATCATAGGGTTGGTAGCCTAGGCTGTAAACCTTTTGCAGCCGTAGGCCAACTAGACTTTCTATCATTTGATTTAAACAAATTTCAAACCAGAATATGGAAATAATTAGATCGCAGTAATCTAGATGTATTTAGACAAACAACGCTGTGAAGGAGACTAATTTGCAGGGGGAACAAAACTATACGATTGTTATGGGGATGAAGCCCGTACGTGCTATGTGATGTCCATTATTGGCTTCGATGTGGTGTCGATTTTATTGGCTTCTATATGAGACCTCTGAATCGTAGATTACTTTTGGTGTGTGTGTGTGTGCAAGCGTGCGAAGAGGCGCACACGTCCCAGCGGGATCACACTAATGTCCTCTAATGACCGGGTTTCTCCCAAATCAAACCTATATTCGCCCCACATTAATGCACGCTCTCATTCTCGGACCTTTTCTTCCCCAACTAACTTATCCTCACCCATTTTGTTGGCACACACTATTTTATTATCGGTTTTCACATTTAAATCTAATTTTAGTTTGATTAAAACGTTATTGGACAAGATATTTCTTGTAAATCGTGATCACTCTTCAAGGAAATTGATTATGTAAAATTCTCAGAATTGGTGAAGTAGAAATCCAAGGATACTTTATGAAGTACAAAACTGGGTAAAAGAAGAAGGTTGTAGGTACTTCTTGTAGGGTACTTTGGTCTTTTAGGAACAAACTGGTGATTGAATATTCGCAAGACAAATCACAACATATAATAATCTCTCTAATAATAGAATATAAATTGCTTTGTTGTTTCAAAATTGCAACAAAAATTGGTTGGAAAATAGAGTAACTATCAAATGGAGCTGTTCCATTGAAGATAGGAATCATACTCGTCGTTACAGCAAGTCCAAATTGGTGATTTGTGTGAACATGGGCATGCTGAATCATGACTATGAGCCCAGGGCCACCATAGAACATGCTCAATACATCAGAGATCAGAGCACTTAGCATTGTACACTTTGAAGTAGTATGGTGGCCAATACAGTATTCACTTTGCATTCTTGAGCCAATATTGTTCTCCCATATTCAACATGGTTAAAGCCCTTTAATTGAAAATTTAATTTCTTCTAAATTTATTTTACAAGTTTTCCTGATTTGCTGAGTTGATTTTCTGATTTATAAGTTTCAAAACCAAGAGTAATTCAAAGTCACTGGCCAGATGCAGCTGATTACAATGACTGATAATAATGGTAATTACCAGTTTGCCATAGAAATGCACTATAGTTTCCATATCATTTGACAGTTTTATGATGACAGAGCAGTAGTTTACAATGTCGATCACGAATCACGCATAACATTAGTGGTTGAGGCTCTATACAATATGAGATTTGAATAGATGAATTTTGTTTCTAGAGGAGCAGGGTTTCCGATTGAAGGGAGGTAGGTGTAAGGGAGGAAGTGAGAGCGTGCCCAGCGCGAGTGTAGAGGGTAGCTCGGTGCTGCCTCCTCGTTAGGACTTTGAGAGGGGCGGAGTGGATGGGGTTGCGTCTCAAGGTCACTCAGCACCCTTCGGTCCTTCCTCAATAATGCTGCCCTAGCCCTAGCCCTACCACCTCAACCCACATCCACTGTAATATACGAATGTGTATACAACCTACATCCATCGCTACTTTCCTTTTTATTAAATTCACTTTTTATCTAGGTCGAGGTGGGTGAGGGGTGAGGAGAGGCAAAGACTGCCAAGATAACCGTCGACATCCCTTTTTTATCATCTTGCACCCTTTGCTGCTGGAGGGCTGCCTACTCCTCCCCCACCCAATCCTCTTCCTCCTCCTCGGATGATAACGACAGGCATCAGGCATAAACAACTAACCGACACACACTCTTTCATCATTGTATTCTTATTTTTCTTCACACTACCCTTTATTGCATTGTTTTTATTTTTTCTGCCTCTTCCTTCTCATTTCTCTCGCTCTCTTATCGTCTACTTCCTTTTTCCTCGACTTTATGCTGGGTTTCTTTTCTTTCTTGTTCTTTTACTCCTGACTCATATTCTCCTGACTCTTGTTTTTCTCTTCCATCTATTCCACCATCTCATCTTCCTTTTTCGTTCTTCACTTCCTTTTTTTCTCTTCACTTATTCGTTCTCCTTCTCATATTCATTTTTCCTTTTTCCTGCTTTTAGCGTTTATTATCATCACCTCTACTTTCCTTCTACCACTCTCCTTTTCATAATCTACTTCTTCTTTATTCTTCTTAACATTTTTCTTTTTCTGTCTACCTTCTCCTCATCCTTTCTCTTTCCTCATCTTTTCACTACCTCTCTTCTTATTTTTCTCTAATCCTTCTTACTCTCTAACTTGTTTCTCGTTCTTTCTCCTAACAACTTCTTGTTCATCTACTTTTCCAACTAATGTTCATTCTCCTTTCATTCATTCTTTTCCTACCTCCAATATTTCTATTGCTTTTCATGCACGTTCCCTTCGATCCTCTTAATTCTCCTTTCTGGTCATAAGATTCCTTGCTCTTTCTTCTCATATCATTCTTCATATTTTCATTTCTACTGCTGCTTCTTCATTATCCTTTTTGATTGCGACCCCCTTCTTTTTTTTACTGTGGCTTCATCATCCCCTACTTTCTGCTGCCACTTCATTTTCTTCTTTCCTTCCTTCTACTACATATTCTCCGTTTCTTCTTCATCCTTAGCCCTTCGCCTTTCGACCTTCCTTCTCCAACCTCTTCTTCCTGCTGCTGTATCTTTTTATCTCCTTCTTTCCTTCCATCTACTATAAATCTTCCTTCTATCTGCTGCTTCATATTTTTCTTCTTCCTCTCCGTTCCTCACTTCAACTAAATCTTCTCCTTTTTCTTGTTCATCCTCAACCCTTCGCTCTTCGATCACCATCTACAACAACCTTTTAACCCTTGTCAGCAGCTTCTTCGGGTACCACATAATATAAACAAGTGACCGACATCCATCAGGCTTCCCAACAGCCAATACCTACACCCATGTCTCTGCTTATGTCACGTTCACAGAGCTCATCTCGTTTATTGCGTCGCTCAACTCCAAACATACTCACACAAAGTATGTTTGTCACCACATCTAACAAACCACTCCACTTTTTTCTACACGGGGGAAACAAACATTAAAAACCACCCTTACTAGTCCAATATTGGTTCGACACTAACTTACATCGCACCCTTTCTGGAAACTGAACATTTTCTCAGGCTGATGGTAACAATTGTACCGGAAAAAATCGAAGTATCTGGTTTCACGCATTCAAATATACCAAAAAGGATGTGTCCTCGATGTTTCTTATTCGACATGCTATTGTAAAACACACATCTTCCCTTGTTTCCTTCCATCTTTCATTCTGCATCTATTTCCTATCTCTACCTCCTCCCCTCAGCGATCATGTTACTTCCTTGTCGGTATCTTGAGATCTTCGATTTCATTATACGTTTCAAAGATAGCGTTCGTTTTGAGAAATCGACCGTCGATCATGAACTTGTGTCCACCCTGTTGAACTCATAGTAAATTCAATTTACTACAGTAATTATTATTATCAAATATCGGTGGTAAATATTAATTCCCAATAAATTATCGATAGTAGAAAAAATTGTGATGAATCTATTGGTTTAATTGTATTGTTTTGAAAAATTAGAAATATTAGATGAGCTTAATCAATCATTATTTTCCCACTTTCTTAATGAAGAGTTTATTGCTTTGCTAAAAGCAGTTAAATTAAAAAAATCTTATTTTTAACCTTATAGGAAAAGGTTTAAAATGAAAAATATACGTTTAATTTTCGTTTGTTGATTGATGTGTGTGGTTTTAAATTATCTATTCGATAAAGACTAAATGTTTATTTTTTGTTTGTTGATTGATGTGTGTGGTTTTAAATTATCTATGATAAAAAACTATATACATGCGCCGCGCCCACCCCTCAACTTATAGACATAGACAGAGACCAACCCATGTTCCATATAGATCCACGAGAGCGATCACTAAACTGATAACAAAATAAGATAAGGGATGGAGGTATGGAAGAACTTTGTGCTTTTCCTTGCACACCTGCACGTGCTCAAGATGACCTACATTCAATGTATATGAGTATTTAATTCAGTTATTAATATCAGATAATCAAAGCCAGACTGATCATTAGCATTAATAATGTGCCGATTGAGGAACGCTGACACCTGGTACAGAGACAATCTCCATCTAGAAGTAGGCACTTTTGTTTTATAGAACCATAGAACCTTCGAGAAATATTATGCATTCGAGAAATAGTGAGACTTTATTGTATTATTTGGTAGAATTAGTGTTACTTCTAAACTACCGGTGAGACGGGTGAGTAGGGATATCGATTCAAAGCTTTTCATGAAATGGTATTTTTTCTGGATTGAGAGTTTGTTGCTACAAAATTCTTGTGTAATGAATGATCTTTTCACATGTTTCAATTCTTTCAGGTTTCTGGTTCTTAGTTTTCAATAACCTCCTCCTACATTACCCATGGATTGACTAATTGATCGATTAAGAAACTGGTTATAAATTACTTATTTTAGGTTCTGATTCTATTCTAATTCTAGTTTTACATTAATACTTATAGTTTATTCATGTTCAGTGCTATTTTGTTTTGTACCATTATGGGTCTTGTTAGACTCAGTGGAAATTGTCATTTTGTATAAATAAATGATACTAGGATCATACAAATTTCCAAGTTCACATATAACCAAGTTTGATGAAAGTTGCTGCAGTCAAAATTAAAATCATCTATAATAAAATCACCTACCTCTCCAGGGTGAGCTGGCCTGTATTCTGATCCTAGTTGCTGGATCAGAAAACTTATCAAAAGGAATATTTCAATATTGTATATTTATCGAAGTAAGGTAACTATATCGTTGAGCTATCCGTATTTTTTCATCGATATGAAACTGATTCAATACTCAAAATTAGATTTTCTTCCAGAGATCTATTGATAAAGTATAGTATGATGTAAGCTGATTATGATACAATATCGAGGCACCGAGCTTTGCTCGTTATTTATTCATTGACTTTTGATAAACCAAACACAATTCTTTAAAGTGATTGGGGAAGTACTAACAGCACAGCTCAAAACTGTTTCTTTCCCGAATTTTGATTTATACACTATAAATAGTCCAGAAAGTAGGTTATGCTCCATACACTTGAATTCAGGTTCAATTTTCTGTTCAAACATTTGAAAACAAAAACATTATAATTTAGATTATATACAAACCAAATTGAATACAAAATAACACTCACTAATCACTTGAAATTGTCAAATAATGATCAACTTTGAGAATTATGATATACTCCAGTTTAGGAGGATTATCATGTCATGTCAACAAATCAGATTATGTTGATCAAATCGATTAAATTGTCTTATCTAGCTAAATGAAATTTCTCGCTGATTGATTATTATGATTACACAGCTGGAAATAATTCTGTCTCTCTCCCACACAGGCACACGCATCTTCTGTTATCGAGAGACGACGAAATTATCATCTGTTTTCCAAGGTTGAATTATCCTTTTAATGTCGTTCAGCAAGTTTTCCAAAGAATGAGACCTAGTGCAATCGAATCTTTATATAATAAACCTACTATGTTCCAAATGTCGTGAAAATCGTTAGAGCCGTTTTCAAGATCCGTAAAACATAAATAACCAGATATATACAGAAATTTCTCGCTTAATATAATAGGATGTTACATTGCACTTCTATAACCTACAGCCACGCTGTGCTAAATAATCAGGGAGTCAGTGGATCTAAAGTTCTCAGTGTCTGCTTTTAAATTTTCATGGAAAAGCGTCATTAATACATCCATTATAACTGAGGATCGGAGTTATCTCAGCGTTGAGGTAAGAAAGCATTTTAGTGAAATAATCACCAATTCTAGTCTTCATTTTTTTAACCGAAGTACATGCCTTTCGTTCTAGATATCTAGATATCGTTGACATCACCGACTAAAGTCTTGAACTCCATAAATTGAAATTCACAAACAGACAAGTTCTGAACTGAGCTAAGGTGTATTATACCATGATGTCATTAATAACAACAACAATAAGGAAGAAACAAAGTGCAATCTGTTTTCGGCGGAGAACATTGACCAAGTCTGCAAAGTCGATCGATAAATTTCGCCACGATAATAGGTGCGTGTCCAGTGTTCAGGACTAGCACACATTCACACAACTATACATTTATACATCACTATACATCTACACATCACTGCCTCACACACATTATACATATTAATAAATATTTATATTCACACATCACATACATGTTCATATAGAGTGTATATTAATACCTATTTATTTTTATGTACAAATCACACTCACTCACAGTATATATCACTATCAGGGTGTATGCTATCAGAGAAATGAAGGCGCGAAGTCGGAAAAACGGCTTGCAACCGGTTCAAAGATTAGTCGCGAGCTAATCTGTTTATTTTTCGGCACGCCTCGGACTGGGTGATGCCAACCCAAAGGCCAATAACGGAACACGCATCGTTGATGATAATCTTTTGATCGGGTGCAAGCGACCGACGCCGACGCCGACGCCCCTCTATTTATTACGTCTCATTGCAACTAATGAAACGATCATTAGACCCTATTAGCTGTCGTTCCAAAATTAGCAGTTTGAACTGTTTTCTAACCGATTCTAGGAGATGAAAAATTGTTATAGTTCTTTACTGTGACACCGATAGAATTTGAGAGATAGTTGATAGAATTTTTGATTTCATTTGTCGGTGACAAGTGGAAGACCTCATAATTGAAAAATTCCATCAATTAAAATTTATTGGAATTTGGAAATATGTTCATAATTGAATAACGAATTGGATTGAGTATTAGAAGTTTGAAAAACAATGTCAGGGTGGATTCATGATAAGCATCAGTTCATAGTCTCGTCTCAAAAGTTGATAAAAATACTTACCGTGCTTATTTCATGAGCTTTGGCAAGCTAGGCTTCATGCTTTCCTTCAACGGTATATATTCAATGATAATTCAAACTTATTATTGAGATGGGTTGAGTGTAAATATGCATAGTTTGAATAATAATTAGTATTAATCGAGTTTCATAAAATCCTTCAATTCAATTTTTACAATAATTATAATAAATTTAGAAATGATTATTACCTCAATCATTCTTCATTCTGAGAATAAGGTTGAGTCTCCCAATCAACCTTGGATGTAGGGACCCCGAAATAGAAGGCGACCTTTAAATTTAGCCTTCTCACAAAAGAGTGACTAGGTGAAAAAGTTGAGAAGAGAGTTATGCAAAGTGAACCAGGGAAATAGTTTGGCGCACAATACACGGCACATACATCGAAGCGATAGAATTTGATTGAAGCTGCATAGATGAATGGATCCAAGTGAGAATGGAAGAAAGAAGGGAGGATGGCATGTCTATTGATGAGAGAGAATACACGAGCAGCGGGAATCTGAGAGGGTCGCCAAGTTTTGTTCCCGGACAGAAGAAGTGCGCCGTAAAACTGTCCAGGGCCGAATTTATGTGCTGTCTATGACCGACATTGACAAAACAATGCTGCTATTTATGCTGGATAGGTTTCAAGGTAATCAGTTTCCAAAGGCTGTTGTCGGCAAATAATGGTGTCCTGTGGTTGCTAGGTAAGTTTCACTCTAGGGAAAATCATCAGTTTTCTCTTGGAGAATACTAGTTTTCTGAGAAGTGAAAAGTTCTTTGAAAGGCCATTGTGGTTGAATGAGCAATCTACAAGATGCTATATTTATTACACAATAATTCAGCCATGAATGTAATAGGCAGGTCATTCTAATCAGAAAAGTACAATAGTGTAAAGTGAAGCATACCGTTTACACTAGTTCGTAGGTTCGAAGTTCGAATGTGGAAAATATCAACCAAACTCTAGACAGTTAAGTTGAGCCAAGGTTGAGTTCTTCTCTTCGTATCGTATAATACCGTATATCATTTTTGTGAAGAATCACTTGACTGATCGATGATAACTGTTATAGTCTATGTATGATCTCAATAAAGTGTTTATAAGATGTAGCCTATTTCATATGATGAAATTCGGTTAGCTGTCCGAAGTACAATGTACGTGGCTGGTGAACTACGCGCAAGATCCTAGCAAGGGGGCTTCGCTTAATTCTCTCTCGATCAAGACCCCATGCGCATTCACTGCGTAAATCCCGCGCGTTCACTTGACAATACGTTGGCCTCCTGCTCGGCGTGGCTTTCAACAATATTTGACTCTCCCTGGCTTTCGGGTCCCTCCCTCTGTGTAAAGGCTCGCACTGACTCCGCACGTGCACTGAGGAGGAGGTGATGAACCCCCCTCCTCCTCAGGCTTGTGCCTGCTCCCTCGCAACAGCATCAATCACCACCTCTCACATTAAATCTATTTGTATGGCAGCCGGCCAATGATCGTGCAAATCGGTGGCGTTCGCCAAAGGGTCCAAATTACAGTGCTTACTTGTCGAAAGTCAGCCCTGCTCGTAAATTCACAACTGAAACACAGTAGCCTATCTATTAGAAGCTATGCTTGTCCCCTCAAATAATTACAGTTTCCAACCCATTATCATGATCTGCTATATCATACAAATGGTAACTAGGCAAAGGTGCACTCTGTTCTATGAATTGAATTTGATCCACAAAGAGTCTGAATGGTAATTAGGTAAAGGTGCTCTATGAATTGAATTTGATCCACAAAGAGTCTGAATGGTAATTAGGTAAAGGTGCTCTATGAATTGAATTTGATCCAAAAAGAGTCTGAATCACAGTGAGTTTTCTCTAGGGTTATATCCCAGTGGGACATGATGTTTTAGTTAGGTGCCAACAAACACAAATTTTCATATCAATGTTGAACCAATTATTCCATATTATTTTCGGAATCGGATAAATTTTGATTCACTCACTCACGAGTTACTTTTTCTGAAGGAATCAGGCGTAATTTATGTTTATGTACTACTCTGTTTCACTTGCTTGGGCTTTACCCAATCACTATTAGTTCGTTTTTCTCTATTTTCGCCTCATCCTTGTTTCCGTTTTATCGAGTTTCCAAAAGGATTTATAATTCAGACACATTTCATTATCAAAATGAATTAAAATTGTGTAATAGAATAGTATAAGAAACTGAACCTCCAATTTTAGGCGAAATTCACTTCTATTCTTGAGTTATAAGCATTATATCAATTCAATCAAACTTCCAAGGTCTTCCCATTAATAATAAATAATTATTAACTCAATCATTCTTCATTCTGAGAATAAGGTTGAGTCTCCCAATCAACCTTGGATGTAGGGACCCCGAAATAGAAGGCGACCTTTAAATTTAGCCTTCTCACAAAAGAGTGACTAGGTGAAAAAGTTGAGAAGAGAGTTATGCAAAGTGAACAAGGGAAATAGTTTGGCGCACAATACACGGCACATACATCGAAGCGATAGAATTTGATTGAAGCTGCATAGATGAATGGATCCAAGTGAGAATGGAAGAAAGAAGGGAGGATGGCATGTCTATGACCGACATTGACAAAACAATGCTGCTATTTATGCTGGATAGGTTTCAAGGTAATCAGTTTCCAAAGGCTGTAGTCGGCAAATAATGGTGTCCTGTGGTTGCTAGGTAAGTTTCACTCTAGAGAAAAACCTTCAGTTTTCTCTTGGAGATTACTAGTTTTCTGAGAAGTGAAAAGTTCTTTGAAAGGCCATTGTGGTTGAATGAGAAATCTTCAAGATTCTATTTCATTAAACAATAATTCAGCAAGGAATGAAATTGGCAAGTCATTCTAATCAGAAAAGTACAATAGTGTAAAGTGAAGCATACCGTTTACACTAGTTCGTAGGTTCGAAGTTCGAATGTGGAAAATATCAACCAAACTCTAGACAGTTTGTTGAGCCAAGGTTGAGTTGTTCTCTTCGTATCGTATAATACCGTATATCATTTTTGTGAAGAATCACTTGACTAATCGATGATAACTGTTATAGTCTATGTATGTTTATAAGATGTAGCGTATTTCATATGATGAAATTTGGTTAGCTGTCCGAAGTACAATGTACGTGGCTGGTGAACTACGCGCAAGATCCTAGCAAGGGGGCTTCGCTTAATTCTCTCTAGATCAAGACCCCATGCGCATTCACTGCGTAAATCCCGCGCGTTCACTTGACAATACGTGGCCTCCCGCTCGGCGTGGCTTTCAACAATATTTGACTCTCCCTGGCTTTCGGGTCCCTCCCTCTGTGTAAAGGCTCGCACTGACTCCGCACGTGCACTGAGGAGGAGGAGGTGATGAACCCCCCTCCTCCTCAGGCTTGTGCCTGCTCCCTCGCAACAGCATCAATCACCACCTCTCACATTAAATCTATTTGTATGGCAGCCGGCCAATGATCGTGCAAATCGGTGGCGTTCGCCAAAGGGTCCAAATTACAGTGCTTACTTGTCGAAAGTCAGCCCTGCTCGTAAATTCACAACTGAAACACAGTAGCCTATCTATTAGAAGCTATGTTTGTCCCCTCAAATAATTACTGTTTCCAACCTATTATCATGATTTGCTTTATCATACAAATAGTAACTAGGGAAAGGTGCACTCTGTTCTATGAATTGAATTCGATCCACAAAGTAGTAATTAGGCAAAGGTGAATTAATTAGGTAATTAGGTACCTATGAATTAAATTTGATCCAAAAAGAGTCTGAATCACAGTGAGTTTTCTCTAGGGTTATATCCCAGTGGGACATGATGTTTTAGTTAGGTGCCAACAAACACAAATTTTCATATCAATGTTGAACCAATTATTCCATATTATTTTCGGAATCGGATAAATTTTGATTCACTCACTCACGAGTTACTTTTTCTTAAGGAATCAGGCGTAATTTATGTTTATGTACTACTCTGTTCCACTTGCTTGGGCTTTACCCAATCACTATTAGTTCGTTTTTCTCTATTTTCGCCTCATCCTTGTTTCCTTAGTACATCTTCACCAACACGTTTTATCGAATTTCCAAAAGGATTTATAGTTCAGACACATTTCATGATCAGAATAAATTAAAATTGTGTAATAGAATAGTATAAGAAACTGAACCTCCAATTTCAGGCGAAATTCACTACTATCTTAAGTTATAAGCATTTGAAGATGAATGATTTCTGTGATTTGTGAGAGGAGGAAAGATTTTATGTTTCAGTGAATAACTCACCCTGAATTGTAGCGAAACGTCTCATATTATAGCAAAACACTTGTTAGGTCAACCTATATGCATAGCCCGAATATCTAGCAAATCTGAGAGATTTTCATTTTCCATGAAATCCATGAATAAACATAACGTATTTTTGCATATATGGTTAAAAATTAAAATCGCTCAAACTCTCAGGAGAGGAACAATAATATAGGAACAATAGAGGCCCTACTTGATGAGAGGAACAATAATATGTCATCACATTGGCTGAAATCACTCCTATTCTTCAGTTATAAGCATTATATCAATTCAATCAAATTTCCAAGGTCTCCCCATTAATAATAAATATTCTGAATTTCTGGATACAATAGTCACGACCAACTCTTTCTCGAATTGAAGCTATATAAAAGCGGCATCCTATAGTCATGATTCAGCGATCTAATGCTCTTTCTCAATGAAGATCTCCCATGCTTGACAAGGAGTTAATGAGAGTTGTCTGGCAAGACTCATCACCAATTGCTCGCTATTTGGTGCTATGAGTGGACTCAAGTCTCAAGTCGTCAGCTCCGGATGTGCTTACTTAGCCAAGGTTTGATCTTGTGACCCCGTCTGATCAGGCCTGCAGCCACTGTGTCTCTCTGTCAAGTCATTTCAATTGTCTTCCAACAAGAGCTGCTCATCAGCGCGCTGCTCCCAAGTGAATTCTCCAAATATTGTTCTCGGTTTTTCTCTCGTACAGTCTTTTTGAAAGAGTATCCTCGAAGTTTCTATCATTAGTAGGGCTATTTTTGAAGTTTGCTTGGATAGTGTGTTGAAATTTCAAGCAATTTTCGTTATTTTATCTCTCACTGATTGTCATATAAAATGTGTGAGTTCAAATTGAGCTCTCTGTTCTCTGATATGAAGAGGTAAATTGTGAGAGTTTGCATACTTGCATATTTAGGTGGAGCAAAACTCCACTATTAATATCGTAGTTCAATGACTCATCATACATTGTGATATGAGGTTTTCTGACCTTAAGCGATCAATGGATATTTCCTTATATTTCTTCATCACAAGTAGAAACAGAAATGAAATCCTACTCAATAGGGACTAACCTCCTTAAAATGGGAGGGGAGTAGCCTCCTAGAATGAACTCAGCGAGGTAGAAAGTGGTTCAAAAAGAGTGAATAGTTTTACAACTACTATTTGAACACAATGAACTATTTCAGTTATTTGTTCGAAAATCAAAATCTTATTCATAATTTATTCCAAAATACATAATTGTTTTGAGATTATTAATGAGGAAATAACCAACTCTGAGCTGAAAAGTTTATGAAAATTGCAATTTCTCCAAAGAAATGAAATGAAGTTTCTTTGACCTCTTGTATTATAATATTCATCTCTATCTTCTCGTTATACTCCCAAGTTTATTTTTCTCAAAGTAATACAGGATATTTACCTATTATGAAATAGGATCCCATTTAATTCCTATGAGTTGCGAGATTAGGCACGATAATTAATCGTTGACATATTCAGAGAGACTAATCAAGCGTAGTTTTGGACTTGGCCGATTATCTGTTCATCCAGTTCACACTAGTAGCTTAACCGTCCAAAAGCGCCCATAATTAGCTCTGCACACAATGCTATCTGCTAACTCTATTTGAGAGTGTGGCCAGTATGGTAGCCGTAAGGGGGCACATCAGTTAGGGTCTTTAGAAAAGATTAAGTCCAGATTACACTTCATTAAAAGGTGAAAAGGTAGCCGCCAAAGTCCACTACTAATTTGAATAAATTCCGGCTACTTTTCAGCAGTTTAGAGCGCGTATCAAATCCATTCCAGAGCCAGTGAGATTCACTTAAAACCATCAGCATTGATTTTATGGGATTCATTTATGTTACTCATAAAGAATGCTGACTATCAGGAGTGAGTCTCAGTATAGGTGTGAGCGTGTGAGAAGTCTGTCACTAGAATACGGCTAGGAATAAATAGTCGTTTTAGAGCTACCTTGGCAGCCTAATGCACATATCTTAAGGTCACTATATTTTTCACAGTCACGATGTCTGCGCGGCTTTTACAATCTAATTTTGGTGACGCCCCTCATCTCTTAATCCATTTCTCGCTGAAACTTATGGAATAAATTGGAGCATCCGAGCAGAAAGGGGTATCTTCAAGCTATTTTGTGCTATATAGTGAGTTGATTTATCCAAACACTTGCATAAACGCCAAACTAAGTTAAATTGACGATCTCTTGCTAGTATTTTGATTGTTGATCGAAAATGAAAGTCTTCCAAATGCATAACAAGTACAAGCAAGAGAATGGTCACATTTATAACTGCTTCGTTTACCTAGACCATAACTTTTCCATTAAATTGAAAATTCCATACTACAGAAAATATACTGGTCTCTTGCCAGTTTTTTTTTTTAAATCACTAGGCCTAATTTATCGGCTGGTTCTTGAAGCTCTCTCTCACACGTGAAATTCATTCTGAAGAAACGCCACAATAATTGAGTGATTCAATTCTAGTGGAATATTAATAATTTATAATTTATATAGAGTACCGTACTGTAGATTGATATAGAGTAATATACACAGTACTGGGTCAAGTGGAAGAGCCTCTTATTGCCTCAACTTCGCCCACATCACTTTTTGTAATGTTACAGAGTGAAAATAAAAGACATTTATCCATCTTTCTATCTATTTTTAATCTACCATATGCGATCCATGATAAATGATTGATATACGTTTTCTGTTTATTACAACCAAGAGCAATTTCTTTCAAACGACAACAAGGCTAACAATTCCAATCAACTCATGATCTCTCTACTTCATCTTCACTTTATGTTCTCCGAGATTATCACTTTTGAGACTAGTTTTAATTGCTTTCAAGACTGCGTTTAAATTGAATAGTACCCAGGTTCACATGAAATAAAAGTAATCTATTATTTAAGTAGCAGTAGTGAAAGTGGAAGAATACCTTGGTTTGTATGATAACATTATAACATTATCATATTATCATACAGTAATATCTTCCAATAACTTGGTAATGGCCGAAATATCCGATATAGCCGAAACATGTTGTGAGAAAACAATTTTAAAAAGGGTACTAAGATTTCTATTTTTTTATATTCAAGCGTAGCCCTAACGGAAAAAGACAGTAATATCTTGGTTTACACCCAATACATTTTTGGTGGGTGTTAAATAAATACTGCCCCGGTACTTTAATTCAAAAACAATATTGTATAACATTTTTTATGAAACTACCTTTTGATTTCTTTAAATGTAGTTTTTCCATTGAACAGAGATTGAACTTGAGTTATTTTAGGAGTTTTTAGAGCTGTATGGCTGGCTGCAGGCGAATTTATTTCCAGTAGATGATGAAAACGTTCGTGGAACAGTAGTAATGTTTCCACGAAATCAGGAGTAAGCCAAATGAAGTTGGAAGTTTTTAGGTTGCATCCGTTCGCGACCCAGCTGACGCCCACATGTTACCCTCGGCTTTAGCCAGACACCCGACCCTCCAGACGCCTTCCTCTTGCTCCCAATAATGAAAGGATGACAGCAGCAATGCAAGTGCTCGTGCATTACTCGTGCTGGAAGAGGGTGACGGTGGCAGACTCATGATCCAACTGTTGCTCCGCATCCTGACAGGTCGCCTTCATTTATTTTCAATCTGTGATGCATCAATCTTCGACAATAAGGAACTTCAATTTTTTCACCGTCGTCTCATCCAAGAATCAGATTTTGTGAAGTTTGGATGGATCATTTTATTCTGAGATTTACTACTACATGAGGTCTAGCAGAGTATACATTGATGCTTTTTTCTATGGATCTAGGATGGATAATTTAAGGGATGATAATGAAATGTGGAGTTCTTGATGAATCTCAAGAATAAAAAAGTAATCTTGAAGCTCTTCAATACATGAGAGACTTTGGAAATACGAAAGCCGGTCTCAAGTAGCAACTCAAATTTACAAAAGTGTAAAACTACTAATAATTGACCTGGAATATCCTGCTGCCAATTTCAAAATTATAATACTGTAAAATACAATAATTTAGAATAGAACTTATGACTTATCTCATTGAAGTTTTCGAGTCAAAATTTGTGACTCATCCAATGAATCGAGCAAAAATAGGATAGGGGTAATCTCAACGATTGGGTAGATTTTCAATAAAAGTAGACAGTGTCATTTCTGGAGGTAACCATGCATCGCCTATCTGTGCAGCTTATTCCAAAGTCAATAAAACGCACTTTACAACAAGCAAACAATCGATAAGGAAAGAGCAGGTTTCAAAATTTTCAATCACCTTTAGCCGTTACCACTTTGAAGCTCTTGATTTGAGTTGGGCATGTAGGATAATGTGAATTCTATGAGATACTATTTCTAAAACATTTTGCTTTGTCAGGTGAGATATGGGTGTATTTGGAGTTCTAGGTGAGTTCCGAACCATACGAAAGTGAATTTGAATCTCTTAACTGTTCATTACATGAGTAGTTGATTAGCAAAACAATTAACACGAGGCTATTTTTGTTCCTTGAATGAGATTAACTTTTATTTTAAAAATATCTACTCATAATACTTATTGATAGAGCAGGCCAATATCAGTTTTGGATTGTACATCCACGGATGATTATGTGACGAATGTTACTCATTTTTCAAGTTAATAATCTTATAGGATCAATATGAATAATATAATGTTATTGAGTTACCATTATTACCATTTTATTTATTATTTTTGAACAATAATTAAGCTGAAACATTAATAATGAATCGTTTATCCAGTCAATTTATTGTTCAAAGGATAGATTCCTCAGGTTCCTGAGTTGAGGACTTCTTAATTTCTCCTATCTATGTTCTCAAGCTTGATTTTGGCATGTGTAAATCAATCAACATTAGCCAATATGATTCTGAAGCCGATGCATTTTTAAGGCTATAGATGATGAATGGGAATAGGTGAATAGGAGAGTCTAATGGTAGGCTTCAAACTATATGCCTGAGCAGTGTAGAACAATAGAAAGAAACGGATGAGTACAGAATTAAATGTGTTTAGGTAATTGTACCACCCCCCTTCAATACCAAATTAGGTACCAGCCCGCAATAACTTGCACCGGGACCCGATCTTGTCTCGATTGTGTGAACCAGTAGTAGAACTTGTTTCGATAATTTCTTGATTTGAGCTGAGGTCCTAAGAGGCCTGCTCTATTTGAGCGCACACGATTCAATTGAAAACTTGATCAGGCTGCTTGCCGCTCATTCAATGAAAACACCCAGCATTCATTGTACGGGTGAAATAAAGACGACCGGTTGTCTCTCATTCACTCCTCCGTCGCATCTGCGTGTGATGTCAATTCATGAACACGTGTCACATGCTGAAGAATATACTTGAAACGAGCCACTTGGTTCATTCTATGCCTCGTATATACAGATATGGGGGGAGTTTGTTATTATTTATAGCGGTATGATGCACATCCGCGGTGGATGTTGAGATGGATGGTCGTTCTTCATCATCATGATGTCTAGAACCGGATTGGGCCGGACGAGTCTCAGTGTCGTTCCGCAAACATTCGTCAAGCCGTTATTGGCAATTTTTGGCAACATGCAAATCAAGCAGAACAATAAACGGGACGATCTTGATTAACAGAGCAGCTCAATAACCTGGAGGGTCACTGCAAACAAATCGCTCACAGTGTAAATTCACTTTAAACTGTCACCATAGGTTGAATGAAAAGCTTTGATATTATCAATAAGAAATGCTATAACTAGTGGTGACGTACTCTGACACGTGTGTCCACCAACAAATCCTTTGAAATTTCAGTCAGGTTTCAAAAATCTTGTTTCAAATCTAATCTGATGATAGCTCAATAAATATGAGATTCGCTAGGATTTGTATTCTGGGAGGGGAAGAGATTGGATATTAAAAACTTCATCCCAGCATTCAGAACCACTTGTCAAATCTTCTAATGTGTCAATTTCTTCGATTGTGAATTTTGAAGATTTCATTTCCCTAATTTCATACTGGTTTATTGGAATTCCACGGCGAAAATGATTGCAAAGCGTTAGCTTCTGATACTTGGGTGTTAGTTGGCAGCTTCATTATGATTTTGTATAGTTCTCACATCGTCAAATATTCTGATGTGTCAATTTTTTCGATTGTGAATTTTGCAGATTTTATTTCCCCATTTTTATACTGGTTTATTGGAATTCCACGGCGAAAATGGATGCAAAGAATCAGCTTCTGATACTTGAGTGATAGTTGGCAGCTTCATTATAATTTTGTATCTTCCAATGTAAGGATGAAACCATTCTCTGGAATTTTTCTATATGAGAGAAGTTCAATTTGCTATTCTTCACAATTCACAGTTGGTCATAACTACAAGTGATTCATGAATAATAGCCTAGTACAGTTTACAGTAGTAAACAGAGTACTGTGAAAAGTACAAGTGGAGCATCATAGTATCATAGTTAAAGTATTGTATTATACAAGCACAGAATCTCGAATTTGATATTGAAAAATATGGTATGGACACTCACACTATTTTCCTTTCCGTTATATTGCTCCCAATTTATTCTACTTTGTATCAATAAATATCTTCAGAAGTCGTTATTGGTATTAGTTGAATGGATTTTGTTTCTTCTTCAATATGATCTCTTTGTAGTTTAATCTATAAGATAACGATCACTCACAAACTACAGATTCTCCATTCACGGTCCAAGCCCAGGTTAAGTTAACTTGAGCAGGGAATTATTTCATGTCTATCAATACTTGAATTTTCAAATATATATCCAATTCACTATAAGCTATAAAATTAGCAACGAATCATAAAATAACGTTCACATATACGATATTAGGCTATTTATGCTACATGGCTCCAATGATTGACTCCCTTAATTCAGGCTATATCATGTGTGGAAATGCTTGGAATAGAAAACATAATTTTATTGATCAATAATTAAATTAGTTTCGAATAATATTCCTCAAGGTATTATTTCGGTTTTTAATGGTTTATCTTCTACTCCTTATCAATGAATGAATCTTGAAAATGATCGGTATTTCTACTACCGAAATCGTCTTCTGATAATAATATGATGATTAATTTTTTTCTCCTTTTTTCTCGCAATCCACTAACTCCCTTTGTCTTTGTCATTTTCTCTTTATCTTAATGTATGCTACATTCATTCCCCAATCTCCCGAACTAGTCCGATCTTCCTACTGTGAGATTCGCTTTTTCCTGTCAGCATTTCTTATAAATGTTCCCCATTCGAGCAATGCTGGCAAAGTGAATTTCACTGTAGAAGGATTGTGCCCCAATCAGGCCTAGAATGGCTCTACCTTTGTGGAATGGGCCTATTCAATCTAATCGACTGGCCTATCAGTCCAGTAATGTCTTTTGAAGGCCAACCGAAATGCATAAAACGACCACTCGTCATGTAATATTGCATACTGGACTGGAGCTAGTTTAGATCGCACACTATGATAGACGCTAATAAGGGCCTAATCAGAGTGATTTCACGTGTTTCCTTCTCCTACCAATTTCGGCTCACGTGGACCACACGTGTGAACGCCCACCACATTCCGTCAAAATAAACTATGCATAATGAAGCTATAATAGAAGGCACAGATTGGGAACAGCATTACTTACATTTTTCGCTTAAAATCATTTCCCTTGTAACGAGTAGGAGTGGAAGGGAGGTCCGATCTTGAATGAGCATAGAAATGTGCATAATGTACCTCCATAAATAGCTCTTATTAATTCCATATACCGTTAATCCATCGCTTCCATTACCAAAAAGTTTTTCTCTTAAGGGTTATTTAGGAGACGCATTCCATCCTCATCTTATGCTAGGCGTAGCAAATCAAGAGGCCTACAAAATTTGAAGGCTGTTCCCAAATGTTCGTGTTTTTATGAAATAACAGTATCTACTTTGTTCGTCAATGAATAGCGTAAAATATTTTATGGTTACGGTGATTTATAGATTTATAAAATGTTTGCAGTGTTTCGAAGCTTGGCAATATTCAGACAACTTTGTTGATGAGAAAGTACTGAAGTGACTAAATAGTAATGTATTTGAACTGACAAAATAGTAATGCATTCTTGACCAAGAATTTAATGCTCATCTCAGTTGATTGAGAATATATAAGCAAGTAATCTGTTACTATACTTTACTGCCACTGCAATGAGTAGAACTGACTACATAATTTTTATGTGTTGGATTATTCATACTTCATTTTTAAAAAACAAAGTAATACAGTACCTAATGAAAGAAAAATTAGAGCTAATGAAAGTCATATTACGATAATATACAGTATATAATAAATTACATAAAAGTAACCAGTTCACAAGCGATTATATACAGTATTATATATGTTCATATAGCCAAATGGTCACTGGTGAAGATGATTGAATAAATTCTATCATAAACATTTCCAACTAGCCGTCAGGCTCGCTTCGCTCGTCATATCCGTGTAGCCAGGGGGCTCCGCCCCCTGGACGCCCGACTAGATCGTCCAAGAATGAGATCAGCAGGCTCACATTTGAGCATTTTTATCATATGTTAGGACAATCCAGTCGGGGGTCCAGACTAAACGTCTGGCTAAAAGTATATGGCGAGCGAAGCGAGCCTGACGGCTAGTAATATAATATTCCCAGGATTGAAGTAGCAGTGCACAATCAATTTTTCCGCGATAAATGCATTCAAATCTTCAACTTGGTGCCAACCTAACAAAGTCAACTCAACTTAATGCCAACCTGACAAAATTATAAATTTAGTTGCCAGTTAACAACTGTTTGAAGAGGTACTCTATCTAGATTATAGTTCTATAGTAACATATCATTTATGGAATTTTCAATTATAATTAAGAGATCGGGAGAAGAAGAATATACATGCTAAAAGACGAACTTTAAACCCTTAAAAACAACCCTTAGAGTTAAAATATTGCCAAAAGATTTCTTAGTGCGCCTCTAAAGGGCCAACTGAACATACCTACCAAATTTGAACGTTTTTGGTCCGGTAGATTTTTAGTTCTGCGAGTGAGTGAGTCAGTCAGTGAGTGAGTGCCATTTCGCTTTTATATATAGATCATGCAGTTATGCAATGAATGAAGGTTTATGATCGTGAGCATTGATTGCGCTTGGGAAAACGTATGATTTTCCAGATGCATTGAATTGAAATCATTCAGAACAAAAATAATGCAGCTTAAAAGCTCAAACAATTAAGTTTTAAAAATATAATGAAAATAGAGAAATGAATTAGTACCATAGATGATTATGATAAGCTAGTAATTTTTTTTTTACCATAGCATAAAATACTTCACTATAATGGAAGACTTTTTCTCAACCTACTTTTTGAATTGCCAAGTGCCAACTATTATTAGATGTTGGCCACGTGCATTTGTGGACAAATAAATAACTAGACTAATAGTTTGGATCACCCTCAGAATGTATGTACCCTCAGGCTCAGAAGCATCTTTATCAGAGTCCCCCATTCAATTATTAGAAGGCTCTATTCAACAGTCAGTGGGTTTGACACGTGGCTTTTGAAAGGCAACCCTCCCTCATCATTACAGATCCAGGAGAGAACTTCAACTGAAATTGATTGCACTCGTGTAATATGCATTGTAAATTGTGAACAAATAGCTCGCTTTATAGAAATGTGGGAGAAAAGGTGTCGTCCGATGAGCGATTCGGGAAAAAAAGTTCACTGCGCGATCCATTGTTCAGAATAACAATAAGGATAGGCAGACGCTAAGAAGCAAAACCGGGAGAAAACGTGTTGTAATCAACTAGGTTATATTAGGTTATAATATGCAGTGCTTAATTTGTAAAATTTTCAAATTCATTATATTATAATGAATCTTGGTTACTTCAGGATCAATGGAATGACTATTCTTGTAAAGAATCACTGCTTATAAAGAATTGTATTTGTAGCTTCAATAATTAATTATTGTTGAACTTTAAATTCACCCTAAATAATTTGGAAAACTACAGTCTTCCATGAGAAATCTGTATCGCTTCACAAGCTCATCAAACTGACTAATTGCTCATCGAATTAATTTTATACTCTAGCATTACTTGAAGGTGACTATCATTGCCAAACGTTTCTAAAGCTAAAATCTGTCGCTTTTGAATTGATCAACTAACATTCTATGACAAAGTAAATAAATAGTTATTTGAAGCAGAGCTTAATTTGTAAATTTTCAGGTGCTGGAACTCTGGCTGGTCCGACTATCGGGGGGTATGGAATACCCCCCATGGGAAGGGGGTCCGGGGGCCTACCCCCGAAATTTTTTTCTAAATTTAGCCTTAAAACCCCAGTTTTAAGTCTGTTTTCAAAAAAATGTAATTTTTCAATTAAGTTTAACGTGAAACAAATACAGATTTGATCAAATAAGAGTTTTAATATTTTCAGCTGGAGCTACATTACGTTCCGGTCGCCCTGGGAGGTACCGAAACGCCGTTCCGGTGCGTTCAGGCTGAAATTAAGCACTGATTTGAAGACATTCAATGTGCCGTATTATATATATGCTTCTGAGAATATTTTCAAATTGATGCCTTCAATTTGTAATTGTGAGAGAATGACCGCCATTATTAATCCCACGCCATATTCAAGATCCCAGAATGCATCCTTCAGTCATCACAAATGAAAATAATATTAAGATGCGTACCGTACTGACTTATGCTCCACGAATACGCGCATTTCGCTTCTTATCAGCTGATGCTATGCTTATTGTACATTAATTGGTACAAAAAGAGTAAGAGTAAGGTAAAGATGATATAATAAGCATTATCGGGGACTGAGCTTTTGGAGTACAAAAGCATAAAAAATGTATTACGAAAGAAGAAATTATAATAACATTCATACAGAAATGTTCCATCTAATAACAGTAAATTGAAATTAATTCCCAGAGGAATGCAAAAATTCCTCCACAAAGGCCCAGTTGCACAAAGCCGGTTAAATTTTAATCCTGATTAACTCCACGTGAGCCAAATCAGAGAAGACCATTTCAAAAAGATGGATCTACTGGAATTAATCAGGATGAATAACCCGGCTTTTATGCAAGCGGCACTAAGTACCTGATTGAATGATTACAAAAGTTCAACAGCTGAGTCATAATTTTGACACAGTCCCCCACGCATGAACTCGCTTACATCACCAACAGACGACGAAATAATTATTATCAGATGTTTTTTCCAAGGAGAATGATAATTATCCTTTTAATGTCCTTCAGAGAGTTTTTTTCAGGGATGAGACCTAGTGCAATCGAATCTTTTATATTATAAACCTACTATGTTTTGAAGTTCGTGAGAATCGTTAGAGCCGTTTTCGAGATCCCGTGGAATACTAACATAATTCAGAATTCATATCCTTTATTGTCATGAAACACTAAGTGTTGTAACAAACGTCAAAATACAATAAAATTAAAAACAGTCAAAATATTTTTAAAATAATAATAATATAGTCAAAATAACATTTTTGTAAAAAAAAATTACAACAAAATCGGCAAATAGTAACTGACCGAACGAAGTGAGGTTTGACATTTCTCTTAATGTTTAAATGTTTGTATGTTTGTAAGCTTATATGTTTATTTAATTATATGTTGCGCATTTACGGCGAAACGCGGTAATAGATTTTCATTAAATTTGACAGGTATGTTTCTTTTTTAATTGCGCGTCGACGTATATACAAGGTTTTGCAAATTTTGCATTTCAAGGATAATATAAAAGGAAAAAGGAGCCTCCTTCATACGCCAATATTAAAGTAAAAATCAGACTATAGAACTATTCATCATAAATCAGCTGACAAGTGATTACACAGATGTGTGGAGAAGCCAGTCTATTACTGTATTTTTATAAGGTCTATAGTTGCAATCAAAGACATTAAAGAGGTATGCATCTTTAAGCTGGGTTTACACCAAAGTTATTAACAAAATGGTTATAACTTAATCCTTATAGATTCTATTAGATTGAACGGAAGTTGACAAACACATATGTTCGTTCATCATGTGTATGGTAAGTTATGTTCAATCTAATATAAAAGGATTGAGCTATTAACATTTTTTAATAAATTTCGCAGCTTTAAGGTCTTTGGTTTCAACATTTTGTTTTGCAGTCATGGTATTATTATGCGTGTCCATCTGTATCAATATTCTCACATTCGAAAAAATAATTTAATAGGTGAATAAAATAAACAAATGAACTAATAATGCTGGAGAAATTATAATATTTTTGATTCTAAAAAATTAATTTGTGCAGAAACAGTAAGATACAGATGGTTATATAATAATAAGCATAGCATCAGCTAAAGAAACGCGAAATAAGCGTGTTAATTCTGTACGCATACTTGTTTGAATTGTTCTAAGTGAGCGTTATTATTCACTCTGTTTATTGGTATGGGTATGAATAGAGGGCATTACTGACCAAACTTTACCACATCAACTAAAGGTGAATGGTTATCATTAGCCTTTGCAGATCAGTCTCATTCTTCTCTTTGATATGAAAACTATATTCTTTTATTGGTGCAGTGCAGCTGACAAGGAAGGATTGTCAGGTAGCCAAGATAAGAAGATAGCCCCTACACATAGAAACCAGTGAGAAGTTAGATCTTCCCTTATCTCTGTAGTACTGTAGTAGCCTAACAAATCATTTAAAAAACATTATTTGATTAGAAACTACATAATTGATCTTCCAGCATTTTGAAAGTGAGTTCATTTTGAGATTCACCAGTGAAACTCATTTTTGTGGTTACCACTGTCCCCTCAATCTAGGAAAGGTCGAAACTTATCCTCCGGCCAACTTCCTGCAGGGAAGTCCCTTCACCCAAAACTTGATATTCCACTTCCTCCGGTAAGAATCTTTGTAATGTAACATAGTATTACTCAGTATCAGCTAGCCTAGAGTCCTTGATTGCAATCTTCAAGGTTTTCTACAGTCAGCGAATTCCGATAAAACTTATTCAGAGGATAGACCTTACTTATTGATCCTAAAGATAAGATTTGTTTCTCCAATAGAAATGGATCATCAACTTCCAATGAAATTCTCAGCTAATCTCTTATTTTGCTAAACATGAACTACAAGGCTCTATTTCAACATAAACTAATAATTTATTGAAACTGAATGTAAATGTGGAAAATGCGATTCGTGCCCGAATCTAATATTAGATGTTGAGCGAAGTTATTTATTGATTAATCAATCACTGACTGATTGATAAATCACTTTAAATTATAACGTTATTTGATTACTTCAATATATTTCACTTGAATTAATCCTTTGTAGTTTGATTATAAACTAGGTCAAATAACCTAGAAAATGAGATTCTTCTTATGAATTCTCAACAATTAAAAATCTGATTAATCTGCTGGAATGTAGGAGGATGTCACAATAAAAGTTTGAGATCTTATACAAAAATTTATTTACAAAGAATTAACAGCTTGAACTTTGACCTTAAAAATAGTATAAAAATATTCCAAACACTTTTAGACAATACAAAGAATGATTGTTTCAACATTTAATAGTGTAAATTTAAAATAACTCGATTTGCATAGGAATGTTATCCATTTTAACAAGTGTTAACCATCAAAAGATAATTATTGTAGTTGATCATGATAGGCATTAGATAAATATTGTTCAACTTACATATAATATACATACATAAAATATATATTATACATAATACATAATCGTTGGGCTGAGCACAATTTATGTAACGCAGCATTATAAGTACACAATTTGGGAAGATGCCATAAATGATACATTCAACTTTTATAAGAACGTTAGAAAAACTCGAAATTATTGCTTCTATATCATAAGACTATGATAAATTTAACTTAACAAATGCAATGTTTTGGAATATTGCTACTCAGTAAAATGATTGAGACTTCAAAATTGAACATATACCAAATTGACTCTAATGGAGGAGAAATACAAATTTTTATTGATTGTATTTTTACAAATAAGGCACTAATATTGTACAGTAAGGCACCGATTTCATCATTAATTACTTAGCCAATTGTCAGGAATGACTATTAAAAATTCTATAAACGACTAACACTAAACTTTTAATATATCTATATATACATAATAAAAACCAAAAATAATCATTGTTTACAAAATAACATCTGACTAGATATTTAGATAGGATAAAGTCGATAAAAATAATAAAGATCAAGCCTCAAAGCTCCCAAAGACCTTGATATAATATTGAGCTACTGATACCAATTTATTGATGTGAACTTATCTATACAGAATTACGGTTAATGGAAGTTATTTCTTAAGAATCAGTTATGCACATGTTTCAGTTTTGGATTTACAGATGAATTCAATGGTATACATGATATTATTTTGTAAGATCCACTTTGTTCAGCATATACAAAATCAAAATAGAAAATACAAGTATGTAACATGTTCTCACCTTGAACTCCAGAGAAATCATTATCAATAAATAATGTGTTAGGGTAGCCAATGATACTGTCTGGAATTTGTGATAAATAGAAAGTAAATTCTAAAACATATTCCTGAGAGACCATTATGCGTCCAACTGAGACTTTGAAATGGCTGTAGTTCATGGTGAGAGCAATCTTAATTTATAATGACCATATTATTTACTTGTTTATGGTTGGAATAGTACAAAAATTGATATCTACAACATTCCACTTCTTTTACAATGTAATTCAAAGAATAATCACTTCGAGTTACACTATTGGGGAATATTGACGATACCAATTTTATGTAACGGTACCTAGCTAAAAACTCAAAATTATGGTTCAAAAAAAAACATATACAGATATGCTGAACAATTTAAAAACATGTATGAATAAATAATAATTTTGAATACCGAAATAACATAAACGTGATTTTTGTATCAACGAAATTGTTAAGATTAATCAATTAAATTTTCCAACATACATCTGGATTTTTCACTAATCTTATAATAAAAATAATTAATCCAGAGAATTTTTTCAACATTGGTAATATAAATAGCCCCACTTGATATAAATAACATTAAAATGAAAAATAATCTACTTCTTATTAAAAAGCTACTTCAGTTATTAACAAGCATTTTGACATGGAACTCAATTTTCTGGAATTGAGTTTCAATTCAAGTACGGTATAAAATGTTGTGAGAATAGATCACATGTAAAAAAATTTCTAAAGAGATACACAAATTACAGACATTACTTGATTTCAAAAAAGTTATTCACTTCAGTATCACCTCTACAATATTAATAATAATAAAAAATCAACTTTATATAACAGTCTTTCAGTAGTATCTATTGTTAAAATTCAACAAAGTCAATACTCTGGAACCTATCAATCAATAGACAATCACAATAATTCTTATCTTATTAGAATGTTGTATGAAAATTCAAAATATTATCAAGGCAAGTTCTAAAATAGACTAACATATAAGTTCAAAATGATTATAAAAGTACAAAACGAGATTCGGCACCATGACATCCTAATTTCGGCACCTTAATATTTCATCTTATATAAATCACCTCGGAAACGTCAGCCGTAGATTATGATTCTGTGGAATGCAAATGGAGGTCTTCATATTGTGTGGAATGGAAGAAGTAAACGTGGACAGTGGACACATTGGATGCAGATATCAACAATAGGAGCTGCAGAAGTTCAATAAAAATCTGTGGAGTCGGATCCTGCAACAGAGAAAGTAAAATATTGTTAGGACAACAGTCTAATAAAAAGTACTCACTTCTACATTTTTATTCAGTAATATTTTCATTATTAGTAATAACTGATCTCTCTTTATACTCTGTGGGAAATTCAAGATTAAATGCATTATTCAGCATTGAATTAGAACTTTAAATCATAGGAAGAAGGAATGTATAGAATTCGTATCCTATTTGGTTTAATCACCTCTCATATGCGATATACTTTATAAGTTCTCTCTTGAACGTATCCAATCATTTTAGTTTCAAAAGAAGTCATTGGATAGATGATATATATTTTTTACCATCGGAACTACGGTCATCGGCAACGTCATGAAATATAAAAAAATTGCAACAAAACTTATTTATAAGTTGTGAGTAAAAAGTTGTTATCCTATAAAAACGTTATGGATGACCAGAATTTCACATATTGGAGTAGAAGTTATGACTAATGTTACTTTGTACTGTATTATGATAGTTGGAGCATTCATTTTTCCACATGTAGGAAGTGGTAATGAAGTAAAGCGTTCATGCTTAATGAAGGTGTACTTTCATGGAACACATATGTCATTTCCTTATGTTTTTTTTCTCTCTCTCTCTCTTTAGGTTTTTGGTCGACTGGCACAGACAAGAGTAACAGCAACAACATGTGCATGAGAAGTGAGAAGGAAGCAGTGAGGGAGATCGAGACCATTTCCTTCCTGAAGAGAACAGACGGGAGACTGGAAGTCCCTTAACCCAATTTGGACTTTCTCCCTTCCCCGCCAAATGCCATCCATGCTCTTCATCTATCGCTCAACAAATGCATTCCATCAAACATCAGGGGTTGCACTGGCACAAGCACCCTCAACCATCAATCTAAATGGAATTGATGGTTATGAATGACATAACTTGAATACTCCTCCATATGTAGTTCATACGAGTAAGTAAGAAGTTTCCTACTCATATCATTATAGGGTTAGAAGAAGACTTGAGTGACGTTTTGAAGTACTGTTATCCTTGAATGAATTTTTATTTTCAATAGTTTCATATCGTTGAATTTAAGGTGATGTTGAAACCAACATCATACGAATATGATTGTTTGAAATAAACAAAATAAAAATAGTAAAGAGATGGCTTTCTATTCATTTATTATTAATAATAAAAAAGTGATGGAAGTTGCGAGCAATTTTGAATGAATTAACCTTGAGGAAAGGTCAAAGTTCTGAGCAATTTTGCATCAGTGAATGAAAACAGTCCAGTAAACTTTTGTTTAGGAGAAGAATTCTCGGGAACGTGTATTGATTGAATAATTGGTGTAATTACATGTAATAACATGCGAACACTCATTGTGATTTCCATGCTCGATCAGCATTATTATTTATTTCTATGTTTGCAAGGAACTAGTTTTTCCATCAACTGTACTTCCCTGAACTTTGGTTTCATTCAGTAAGCTAATAGTTTCCATACAATGACTGTTTTTTTCGACAGATCGGTAGAAAAAGCAAAGTACAAAGATAAATGTAAACCGCAATGTGATTCTGTAGAAATTCTGTGCCATATTGAATAAAACTTTATTCTTGATATAAAATGAAAACAGGAAAAAGAAAAATGAAGAGCTTTGTTCATTATACTTTCTTTTGATCTCATTTACTATTGATCTATCCGGAATACGAGTATTTTATAACAGAGGTGAATTTCATAAAATTCATACTATGGAGAAACCAAATGGAATTTTTGAAATAGATAGTATCATATAAAACACAATCCTCTCAACCATGAGTCAATTTATACCAAGGACAAGTTGTTGATTTTCATCTGTTGGGATGGGTAGCTCATTTTGAAACACTTCTAGAGATATAATTTAGCTACCAGAGTGCAGGCAGGCTCAATAAATTTCGGTCTAGCACAACATACGGCAAGTAGAGTAAAGGCCCTGGGAATCGGATCTACAACAGGCTGTTGTATACCCGCCGATCATATGCTACCGAGATATAGGTGAGGAGTGAGAGGAGGAAGGATAAATAATGCTCAAACTAATGCAAGAGCCGTGTCTCTCCAATCCCCATAACGCTCATTTCGTCACTCCGCCACTATCTCACGCTCACTCCTTCTCACTTCGCTGCTGTCTCTGTCTCTGTTGATAAACACCACACATCCCCTATCCACGGGCAAAGCCCTTTCAAATACTTCCGCCCAACTGTTGTCGAGTGGCGGGAAAGGTTCCTAGGTGTGCAGGATAAAGCAAAAACTAAAGCTCACCAAAAATTCCTCCCACTCACTCGGGCTCAAAATACGATCGAAACGTAGGCTAATCTCCGATACTTTGGCCCAAATGAATGATGTTTGATCTAGCAATATACGAGCAAAATTTATCTTTATGTAGAATATTCATGAAGTGTAATACTATAAGCAATCCTCAATTATTGGTCGCACACTCACTCGCAAGTAACAAACAAACCAAAAGAAAGTAAAGAAGGATAATTGAATAACCAATGAACTAAGATATCTGCCAATTATCCTGAATATCATTATGAATTATGTCATTCATGTAATATCAAGATGAGTGGGACATGAAAAGTCATTAAAATATCTCACCTGAGCAAAGTTGCGCCTTGGCAGTCGATTCTGAGATCAGTGGAAGGGAATGAGAGTCGCCCCCGTTCCTGCAAACAAAAAAGAAACAATTAATAACAATATTTCAAGGAAATCCAAGGTTGAATTTTCTTAGTTGTGGGCTCCTTTTTTCAACATCTAAAATCGTAATAGACCCACATAAAGGAGAAATAATGTGTTGTTACTGATTTTTACAAGAAGATGCAGGTCGTTATCCCGGCTATTGTGCGAATAGAAAGAGGAAACTAATATCTACATATTTATGATTAATAAATTCTTAAATCAGCATGTTTATAAAGGAATTAGACAAGAGGAATTTCGTGAAAAATTGGAATATTGTGTAGAATAATCATTAAAGCATTACAAAACAAATTTTACTGAACAGTTGAATATTTTGGATTCGACTGTGTCAAGCTTGACTTGGAGTATTGCTGAAGTATTAAAATAGATAACTTCAAGAGACTTTGTTATTTTCGAGGGTTAACAAAGGTTTGAAGTAGTCTTCATAGAAGTTGGTGAACATTAGGCAGCGTTAGCAGCTAGCAGCGACTGTACCCAGGAAGTGGTAGTGTTTCGAAGAGGCCTGTACAGTCTTGTTTCGCCCTACTGGGCATGACTCACAATTTCCTGCAGTAGTATCTCACTCAATTGCTTTAGCGTCGAATGAAAATTAAAAAAAGACCGAAGCCGCGTCGCCGTACTTGCAGTGACCAGTGTGAACTGCACTTAACGGCCCTAACGTATTTCTCCGCAGCAAAAAATTCAAACCCTCTTGTACTGGCTTGCAATGAAGTGCGTTGCTTTTCGCAACGATTCACTGGAACGATCGTTTGGTTCATGGAAGAAATGAGGTACTTCATTTCAAATGATTCCAGTTTTTCATGAATAAGGAAATTAGAACAACGTACCATGCAATTGACATCGTACAATTTAGCAGTTACAATTCGCAAATAATTTTAATCTTTTGAAGGATTTGATTTGCATCGAATGAATTTGATTCAGAAAGCTGATAGTTGTCACCATTTTATCGATTACATGGTATCTAAGAATTTAAAGTGGATAAATTTGGAGCATGGTTCGGACTTCGGAGAGTTCCAAATTGTAGCTATGGTGGTGATTGTAATGAAGTGAGTTTTTCAATTGATAAGCCTCAGTGGAGAGGTTCATGAAGGAAGATCTAAAATTCTCAACGAAGTTGGAAGATAAAAGTACTGTCTTGATGGATGGGTAGAATAGTTGAATCTCTTTTCATAAAACAACCCCCCTTAGAACTGCATCCATATTCATTTGCACAGTCCCAAAGTACGAAGGTCCCTATATGATCTGAATGAGAAATGATACTTGAATTACACTTTATGTCAAACCTAATTTCTTGTCATGGTAGAATTGAATATTTTTTCACACGTATTTCTCAAGAAAGTCGTTAGATGCAACCGACCCCATCATGAACAAGTCTTGAGGCATCGTCGATTATGTAAGAAGAAATCGCGTCCTCTACCTGAAGATTTGTGTCTTGAATAGGGCCCGAAATTCCGTTACGGCCTCTCTTTTCTACAGAGCTGATCTTCTTTCTTCTTGTCCTTTCCTTTCTTTTCATGTTAACATTTGAACAGGGATCGTTCCTTTCAATGCATTTTTTGTGCGCTGGATGAAAAACTTATTCTACATTTTGATTGATTCGTGAGCGGAATAGATTGTGGCCAAACAACATTTTTCAATCACCGCATGTAAATATTGAATTTGGAAGGACATTCATATCAAAAACACGTCTTTCATTCATTCCCTTCGAAATATAAATTCTTATACATTCTTTTCAGACTCAATTCTATTCATTTAAAAAGCGGAAGAATTTTGATTCTCTATTCATGAATGGGAAATTATAATTACGATTCTTTTAGAAGTAGTATTGAATTGATCATTTACAACAAGCTGCAATACGAAAGAGATGTAGTGATGTCTGAGTGATGTCAATTTGGGTTTTGAAATTAAACTGAGTATATGCTCAAATGTGCTTGGAGTATTAGAAAATATATGAAGAATAAATAAATGCAAAATAAGCTCTGTATACATTGACATCTATCTCATACATTATAAAATAATCTGAAACATTAACTGATGTAGAGATTTCAAACGATGAGATCTCTTGGACTATGTTCTATTGTTATAGACGTATTGGCAATAATTCAGATGCCTAAAAAGCTGTGCCACGAATCAATGCTCAAACCGTGAGCCTGAATTCATCAGGGATTTCTTTAGAATTATCATTATAACTTCACCTAATCAAACAACCCAGCCAGGATTATTCTGAGCTTAGCGAGCTGTTGTATAGGGGGTTGTTTGTCTATTGGAAAGTGCAAAGGGAGGATGAGGTGCAAAGCGAGAGAGAGAGAAGATAGATAAACAGAGAAGGAGACCTTGAAATCGGAATTGAAACGAGTCGTGAACATTACACGCTGAAGGGCGAGGGGAGGGTGACGTACTGGGGTCTTTTTGAATTTTACCGTTACTGGATTTTGTAAAAATGGGGCGAGTTAATGGCTAGGGGAGAGACCTAGTGTCGACTAGCAGGGAGGGAGCGAATCACTAGAGGAAGAGAGAAGGAATGAGAAGAGAGCAAATTAGGATAGTAGATGGAGGGGGGTTTTGCATAGCGAGGTCTACATGGTACCTATGAGGTGGTATATAACGCTATAAGAAACGCGAGCTGAAAGTACACAATAGGACTCACAACTGTGTGCTCCCTTCTCCCCTCTATTGAACAGTGAGCGTGCGTGCGCGGGCTCGCGCTACACACACAGACATAAATTTCAACAAAAGATCGTTTTCGAAAAAGGGGAGGTAAACTGAATCTCTCGAGACTTCAGCTTCGGCTCTGCACCACCGATGTACGTTCCGAAACTAAAAACCCGGTTCCAAAATTTTTTCACCCCAACATTTTTTCTCTGGCCCTCGCGCACTTCAAATAACTGGTGGCATCCGCAATGAAATACTAGTTCTCTTGAAACCGGGCCAGTACGCACATGCTCATTGTTCCATTGTAGTTGGGCCGCATTACAGGTTTGCGCATGAGCATATGCCCCCACAAAATTACTTTTCCTACATTACTCGTATAATACACAAGACCGGTCGCTAGACTTGTAGTTTGACACTAAAGAAAAATTTAAAACGGCATAAACCTGTAGGTTAGGAAGCGAGAAGGGGTAGTAGCACGAGCTACAATAATAATAATTCGTCGTCAAAGTAGCAAGACCCTTCTACCCTCAGCAACTAACAATCTGAGGAAATTCTATAATAAGTTGATAACACAACCACTAATAAATTATACGACTATACCTTGACTTTGACATACTTCTAATAATTTTAGTCAAACAAGAAAGTTATAAAACATTAAAAAGTTATTTGACTATTTTTATCTCAATAAATAATATATAAATTAACGTTGAAAATCAATCGACATGTTATTAAAAAACAACATAATCATTTTCCATCAGATCTACACCCAATTGCGAGGGATGCCAGGAATCTGAATTACATAGAAAATGCATTTCCTAGTTCACCTAGAAGAGCATTGGAACAATTTAATGTGACTGAAATGAAGTTATTATGTTTATGTAATGTTGATGCAGTGATCAATGAGCAAACTAATCCTGCATGTTTCCGCATACAATGTCCTTCGCTCCAAATTCAAATGACGGATTAAAAGTAGCAGTTCAAATTAACGACCGAACGCCTACTCTAAACACCAAACTGGATTCACTTTCCGTCATTGAACTATTCTAAAGTACGAGTGAAGCAGTCAGCAGCCCACAGTTTCTAAATTATGGATGCTATTTATATTATTGAAATATGATCTGAGCAGTGGGTTGGCATTTAGCTGCTTGATTAATAGTACAGTACGTGCTAATCCATAGGTTTCTTCATTATTCCAAGCCGAATATCGATGAACTACACTAGAAAAACTAAACAATAGAAACAAAGTAATCCATTTGAATTTATTCAAACACTGAATTGATGGGAGAGATTGGATCTAGTGGAATAAGAGAAATTTTTTCTGTTCTCGTTGTAGACGGAATTGGAATTCAAATTTGTACATTATATTAGAATTATTTAATTAATAGATAATTTAATTAATAGTTTAATTAGAATTATTTTTTTACATTACTAATTTTATTAGTTTTAATACTTGGGAATAAGATCACTTCATTTCAGAAGAAGGCTGAGATTAGAGGAGTATTTTTTGAGTTGGAAAAATCATTCCCGATTAATTCTAGTGAATCAATTTGTATTTATGAGTTCAATTAAACACGTCTCAGTAATACCGTACATCTTCCAAGTCTCCTCATTCATTAATCTCTCAGCCTCAATTGTGATTAATTCTAGAGTATCAATTTTTTCGACGTTTCCATTAACCCTACATAGAAAAAAGTGAAGCGGCACTTGGGATATTCAGAAGCAACATCCATCCAGTTAGGCCACCCAACTCAGGTTGCTATCAAAGAGCCACTCTTGCAACCGCCAGCGGCTTCACTGATAACGATACCTCTCCTCCTCAGTCACACAAACTCACGCGCTTGCACGAACACACGCACGCAAACATTTATGCATCGAAATACCGGTTCCATTCTCGCATTAACTTTGATCTACTTCATTTCATCCTCCCAAAACCAGCAAATTAAAACACTTCCATCCTATCAGCGGTGACTTGACACTACACAATGGTCTACACACACAACATTTAGATTGCAAAATCGGATACAAAATTGTTACTTCTCCTCTACCAGACAAGGACGAGTTAATCATTTCAGAAAAAAACATAAGATATTTGAACGAACGATTTATTGAGTTGAAATACTTGGAGTTTAGAGAATGAAGTGTGAATCCTATACTGACCTACTCATGCTACTGATGTTTTACCAAAGAATAATTTCACTACTACTATTTACTTATACTTTTACTATTAAAGCAAGCTAGAGAATATATTATTGCCAAAAAATACATGAACATGAAAAGTAGGTGGTAGACAAATTATAGAGAGACCTAAATGTGAAAGACCTCAATACCATTAGTAAAAGGAAGTTATATTTTTGTATAGTTCTTTATTTTGATCGTTATCCATCACAAATGTTGTTTACCGGCAGTGCCATATTGTAATTGAGAATATTTTTTCTTTTAACTAGTATGAAATTACTTTTACTAATTGAACGAATTGCCTTTAATGGCAAATGAACGAATTTGAATTTGAACAAGATATATAATTGTAGCTGGTTTTTGTTGGAGGCTCCTGGATATCATTGGAATACGAATGCTAAAGATTAGAATTGAGTATTTTATTATGATAGTATTCTAGCATCATTTTTATTTTGAAAGTAGCCTATAATTCTCAATCATCAAATATCATGGAATTTGTTAAATTATATTATTGCAGTAATAATTCAGCGTATCCCGTAATCATGCTCTCAGTTCATTTCATAAACGCGAAATGTTTTTTCGTTCGAAGAGCTCTAAAGAATGTGAATTCTTTCCCAAGATCAGTTCCTTTGTATTTGGAGATAACGCCACTGTTATCATAGCCCTGCGCTGACAACAAAAATGGGTTCTTTCAGGGCTCCTCTGAATGACCTGCTATATTTATTCTGCATTCTGAACATTCCGGCACAACGATATTATCAAAATTCTGCATCCAACACACAGCCGAGCAATGAATTTACAATCCGCAATAAAGAAACTGGATAATTTTGTTGGCGACCTAATCGTCGCGATATAATCGCGCAAGTATTTTTATTGCTGTGCAGGCAGTGATAAGAGCCGCAATCTGGACACTTGACATCTACATTTTGCACGGGACAATGGTCTGTGCTGAATGCAACTGTTGTCGCCTGCACCGGGACTGGTTCTGTAGCTGGTGTGAATCGCACACCATTCCAGGGCAGGCAGCGATAATTTCTCAGCAAATGCAAAGATGTAACCGATAATGCGTTCTGATGCTGTAGAGATATTGAGAAACATTGTCAAGTGGGAAGGAACAAATTCTGGAATTGTGAGATTTGAATAAAAGAGACTTGATAAGATTTCATCACTTGCAAAATAATAAACGGTTTTGCTTCTCTCAGATATTATTATTGTTGATCATTTTCCTTCGGATTGTTACTACAATTAATAATTTGAGTGAATAATGATTTAAAATTAATTTATTCTCAATTCTCCTAGTAATCAAAATTTAGATTTTCCTGTCAGGTGATAGGATTGAAAGCTAATATTAAAAAAGTAATCCATTATTTGGATGACATGAATGTCTATGGATGAATGCACTTGTAGAGGTTATTTTCAAGGATTTTCTATACCAAATTTTAATAATTTCAAGCGTTTTTGGAAGTGATATTGGACGAAATATTATGGGGATGTTAATTATTGTTAATGAATTGGAAAGATAGAATCAGATATTATTTTGGAAGTAAAATATTAATTCACAGTAGGAATAAAAAATAACGCACCGAATTGAAATCGAGCTAATTTTCCACGAATGTGATTGCAAGAAAAAATCAACAGTTCGTTAGCAAATAATCACCGTTAGAGCTCCTTCGAATTCCCGCGAATTTGAAACTTCATAAACAAGAATCTTATCACCTACTTCTTATAGTAAAAAACTTGTAGTCGAGTGGAAGAAATTGAGAAACCACAAATTTTTCAACAAGCGGCAATAAGGATTGAAGAAGCATTAGTTGTTCACACAGTGCCGCTGATTTATTTACGAGAATCAATTAGGGAGAGGAAGACCCACCAAGAAAAACGTTGACAAAACCAGTTGAAGTTGGCCGATATCTGTGTTTTTCCGCAGCCAACGTCCGTTATTCAAAAAAGGAGACGAGGGAAAAAATTGCGCGCTGTGTGATTTAATAAACCTCTCAATTTATTTATCGGACGGTTAGAACACGAGGAAATTTTAATTAGCGACATTCCGGCTGACGGTAACTATGTAATCGCAGCCAGAAGACGAGCAGAGGGTTTTAAAGGTCAGGGATTACGGCGCACGGAATGAATGGACAAAGAATTCGTCGCAAATGATAAATGTCTCTGAGAAAAGAGACGGAGGTAGGAGAGACTGATCCTGTAACGTTCACGCTGTAATACGTTATATTCCGAGGATGATTTGATGTTGCAAGAAAGCGCGCACACAGACACACAAACAGGGAGAAGGTCGTTTGTGGATACTGGGTTTGATATTCCGTAGTAAGAGAAGCATCATCGGAGAAGAGGCAACGGGCTAGAACCCAGCGACACTCAACGCCAAAAACCTGAAGCCCTCAGGTGAGATGCGCGGGGGGTAGAATGGTGAAGAAGGAAAAGATCAAGAAGAAAAAAATGAAGAAGAAGAGGACGAGTAACCGAAAAAAGAAGATAATCCAAGGAGAGGTAGAAAATGTGCCAGCACAAAAGCCGTTCTGGGATCGACCCTCCCTTCAACATATACCCTCCTCTTGTCTTCTTTCTCCCTCTATAAATATTAATGTTTCCTCCAAGACACATGAATGATGTACCCTGCACATATGTATCCTGATTTATTGCACACCTCTAACTTTTCACTCAATGAAAAACAGTAGCTGCTTGATTGAGCTTCGTTTTTGCGACTGGGATGCAGCTATATTATTTCTCAAAGATTTAAGATTTATTCATGAATTCCAAGTTATAAAAGAGATTTTATAGAATTTTTTTCTGGGTGGAAAGACTGTTTTTCACGTGAAGGATGATTGTCATGAGAGGAGAATTGTAATGAGTCAATGAAAAAGGGTTTTTTGACTTTATGTCACAAGGAAAAATAGCTACCGCCGTTAATAAAAGAAAAATTTGAAAAAGTGGGGATCAGATAAGTAAGATAAAGTGATTTTCACAATAATGCATCCTAACCAAATATATTGATTTCTGAATGAAAAAAGAATTGAAGAAGATTTTTTTTCATGAGAACCATGACTGGTTGAATAAAAGTTGAATCCAATATCACATATATTTTCCAATTGGAATCTAATTTAATTATCATTAGCCTATTCATAATCATCATAACTCAATCCGAAAATCCACTTCATTCCATGATACAGACATACAGTAAATTAAAAATAATGAAGATAGTAAAAATGTGGATAAAATAAAATTCCCATTTCAAGAAATAGAAAAGCATTATTGAAATTTTATTACTGTGAATAGGTGTTATTTGTTATGTTTTTCTTGATTGGTGTAGGGCAACAATATTAATAGTAAAATAGATTTTTTGGGGGAGTTCTAATTTTAAATATGAACTAGGTGCTTCTCTGGAGAATGAGATTACTTTATCACAAACTTTCTCAGAATCCTTCGTCATAAACTTTGTTTTTCCAATAAAATTATTCATAGAAAATAATTTAAAACGTAGCTAGAAATACACAAAATTTGGTGCATAAGATTGTACATAAATGAAAAGAGAACCTAGATAGAAGATGTATAAAGTCAAAAAGTAAATAATATACTGAACCACTACCAAAGGTTGTAAGTGAAGATGTTGAAAGATGAAAAATTGAAGCAATTGAAGTGAATACTTCAACATTCATATTGACTAAATTTTTTTAAGACATGATTATTTATGGTAGTTAAGTTTGTAGGATTTTGTAAATAAGAAGAAATTCTTTGAAATGTAGAATGTATTCACATAACACCATGGATAAATTGAAAATTTCAGGACTCTATGAATAAACTATAAATTTTGACTATTTGTTGCAAGAATTTTGCTTGAATAACTAAAATGTTTTGAACTTTGCAGCAGTTTTTGGAATAATGTGGATACGAGAAAATTATTTTGAGACACGAACAAGATTCAACATTATGTTAAAAACATTTATGTCGGCAACATTCTACATAACATTTTGTTAGAAGCATTTATGTGGGCTACATTCTGCATAACAAAACTGGCTACTTCTCCAGATGGAGGTGGGCCAAAATGTGTAAAGATTTATTTTCCAATCTTGAAAACATCCAAAATTGAGTATAGATTTGTCTGAATAACAATAACTTGGTTTACAAAAAAATTAAATTCAAATATCTGTTGCATGCATCGCGATACCATCACAAGAACGATCCAGGAGTTTTTCGATGACACTAGTAGCAAAAATGTTCAATCACCTCTCACTTATTTCACATTTAAACTATTCTTTAACTTTTACGTATAAAATTGAATGAAAGTAAACTTTATGAAGTAAAAGATACTTGGTCAAAAGACATAGTTCATGGTTTTTGCAATGATGAAATTGTAAAGATTTTAACCTAAAAAAATTATAGTGAGAATACACAAAGACCAACTAATCAACTCGAATTGTAATTTGCAGATTAATTTGAAAACTAACTCTGAAAAACTTCACACTTATTTGAATTCGAACTGTGACAAGATGATTATTTCGCACTGTCGTTCTTGTGATTAGTAGCACTTGGAAGGATTTGAGTGAGGTACTCACCTTGAAGGTCATTGCGTCTGCTGCCACCATGAAATAACGTCGAGCAATTCCTCATCCTCGGGGGACATGGGCTGGACGTGGTGGTAGTGGTTGTAGGAGGGCACAGACGTCTGTCCGGGGGCGGAGTCCGAGTTGTAGGAGCTCGGAGGTGGCGAACTGCTCGCCTCCGAACAGTGCGGCGACGCCATACTGACGGGTGACGAGGAGGAGGGTGGGGGCGATACGACTTGTCCGTCGAGGAGTTGTTGGAGGGAGCGGATATACTCGACTGCCATCCTCAGGGTCTCGACTTTGCTGAGCTTCTTGGAGGCGGCACTGCCGGGTGCGGGCCGCTGGGTTTGTCCGCCAAGGGCCGCCGTCACCGACACGGGGATGTGCGCCCGTAGCGTCGCGAATCCGTTGTTCACCTGTTTGACGCGGTTGCGCTCACGTGCGTTGCGACGCGCTACCGACGCCGTCTGCTGTCCGCCGTACGCGAAACTGATTCTCCGCTTGCAACGAACCTCATGTGTCTCCATCTCGAGTGCGAATGACGCGCGCTGCCAGTTTCCGGCCCTTTTTATAGCTGCCCCCTCCACTGACAGCGCGCGCCGCTCGGCGCGTGGCCTCGCTCGGCACGCGACACCCCCCACCACCCCACTAGTGGCGCCTCTCCAGCCACCGGCACATCTTCCTTCACCCATCACCCATCACCTGCTCTAGCCTTACCATAATCACTGCCACTCAATACATGTCAAGTGTCAAATTGAAAGCACCTAGTACTCATTACCGGCTTTGTTTTTTGTTCACTTTGAATCTGGTCTTCTTCTTATCATATTTGTCCAATTTTTGGCAATATTTGTTTGTCAAAAAATGCAAGTTCACCTGATAACTTTTTGGTTACAGCTACTGTTAATTATCAAGAAGTAAAAAATGAAAAATCCAATTAATTTTTTGCTCACAACAAAAATGTTTCAACATTAATGTCATTTTCAAGTGAGTGAATAAAATAAATAATGTTAGAAAAATAGACTACTATTACTAATTTATTGTTTATGACCGGCCTTCACTCACTTGAAAATGACATTAATGTTGAAACATGTTCTGAATAAGAATTTTTAATGGATACTTTGATTTTTTATTCATTTCTTCATATACGTTCACCTGCGATATTTGATATGATTGAATCAACTAAAAATGTCGGTTTAGAGCCTATTCAGAAGCTCAAATACCGTGTTTGAATTCAATCCCTAGGCTAGGCTAAACTCAAACCAATATCGAGAAATAAAGTACTTAGATTGAATGGTGATTGAGTGTTTTTCGGGTGGAAACTGCAGAATGTGACAGTATTTAGATACAGAATATAAGTATCATCAGACATTGATACTGAATTATTATTATGCAGTATTTTCTGGCTGAGATGATTAAATGTGTTAATTTCATAGTTGACAGGTGCTCTACGAAAGTAACTGCAACAGGTATTTCACGGAAGACTTCAAGAGTAGGAAAGCAGGATGAGAGTAGGCATCACTCCATACACTTCATTATTACAAACTACGCTAATGTTGTCGGAGCAGATTTGAGACGTAGTCGATTAGGACTCACAAAGAATTGAATTTATACCATGATAGCAGGTTGTTATAAAACAGCATCTAATTGGAATATCCATCTGGATTGGAATATAATTCATCAATAATCATACAATAATTGTAGTAATTATCTACAGAGTTTTGTAGAATAAATCATGCACAATCCAAACTTCACTATTTCCACAAAAACGTTGTCTACCAGTTAAACGTAGTTTGATGTCATTGTACTGATTGTCGACTTGTGAACACTCAACTAAATTAAATCTCATAGTATCCTATTATATTAAGCGAGCAATTTCTGTATAATTATATTTATATATTAGTTTTTTATTGATTATTTATATGGTTATTTATGTCCAACGGATCTCGAAAACGGCTCTAACGATTTTGATGAAATTTGCAATATAGTAGGTTTATGATATAAAAATTCGATTACACAAAATCTCATCCCTAGGAAAACTTGCTGAACGACATTAAAAGGATAATTCATCCTTGGAAAAGCAGCTGAGACTTTCGTCGTCTGTGGATAATGGAAGTGAGTGAGCGAGTGCGTCTGTGGAAACTCAAAATATCTCATACCCGAAATTCATTAGCTGACGTATAGCAAGCTGAAAAATAAAAACACGACCTAAAAAATCTGGTGGGCACACTCACATAACTTTCCTTGCCGTTATAATTGATCACCTGACACTTGTTCCCGCGCATCTTGAGTCTACTATTCAAAGATTTGAGCCAGCTGGTGACAGGGCAATAACGCTGGAGACACACAAGGTCTGCTATCTCTTCATACTGAATCATTCAATAGAATCAACAGTTGCCAACAGTTTGCAATTGGATAGTCACATTTTCTCGAATTTCGAGCTTATTTTTAATTTCAGGTGAAAATGTTACTGAACATTAATTGTAGAGATTCTCATGCTCAATCTTTTCCACTTGGAATGTTTTGTTTAAATTTAATCTAAAGCCTGATAATTGAGAATCTAAAATCAAATTTTGCACAGATGGGGCGGAGCTCCTTAAATTTTTACAGAAATGGGACTTGTGGCAGTTAATAGAGCTTATCGATGACTATTATAGGTATAATACTTCAATCAAAATCTCTGGAGCCGTTTTCGAGAAAATCGCGAAATACCCTGTTTTTGACAACATTTTCGCCATTTTTGCCGCCATCTTGAATCGCATTTGATCGAAATTGTATGGAATATCACCTACTTTTTGGACTATAGTGTATAAATCTAAATTAGGGGAAGAAACAGTTTTGGGCTGTGCCTATTAGTCCTTCCCAAATGATTTTAAAGAATTGTGTTCTGTTTATCAATAAATAAATAACGAGCGAAGCTCGGTGCCTGGATATTAATAGGATAATCACTCAGATGTGTGATGAGATTCACTTGAAATATCATAAAAACAATGTAACTCCAACTGAGCTATAGAGGAGAATCATGTTCACTACTGAAACATGTAAGAATTAATAAATTTATCTCATTTAAACTGGATCTGAATCGTTACTAAACGGTTGTTACTCTCTGGTATACGTTATAACCCATACTCCACATTATTATTGCTCCAGCTAGCTTCTTGCATTGGGGAGGAGTAGATCTTAGATAGAAGACTTGGGCAAGAGCATCAAAAGAATCAAACCGAATCGTTGCTGATTCACATCTTCTACTTTGTATGAACCGATGAAGCACCATTGTATCTGCATTGTATCTGCTCTTATATGAAATAGAATGATATGTTATTATTTTAAACAGACCGTAATGAGACAATATCTAATCGATGATCATGATATGATATGACCTGACAATCAAATCCAATAAATTTCTTCTCAATGATGGTGAACAAGGAGTTGACTAGGTATTTAGCTCTTGTTATTGAATACATGTAACAAGTACCGAACAGTGGCCGAATAAGAAGCGGTGTGGCTTCTTTAAAGATTTTCATCTTTTATATTGTTCAGTTCTTTTGTTCAACTTCCTTGATGCTGTTCATAATACAGGTACGTTATCTATGAATATGGAGGCTCTCATTATTCAAAACTGCGGCATTCTTAATCACATGATAAAATGATACCTCAAAAATCTATTCATCTCCGTTTTTTATTGTTGACTGGACATTAAGGAATGAGGTGTTATCCATCAATGAAGTATTAATGAAGAAGAAGAAGGAATTACAACAAATGACAAATAAAGTTTTATTCAATGACAACAGTTACATTAAAAATTCCGTAACATAACAATGATCGAGTAATTTTTTATATTCAACATCATACCATGCTTTATTTTATCGCATTATCACTGGGTTTTTTTATATAGTTTATTCATGGTTACTCGGATATCGATTCATTCATTTAACTTCCTATTATTAATATCATGGCTTCAGAGTTTCAGCTTGAAAATCCAAGGTTGGTTTTTTGACATAGATTTTTCTGCATAAGGATGTTTAAATGACCATTTCAATGTCTCTCCAAGAACTCATTTCTCTAATAGAGCGGTAGAAGGACCAACTTTGATAACATAAAAAATCACAAGAATTCAGTAATCGTATCCAGAGAGATCAACCCAAAAATGTGGGATGAGTGAATGAATTCTACTCATTGCCGTTCATCATCCCTCAAATTACTTGCGAGATGAGTGTCTGAGGTGAATATTACGGCCTAGTGAGACAGACAGGGTGAGGACGAAAGCAGTTCAAATGTGTAGAGCAGTTACATTCTGCCCTCTGGGTTCGGCGAAGGTACGGAGAGAAAACTGATGATGGAAGATGCGGTAGACTTTCAATTTTTTTGTTGGAACGTATACATTATCCAAAAGGTATACTTGATCTGTCTCTCTCACATAATCTTTCTCCCATCTTACAAGCAATCGCTGACCCCTGTGTTTTCCTTCTTATTCACTCTTACATTATTTTTCTCAGACCGGCGCACGCCTTCGTCTTTTTTACATCTCATTTTTTATCTCATTCTCTTTTCAACTCGCTCTCTCAATTTTTCACACACTCTTGCTTCTTGCGGACCGACATCTCTTCCCTCTCTCTCTCTTCGAGTATGTTTTACAGTTGGTCAGGAGCAGCAAAACATTGAAAGCGCAGTGAAGATTGAGTCAGCTATGTTTGTGGGAAGGTTGAAAAAATAACAAGCACGCATTGACAAGCTACCAGTGAGCGTAAACTGTGTTCGGGAGGTTTGGAGCAATGATGATAACATTGAGTTAGGGCCAGAGAGCGCTGACCCAACTACTCTTAAAACATCATCAGTGCGTCGTTATGTTGCCGTTTCTTGGTTGGCATTTTTGGCGCCCGCTCTTGTAACAACTCTCTTGTAGTAGTGGACTCTCCTAAAGAATCTTCTTCCAACTCCCCCGAGCGATTGCTCTCTTCCTCACAACTTGTTCCGCAAGTGCTAAATTAATTAGGTGGCACGGTAGTAGTGTAGTATACAACTAAAGTGGATTATAGGAATTTATGTGCAGTGGGTCATCTAGATCACCAATTAAACGAGACTGGTGCACGCTGTACAACTGGAATGTTGTGATAGCAGATAAGAGAAGTGTGTATCAAACTGGAAGTCACGTGAATACATTTGCCGTGGGCCTACAACATGATAACGTCAATTACTTCTCTAATTCAGATATTTAGAGTTCACTCGTAGGAAGTGTAGAGATTTATATTCTCACATTGGTCTGACAGGAATATAATTCAATCATATCAGATGCGACGTAAAATCTGATGAGGTTCCCATATCGATCTAACAGGGCTCTAATTCAATACGGAGCAGAATTAATATTATGAAAATCTTTTAAATTTTCACGTATACTTGTATTCAAATTGCAAAGAAATCTTTCTGTGAGCTTCACATTGAAGCTCACTAAATGTGTTGTTGAAGATTTGTTAGTCAAAATGAGGTGATGGTTTATGAAAAAACCAATGAAATCAACATTCAGGGAAAATGCTATTACTGAAAGATAAGAATATACAGGAAGAAACTCACAATTTAAAATGGAATCGAATTCATTGATTGATTTGTTTTAGAGGTTAAGAATTTGTGAGTATTTTGAAACTAAAACAAAAGAAGCTGCGGTAGTATCTCATAGTATACTTTATGATACCATAGAATAATGAAATTCTGTTCTTGGAATTGTCTTCATAATACCTAGAGTGATTGAATGTATATCAATAAAGCAAGAATATCACGAAGTAATCCTCTTAGCTGTTCATAAACTCAAGAATTACTGTACCATCTGTCATGTCATATGAACATAGGTACAATGATAACACCTCTTGCATAAAACAGAAATACACAGGCTAATAATATGAGTAAGACAACTCTGGCAATGTGTAAATGGATCTGAAATATCTGTACACACACAGTGTTCAGTTTTAGAGTGTGTGTTTTTATCAACTATCAGTCCAGTACAAAGCTTCATTGGTTCCTTAAAACCAACTAATAGCATAGTACAGTTCAGTACAGTAGGCTCACATATTTATAATGGCTCTTTGTAACAAACTTACATTCCAATTTCAAATACAGAATCATACAGTTCCTTTTATTATCGAACTTAGTTCAAGTGGTTTACCTCAATCTATACTGTATAAAGTACATATTTCTAATACTTATTGGAACCTAACCACAGTTTGCTCTCCAAGCTCCTCATAAAGCAGAGCCGTCCAAGATGGTATCAATAGCATAGGTAAGTTTCCAGAGTGAAGGTGAAGAATCGTCTATGGACTAGCAATAGATGTAAGCCAAGCTAGGAGAGGTTGAGTGTGGTTGAGCCAAGCAGCATCCCGACCTTCTTTCGCCCGCAGCGGTCCATCTAATACGTCATGACCTTAGCATAATATTATCTTTATTTCATTACTGCCGGGCCGGTTGGAACCAACAGCGAGCGATCGGCTTCGTTACGTTTCCGTACATATTGACACACCGAAATAAACATATATTTACGTATCGTCTATCTGGGGTCGACTCTTATTTTCGGTGATTGATGTATGGGAAGATTATGTATGCGCCTTTGCATCAGTCCTTCTCTATTCCTCCACTGGAACACTGCATGCTGGAGTGAGATGGAGGAAAGAGAATACGCACATATAATTGAACAAGTTAAAACTTAGTTCGGCCTCCACCGAGACGTCGTTTCCTTATCACCGGGATACCGTTATTCATTTTTCAAATATCCCCTGTGATTTACCGTGCCCAGAATTATTATTGTTCCAGAGTCTTGCTAACCAAATAAGAAACAAAGCAAACCAACTGCAATGACTAGGCGACTAATTAAGAAGTAGAAAATAACAGGTCTACAATACTCGTAAAACAATCGAAAGCACTGCAAGGGTACTCACACGTGTGAGGTTATTGGTTCAAGTTTATGTTCTAGATCGAGATCTTTGATTTTGTTTGAGCAAGGTGATTGAGTTGAATCTTTATTGTTGTTGGTTAAAGAAGATAGGCTACATAGATGAAATGGTTGACTGGCGCAAAGAAGTTCATATCTGTGGTTCAAATTACTCCATAATAGCACCAAGTTGGCCTACTATGTTTGCCGTTACTTTATCGTGTCTTTTATTTGCTATTTATACAACCTACAGCGTTATGTTATAATTATCTAATTCTCCATGTCCAACAATATCGAAAGGCCCAATGAGTGCAAGATTTGAGGAATTTTTATTTTCTATGATTCAATCAACCTTATGAAATGTAAGTAAATCATAAATTTCCACTGACTTGATGCAAATGTATATTAGCCAATACAAAGACTAATGACGGAATGATATAAATAGTTCACTAGAGAATCATCCTCAAGCAAGTTGTTCCGATGAAGATGGGAGATGAGAATATCCATCTCATATCACATAATCCATTTGTCTTCTTTCAACACGAAAATTCATTTCTTCGGATTATTAAAACCATTATTGATTAGTGATATTTTAATTATACTTCTATTGGTCACATTAAAGAGATAAATGACGTCAGATAGTTTATTTGGTAATTTATCACGTCAGTGATAATTTATAATGGATTGATTTGTGATAGAACTGTTTCATCTGTTTGGTGATGGGAAGACTTCAGAGGGACAAATTTTTCAACTTCTCAATTGGCCAAACTCATAACTTCCAGTGATGAAGGCACTGTAGTTAAGAACAAGAATTATGAGCTCCTATATAGATAGAAAATCTTATACCAACCTCTCTTCAAAAATTATAAAATGACATCTTCATTTGATTCGCATAAGATTCTAAATATTTCTATCTCTTTTCATATTGTCTAAATTGTAGCATAGAGAAAAGAATACTTTGTCTCTGACAGTTCGTTTGTATGATATGTAGTAGCTAGCCTAAAATAGATTTAAACATTAAAGACTTTAAAACGAGAGTACGAAGTAAAGGAGAAAAAATTTTCCCTGGATTGAGAGCAAGAGTGATGAGTACATCTATAAATAAAATTGATGTATTATTTCTTATACCTTTTAAATCTATTTCTTTTCAATCAATTCCAGTAACGGTTCTAACGTGAGAAAGGGTGGAGGAAGGCAAGCATTGAGTGGCTAGTGATGGGGATGAAGTGAGTTGTGGTTGAGTAAATATAGGCTATTATAGTCTTTCCATTTTATCATCGGTGGTTTTAATGAAACTGTCCCACAACTTGTGAGTCTTGATCCACAAGATTTATAAGTCATTAATCTGAAATTCCTCACTTTCACTGTATATAATGACGTTTCAAAAAAAACCTTATTCAAACTGGGGGTGGATCAGTTGCCCACACAGGCATTGATCAACTTCTTAGGACATCGAAAATGAGTACCACTTCCATGCGAAACAAAACCAAAGTGAACATAAGGTAGACGTGAGGATTCTTATTACTAGTGAAGGCGTTGTTTGGCTGCAATTGTTTTTGATTTCTATTGAATAGAGAACTGAATGAGAGGTGTACTCCAAGGGCGTTTTTACTCATATCAACTTCCATTAAGTGTAAAGAGAAAGGGTAATAATGAACTGATTCAACATTTTTAGCACAGTGTCTCTAATTTGTACTTCTTACTTTTGTACAGGTCTATCTCTGATTCCTTCATGTACTCATTTTGTTGAAAAGTTCAACGACATTTGTTCATTTTTCCAGGTTTCACCTAAACTCTTCAGTCCCAGCTGTTGAAGAAAACTCTTCACTCTGATTCTTGGCGTTTCTTTCACAATTTTTTACTGTCTAAGATTCAAATACCTTGAAAAAACATCACCTAAATAAGGGCTGAGGTCAAATAATTGGTAGCGGCCTCTTTATATTCTTCATTGTAAAACACGGCCGATAGAATGATTTACTAATATAGAGCTTGCACGAATAGCCGTTTTCGGCCCCACAAATTCTTGTTCTGTTCAGAAAAAATAGAACGGAATTGTTTAACCAACTTTTTTCGTGTTCACGGCTTCGAGGTGTTTCAAACAAGTATAAATTGGGTGGAAAAGGTGCCATAAAATGGTAAGGACCTTGCTCATTTATATCACCCGGTAGTAAAGGTGGATCACACCTCTCATCAACGGCCGGAGATACTAAATTCCATCCACCAACCACTAATGCAGCAAACAGACCAATTTCATTATCTTAATTATTATCATTACTGTATTGATGTTATTGATACAGTGATGCTATTGCTCACAATACTAATCAATTTATCATTTCATGGAAAAGTTTTTGAAATCTGTATCTGACATTTTATTCCTGAACCTAAATAGAAAAAGAAAAAATAAGATTGAAGAGAAAAAAAAATGCTGTAGAGAAAAACAAAAACTAATTCCCCTCCAAAAGTAATTTGAAAAGTCTCCTCTTGACGCTATGGAACACAATAAACTACATACATGTTCAGGAATAGCACTCCAAAGTCTTGCAGCAGTCACCACAAACGAAGAATTGAATCTTGCAGTCTGATGAATAGGAATCTGCAAGGTATACAATTGAGATCTAGTGTTATTCAGTGTTCTAGAGCGATACAGTACAATATGCATTCAATAATCGATGTTTTATTTATATTCATCCCCTAGTCAAACAATCCTATACAAAATACAATCCTATGCTATACTGAAAATAAAAAGTAGCGAGTAATATTATAGTGAAAAATTGCACCTGATAGTTTCGAAACCATGATAATTGCAAATTATCTTGATACATAATACAAATAATGCATCCGTTTCTTATGAATTCATATTGAGAGCATTTAACCTTGCTAATTCTGTTTTATGTTGAAATTGGGCCTTGATTAGCTTTTCCAGCTTTCCTTCCAAAGCACTAAGGTCAGACAGAGTCCGAATGTTGAACATGCATTCCTATCTCCAACGTCCATTCTCATGAATCAGAAATCGTGGCTTCAACGGTCAGTCAGCCCCAAGAGTCGAACTGGGCACAAAAGTGAAAATGAAATATTTCTCCCTCGGAGCTGCCCGATAAATACGACTGCAAAGTCGTGAATTTTTTCCGCTTTCGTGAGTCGCCGTCGTTAGGTCTGGGGAAGAAGGTGAAAGGGAAAAAACAGAGAAAAAAATACAACGAAAAGCAAGAGGACAATACCGTCGCTGGGCCTGGGGACACTCCAGAAGCCAGGTAGCGTAGAATCTATTCCATTATTATTGAAATAAAGGAATAGGCTCTTTTATGCTTTGCTTCCATTGAATCGCGAGGCTCCCCGTGTGATGAGAGCCAGCCAGAGAATAATGCCAGCATTGTTCGCGGGTCCTGGCTTGGGGGAATGCGCCTTCCTCCACCCCAACGCTCTAGGGGAGGTAGACCGTGCAAGTGGATTCCGTATCAAAGAATGCCAAGCCAGTTGATGTTTTTGACCTGTCCCGAAATTTATCAAACCGAAGAAAATGAAAGTGTCGGAAGTGCCAGCTTCAACGAATGATAGGAGTTATGCATGAATAGCTAAGGAATTTAGTGTTTGAACCAGAAATTCCTTAGCTGATAAAATCCTTCATGATTTTAGATTGTGATTGCAGATCTCTTCTCTCCAAACATCACATTTATTAGTACTATAATTATTGTATCTTGAGAGCTGATGGAATTCCAGTCAAAAATGTATATTGAATAATCGTGATATTTTCTTATCTATTATATGATTACAAATCAATTATGTCATTATAGAGTAATTGACTACATTGAGTAATTCATTCTATTTGCACTGAATAAATGATTGAGTATAGCTTAAACTGAAAAAACAAAATTATGCAGGAAAAATTCAATTGTAGTTTACAATGATACAAACAATCTTTTTTTGAGAATGCATAGCAGAGTCTTTCTCATCAGTAATAAATGTATGGAGGAAGAGTGCATTGCTTCCTTTAATTGTTCAACATGCATCAGTCAGCTATGAAACCTAGATCAAATTTTAGTCACAAATCAAAAGTGACTCAACTTGCTGATCGTGTTAATTGATCTTCAGGAGACCTACTCAACGATTATGTTTCCTGCTTGTAGTTTTCAACTATCAATTGTAATTTTACTCTTAATTTGTATCAAAGTGGAGAATTTGTAAAATAATTATGATATGGCAACCAATAACTGAATTTTTACACTGTCAATCTATGTGATTTTTACATCTTTTACCCATCATTTTTCTCAATTAACTAGATTATACAATCACAGATTGCTACAAGCAATTATGTCAAGATACAATATCTGTCAATTTATGCATCACTGTCTTATACTATGATTGAACCGTTATTTTTCTTGTGTGATACCTCGTTAACCGATTGGAAAAGGCTTATTCGGAATTATCCAGCGTGAACAGTCGGAACAAATATCAGTGGAGCCCATCTGCCGCATTCAGATAAACTCTTGCAACCCTTTATTTGTCACCTCATGTATCTATAGTACAGTGTGCAGCCTGCCGAGTGACTTGAAGAGTGGGTAAGGAGAGACTAGAGAAATAAAAGGAGATGAAAAAGAGGAAAGGGGTAAGGGTTTTGATTCCTCTCCTTTTCCCACCTGGCGTTTATTTGGTACCTTACAGCCGAGCACTGCTAGGATGTACACAGAAATGAAGGTGTGTAGGCATCCCCTCACTCCCACACACCTTGACACAATCTTATCAGCAGATTATTTTTCGGATTCGATACAAAACTGTAATATAAAAAGACATTTCTGATAGATTAAAAAAGTGCCTGGAAAAAAGATGAGAAGCCACAGGATGAAGAGTAAACTTCACTTATCTCTCCAGTGAGAGCGGGTGCTTGTCATATGAATAGATAGAAGTGTACCTGGAAACTGATAACATGTTTGGAATACAAATTCGATCAATAAACGATTTGTTGATAACAATTCCCGACGTCGTTCTATCTGGTGATAACATTTGATAAGAGTTTATTCAACTGAGAACGATACGATATTCTTACATTAACAAACCGTTTTATTATTTAGAAATCAAATTTATCTTAAGTGTCTTAGGAGTTGTCAATTGAGTCCTTATAAGAAGTAGAAGAATTGTAGTACTACTAACTTTTTACTCTCAAAAGATAGCCTACACATTCCTTGAACAAATATAGACCCATCATATTGATATTATCACTCTACAATCTACAATGATCATGAATCTCACATGGAAAGATGGAAGGATGGAAGCTTAGCTTCTTGTTCTCATTCAATTGTGAGTAGGCTACTTTCGATAATGAAGAAGCTTGAATTGTTACAGTTACCTGTATATTCATATTCAGTAATCATGCAATTTTTTTCCAATATCAAATCAACTCGTTCTTTGCACCAGTATAGTTGAATATGATGATAACAATACAATGTAAAACTTTCTAAGGTTCTATGAACAAAGAAATCTTATATCAATTTTTAGCACCAAAACTTGATTCTACCTTGGAATCTTCCATGATTTTAGAACTTCAATGCAAGAGCAGCTCTGAAACTCAGATTACTCGATTGCGAGGTTCTTCCAAACACACTATTATGCGTACTTTGAAACTCAAGTAATTATGTTCTGGAGAATTGCGTAGGAGCATAAATCGACAACATATGCAAGTACAGTAGCTGTGAGTGCTACCTTCAATATTATTAAAGGAGTGCTACCGTCCAATATATTGAGTGATATTTAGAATAATGTATTTATAACAGAGTGATATTATTTAGAATCATGTATTTATAACAATCAGGAGATTGGTTAACGTAGTGTACTGAAAACTATTGTTAGGAAAATGGCTTGCAGAAAAGTGTCATTCAGTCAGAAATCATTTTACGATCGGCCAGAAATAATCTTTAGCATTGCTTTCGCTCATATTGGCAAGCGTTATTTGTTTACGTGTTGAGAGCACGCCTGGACTTGCGAGCAAACAGCACGCTCCGAGTCAGGAAATGCAGCTCCACTCGGCGAGAAAACATTGCAAATGGGACCGGGGGTTGGTGTGAATGACCAGGAGGGTCGCTGCACCCGGGGAAACTGCATCAGGAAGAGGGAAGCTGGTGGTAGCCGTACGTGATGTTGGTGCGGAAGCTGTCCGGCTATTTTACGACTGCAATGAAACGAAACAGATTCTTCACCGGCGTCAGTGCAGGGTGTAGGCGAACAGAATGGGATGTAGGCTTGTACTCTTTGGTGCAGGCAACAAGACGTCAACGCTGCAGACCAGCGTTTTGAAAGTCGAGCGTGACGCCTATACAGCAACCGTCTCCCGACTCGTAGAGAGTTCTCGCTAGATTGACCGTCAATCGAGGAGCACGTGTGTCACCTGAGTCCACTCGGGTTAGTGCTCCTTGTCGTCGACTCTTTTTACTCGGCGCACTCGTTGTTTACTCTTTTCCGCGGCTGCGATTTTTACTGCCGTCAAGACTATTTCTGCGCGCTCATTAGGCTGCCGTGCAAATCTATTGTTGGGCGCACAATTACGATCGTCAGAGTGCTTTATGAGTGATCGAACAAAACAACAACTTTGAAGCAGTAACAAGAATAAAATTAGTGAAGACGTTGGAAGTATCGTGACCAATGGTTTAGTTAGGGTGGAGAGTTTTGATGTAATTGTACAGTCAAGATCATGGAGAAATAATGGTCAGTTAAAATGAGACGGACTCAGATCTTTTGATGGAAGTGATGAAGGAATTCATAAAGGGTGAATGGAGAGTATGCTTTGCCTGATAACCTTTAGTTAGCTTACTGTTGAAGAGGTAAAGTTATGATGGAGCAGTAATAATTGGGTGTAGGTTCTACATAAATCACATTGATATGATAACGAATAGAAGTAAATCATCAATCGTATTTTGGATGTGGCTGTAAGCTCCTAGCGTGGTTATCACAAGGTGCTATTTAAATGTTAGTATTTTTATTCTATTTCAGTGTTTCTCATGAACTAGATCCTCTTCATATATAATATGAACGTACATGGATTTTGAAGTAAATAAACTTTGATAGTGAATTTTATACTAGGCTGGATGAATAGAGTTGTTATTACGGTCGAATAGTGAATAAATACTATGTTAATAACATAGAAATAAAAATAGAAAAGTACCCTTTTGAAATAGTTACAACATTTGTCGGCTGTTTGATACCATTATCAAGTGATTGGAAAATATACTTCAATATTGGAAGTGATTTATTTTCCAATCACTTGATAATGGCATCATATAGTCGAAAAATGTTGTGACTAAACAATTTCAGAAGGGTACTCAGATTTCTATTTTTATTTATATTCAAGAGTAGCCCTGAAGAAAAAAAGACAATTTCATGGCGAATTAACTCAATTCATATATGCTAATGAAGAAGGTGATGTTTAATAAATGTGAGTTGTTACTCCGAAAATCATGAATGGAAAAATAACTTCAGTACTGAAAAAATGTATTGAGTGCTAGACCAGTAGAGGGTGGTCCAATACTTGGTCGCTCTCCTCCTGCTGAAGATTCGAAAGAATCAAACTAGACCTAGAATTTGAATGAATCTGCTCATCAACCCCCTACTGCTCATAGGGAAAAAATGATAACTGACTGCCCAAGTTCATCAAAGCTAGAAATCGTAAGTTTAATTCCAGTCGGTTCCTCTTTGATTGACAGGCCAATTCATCAATCAAAGAAATCAGAATCTGTCTTACGATGATATATTGACAGAGCAAATTACCTATTTATTCTGATTTCTCTGAATAAATATGTCATTACTGATTTCTAGGATGACCTTGACTGGGTTTTTCATAATCTTCTTTTTGTATTGTCTACTGCTGATTAACTTATTGTGCACGTTAAAGTTAAAACCATAGAATAAGCAATCCAGATAGTTTTTTATTTGCATAAATTATTATTCATGTTGATGATTTTTCTTCTGGAAGAACATAAAACACGAAATAACACAATAACCACTGTGAAGTACGGAAAGACTAAAGTTTTCTAACATCATGTATCAGGAACGATGCTTTGCTAATGATGAATGATAAGTTATAAGTTATGCAACCACAACCTCTGTGGTCTAGTGGTCAGTCTCTTTAGTCTTGATTACGGGTAACTCATAATACATTTCTAATATAGCTCATCATTACCAAATATGTTATTGGGATATCTTTGCTCATATACTATCAGTTTTGATTAAGAGTTCCCCATTTTTCAAAATTGGTTTGTAGCTTTGATATAACTAGCGTCAGGCTCGCTTCGCTCGCCATATCCGTCTAGCCAGGAGGCTCCGCCCCCTGGACCCCCGACTTGGACTGGATCGCCCAAAAATGAGATCAGCGGGCACGCTTCGCTCGCCTGCATGTAGACCTCAGCGGAACCTCTGTACCAAATTTGAACGTATAAGTCAATTTGATCTCGAAAAACACCTGTTACTATATCGGCGTATCTTTGGCGAACAAAATTCTTCCACCTCAGCTAAAACTGTGTACTGAATTTTTTTTAATATCAAATCAAATCAAATTTATTTCCATCATTTACAGTATAAACAATATATAAAAAGATATAATTGAAACAACACTCACATGGACACGCAGGTCTGTTTGTGAGTTGTTTGAGTTCGTAATTACATTATTTAAATTATTATAACTTGAGAGAAATTCCTGGAGATTAGATTTGGCTAGGTACATTGTATTGAAATGAAAAGAATAACTTAAATAAAGAAGTAAATTGAATTATGATATGTTAGATAATAGAAATTATTATTCAATCATAGAAATATTGTAGCACAACTACACACCTACATATATTTCCATATATTTCCATCAATTATTGAAAAAGGCGAGGAAACGCAGAAAAACTGAGAAAACGCTAATTTTGGGCGTATCTTTGGCGTTATTTCAAATTCCTTCTAACACAACATTATTGCACCCCAGCTGAGCTTCTGTAGTAAATTTGAACATTTTCTGTTTATTTGTTCTCGATAAAGCTGAGAAAACGCTAAAAAACGCAAATTTTGGGCGTATCTTTGGAAATTTTTCCAAATCCGTTCTTATTGCGCCTATAAAGGGCCAACTGAACACATCTACCAAATTTGAAATGTTATGTCATATTTTTATCATAAATGTTAGGAAGATCCAGTCGGGGGTCCAGACTAAACGTCTGGCTAAACGGATATGGCGAGCGAAGCGAGCCTGACGGCTAGTAATATAATATTCCCAGGCATAGCTCTGATGGAAGTAGCAGTATCCTGGATAAAAATGCATTTCAATCTTCAACTTGGTGCCAACCTAACAAAGTCAACTCAATTTAATGCCAACCTGACAAAATTTTTAATTTAGTTACCAGAACAACTGTTTCGAAGAGGTACTCTCTCTTGATTATGGTTCTATATTAACATATGGTATGGACATTTCAATTATAATTTCAAGATATTGGAATAAGAAGAATGAATATACATGCTAAAAGACGAATTTTAAACCCTTAAAAACCACCCTTTTATCGCCAAAAGATTTCTCAGTGCGCTTCTAAAGGGCCAACTAAACATACCTACCAAATTTGAACGTTTTTGGTCCGGTAGATTTTTAGTTCTGCGAGTGAGTGAGTCAGTCAGTCAGTCAGTCAGTCGGTGAGTGCCATTTCACTTTTATATATATAGATAAGTAACGAACCATGTCAATTGAAGTTTGAAGTAATTCAACAGTTTTCGTGGAAATTGAGCATTCAAACAAAGAGTACTTTCTGCAGAATTTGAATGTCATGATTAGAATCTTCACTTTAAAGGAAAAACTGACTAAACGAGTGAAGAGAAAAAACAGAAGATTGAAAATACGTGGTTACTGAGTAAACAGGAAAATAAGATAGAACTTGGCGTTTATTCTTGAAAATATTGGACATACGGGACATCATTGAAATGATGAATTGATTCTCCAAGACTAGAGTGGTTTTCGTCATGAGAAATTCATACCTTCCACAAGAATAGAAGTTTTAGTTATTGGGAAAATACAGTAGGCCTACATCACATTTCGTGTCAAATATTGAATTATTATCACGATAGAAGTTAAAATAATCAACCTTCTAGAACCACTGTCAGGAATTATCAGAAGTGGTTTATTGAGAAGGTTTTAATGGCATATTCAAAGTGGTATATTTTTCAAGTGTATTTCAAAGTGTAAAGTGTACATTTTAAGGTGTATTTATATATTTGAAGTGCATTTGAATATTCAAAGTGTATATTTTCAGTGATTTAAAATATTTGTATATTTTAAGGTGTATTTATGTATCTAAAATGTATTTAAATATTTAAAGAGTTTTTTTTTCAGTGGTGATACAAAGTATTTGTGAATTGTCAACTTCTCACTTGCTTGTTGTCGGCTGGTTGCCAGAGACGTGAGGTTGTGAGCACTGATATTTGAGGTGAGCTTAAAGAAGAATGAATAAAAGTGTGATTGACACTCAAGCTGGGCACGCGCCCAACGAACGTTGCCTGCTGTTGAACAAGTAAAGCCAATACTCGATAACAAGAGACTCGTGTGTGCACTAGCCGCGCCTATCCATTCCTACTAAATAATATTATCACCAAGCCTTTTCCACCTATATACCACTCTGTTGCTCCTCTCCATTCGTTCGAAACGAGCATATAAACAAAATTACGAATTTTTTCATGTGTATGTGGAGAGTGCTCTTGTGTGTTTGTCCAGTGTCAATAAATGACACGCGGTGTAGGCCTACACTAGCTGTTGGAGAGATAGCAAGTTATGTTTACTAGAATGTAAGGTGATACTGTTGCCTTCAGAGAACTGTGATGTCATGGTGTTGTAAATGGTGTTTCATCCTATTCGAGGAAGATTTATTCTATCATGGAAAAATGAGCAAATATTGGAATCAATAATAATTCATTTTGACACTTGACTGTGGCGTGATTGGCTGAAACCAGTCGGCACATCTACGAAAATAGAAGGGTGCTAGTGATTCAAAAGTATATAAAATAAATAATATAAAAAGATTGAGACATTGCCTTTGTCTTTCAACGTCCATATTGGGGCTTATTCTGTGTTCCAATTTTTCTCCAAATAAAGCTTTATACAATATGCTTCGTAATTTTGATGTCGTGACATGCATCATCGTTTGAATGAGATCACATCATATTAGGCCACTTATATTGTTTCCAACAATAATTTTAAACTATTTGATACGCCAAATACTCTGGCGTTATTTATTCATGCGAGTCTCTGTACTTAATAAGTACAGTGCAACTCTAAAAAGGTATAAGGAAAATTTTCTTAAATCTACTTAATATACCTTCAGAATTTGAGATGAATTTAACAATTCTATGGAATTTAATTGCAAAACCTTAGATCTATGTTGTACAAATTAATGCTTACTGAGAAAGAACAATAGAGGAAGACTTCCAAATGAGTTATTCAAACCAACATAAGGAAAATGACGGTAATTTCCGTAAAACAAAAGGCTCAATGCAGATGAGCAAGAGGGCACTCCAAGCCGCGTTTACACTAGTTTGAAACTCCACTTATACTCACATCGAAAATCATTCTACTAAATATACACAAATATAGACAAATATACTCCATTGACAATTGGATGGAACGTATACAGATTCTAGTTAAAATCGATTTCATATATTTGTTGCGGAATCGACTAATTGTGTATTTCGCAAATATAGAACTCTGATAACATAATATTCGATCAATTTTCAACCAAGAAGATTTGGGCTACTTACACAGATTGAATAAATAAAATGTTCTTTTGTTTCTTAACAGGTTTCATTCCATTATAAAAAGTTTCTCCTGGGAGAGTCATCATCACCCAGCATAATTTCATGATGGTAGTAATATTTTTAAATATTTGGGTGTTGACATTGAACTTGTCACAGACGATGAATTGAGCCCGTTGGAAAACTGACTTAGCTGCCAACAAATATAGAAACCGGAATTAGACAGACAAATTTAAGGAAAACGTGTTTGTCTGATAGAAAAAACCATATTTAAACAAACTGGTACACAGATCTTACGTAAATATCATGCGGGTTGATCAGGATGCTTATGTAAAAAGTGAGAGGAGCCTTAGTAGGACAAAACAATGAAATATAATAAATTGATAGCTATCGAAAGACCTCTATGTGAGAATGAAATTTCCTCATGGGATTCAGGATTATTTTCAATGTGGGAGATTAGACTCTGGAATTATCAGAATTAATATCAGATATTTTGTTGATTTGAGTGGAGATTCAATAGATTGGAATAATTCAAGGAATACGGTATTTAATTAAATCCTGTCATTGAGACAAATGACTCAGGGAGATTTATTCCTACAAAATTAACCTATTGATTGAATGGAAAGGACTCGGTAAATGTAATATTTTTTGACTCAGGGAAAGTTAATTGGTAAACTTCCAATAAACTTAATTGATAGCTGGAAATGAAACTCATTAGTTCTCGGTTCTCTTTCAAACTGTTTTCTATGGTAAAAGCAAACAACAAATTACATGAAAAATGAGTGGCTCATAGGAAAAGGAGGAGAAGGGGGAGAAAGGTGAGAATAAAGAGGTTGAGGAGCAGGATGAGGAGAAGGATTAGATTAGATTAGGATTCTTTATTCATGTTAGTTACAATATTATATTCTAGCCCAGCCCATACACTAATTTACAATAAATTGGCTATTTATTCAACGAATTTTAAAAATTATTGATAAGAATGAATATTGAATACAATTTGAATATCAATTGCATGATATTGTAATGCAACTACATAAATCGACAGTGTTTCAACAAATAATTGTCGACTCTTGAAAAGGAGAAGGATATGAAATGAGGTGAATAAACACAACAAGACAAAAAGAACAAGAAGAAGGTAAATGAGAAGATGAGAAAGAAGACAAGAAAAGTAAGTGAAGAAAAGAAGAAGATGAAGTGCAGAAGATGATCGATTTAAGACGAGTCTATAGGCCTCCTGCACTATCCAAAGTGGCCGTCTCACATTATCCGTCTGGGAAAGCCAGCCAGCCGTCTGCAGCAATCGGACGCGTGGCATGTCTGCTGTCTTAGTAGTAGTAGGCCGTCAGGTAATAATAATACGGTAGTAGACAGAGAGAGAATGGAAGGAGCGCGTGGTCTGCAAGTGCAAGTCCAAGGCAGGAGACCTTGAGGACCCGCATCCCAGAGCCCGCATCTCGGCTAGTAGGACAACGTCCTTATCTTCAAGAAGAACAAGTCGGGGAGCAACGATACACTGAGACCGTAGAGGTGCCACGAACATTGTGCTGTGTACACGATTAAAGACTTGTTCGGCGAATTCACGTCGATGATCATCTTAAGTACCGCCACATGCCTTCAAAGAACTCACCGCCAGCCCGCCACCCTGTTATTAAACTATGATATTAGAAGATACGGCTCCATTCGAAGCAATGACTCTGGAATTTGCTAAAAGCACAGTGGTTCTTTGAGATGCATTTCGGGAATGCAGTTGAGTGAGGTATTATTTCATTCGTAATTGATATATCGAGACTTTCGAAATTCTATAGAAATGGTTCTTTGCGTATTCTATCCAAGAGATGGAAATATTTTAGAATGGAATTGTATAAAATGAATCTCCAGCTTTTCTTAAATTATTTATTCTAGTCTGATCAGGAACAATACATTAGTATTTTCATCTAATAATCGTATCTCTCAAGTCTCATGTCTGCTATTCGCTCATTGAATAAACTGCAGAATGCAGAATCCCAAGAAACTTCCAAGAAGAAAGATCAATAAAACTAATAAGACCCTATTAGTTCAACTATACGACCTTATTTGCTCTTCATTTTATACGTTACTATATGAAATGTATGCTCATATTTTCAAATGAGACACAAGTCTCATTATCTGATCTACTGGACTGATTGATTTGAAATTTTGCAAAAAGATTATTTATTAACCGAGGATGGTTATAGGCCTATTTTCAAATTTCGAATTTTCTATTACGTCACGTTTTCAGTTTGCAAAGTTTTAAAATAGACCCTTGCGAAGCACGGGTTACCGTCGAGTTATTTATATATAATATCTATAATATTTATTTATATAATATCTCAATTATTTTCATAATTTCTAAAATGTTTTCCTTATGATGTGATGATTACTTGTATGGTATGGTAATAGAAACAAAATGTTATGCTTTTGAAACGTTACTAGAGTTATTCAAGTTTCAAAACGTTCATAAATTAGCCTAAAGTATTTTCACTAAAAGAACGAAATGATTTTTGTTTAAACAGTGAAATTTTAATTCTTTTGATAAAGTTTCTGATTATTGTTTGATAAATGTAAGTTGTTGATGGAAAAGAGAAGTCTCGTATTCCGTCCTAGATCTTGACGTGTTCCGACCTAGTAGAACATTGGATGAACTCCAGATTATATCCCTCGGTCTGGTTGTTTAGCTTCGCTTTATCTATCTACTCGTCCACAGTAGTCCATCAAGAGTCGGTCTTCTAGTCATCTAAGTTGATAACATAGCTGGAGCGAAACGTTTAGTTTCTGGTAGATTAGACATGTGATTAGATTTGTGATGTGATTGGAGATCGATTATATGATATCTATCCATCTAGTCAGATTTAAACACTCTATTCTCACTCCATTGTAATTTAAACAGAACGGAATTGAGACATTATACGAGTCTGACTTGCTTTGGAAAATTAATGTTATCTCTGAGGTCGGAAAACTCCAAATTGATAGATCCTATCTCTTAAATAATAGACAACGTTTTGAAGTCACTAATTTTCCAAAGTGGTTTAGTGTGATAGTTCGGGAACTATCCATTAGTTAGCTATAAACGCTTCAGAAGAACTAGATCTCATTCCATTCAACATATTAATAGGATATAATTGCCGTAGTGATTCTTCATCTCTGTTAGAAAATTTGAATTTATGAGGATCTTATTCTAGTCTCTAGTGAGAAGAGAAAATAACGTAGATGACAAGGATTTGCATTTGATTTTGTTAAAACTACTCGTAGTTGTCAGATGAAACTGAATTGATTTTCAAGTAATCGAGGCGTAGAATGGTGAACTCTGGTCAACATCCAGTCTTGGTGGAGATGATTTGATTGATTGTTTATTTGCCTTTATTAGGGCGGAGTTAGGACTCTTGGTCCTCTCTGCCACACAACTCTTTACCAATACTTTTGGATTATGAAGAGTAAAATAATAAGATTATAAGATGATAATATGAGTATTTAGATCTCATAATATTTTCCTATTTAAATGCCATACTATCAATATCAAACTCCTGCAAAGCATATGCGAATAATAAAAAATGTACCTTTCCACTTTCTATTGTTGAAATAAATGTGTCCAAGACCAATAGTTTCGACCCATCATTCAGTTTTCATTAATATAGGTTATCAATACATATATAGCTCTATGAAAGTGTTATAATATAATTATAGTCTTAAGACTATAATTATAGTCTTATAGTATGAGTCTTACAATATAATTAAAAAACGTCATGAAGCAAAATCCCATGACAGTGGGAAAATCGTATGATATACGAGTAGGTAGGTAAAGTAGAGTACTTCAATACTTCTCTTCTCATCAAGGGGATCACTATCAAACTATTTGATATTATTAAAATTCCAGCCTCGGAGAGTTATAATTTCAAACTAGAACAGTTCTTGGAACTAAATTTGATTATAAAAGCGAAGGCGAACGCAGGCAAAGAAGACAGACGGAGAAAAAAATCGATCACCTGCATGCAGACGTGTGCGGACGTCTGTGTCCGTTGCAACATTCGAACACCTGGACAGAGATTTCTCTCCGCCTGTCTGCATACGTCCGTCTGTTGCTGCGTGCGTTTACCTTGAGGTAATGTACAAGTGTAGCTGAATTTATAGGAGTTAAACCACAGACTCTCGCAGTCCAACAGGCTGAAAAGACTACTCAATTATACAGATTCCACACAAAGTCGTCAATTCATCAAGCAGCTTCCAAACAGGTAGTTTTTTCCAAACTATTGAAAATATTCTGAATGTGTTGCCAGCCTACATCGAAATGCAGCTCCAATTTCCAGATTTGAAGGAAACGTGAATCGATGACCTCGCTGGCGCAGTAATCGAGTGATTTATTTCCAAGTTTTTTTGTGAGTTCTGGCATCGGGTGCCAACAATAGGCATCGGCTGTCCACACTTTTGTCGATTTTTTCCCGCTACCGAATAGATTTTTAGACGCGCACCTGTCTTGGCGCGTGTTTTTCCCGAAATATAAGGTATTTCGATCACGGGTCGGCTGTAAACGCGCTCACTTCAAATAGACTAATCCTTGAAAGGAGAACACAGATGAAGTGCCAAATACACTAATCCTTGGATACAGCCGGCGAGTTGTAGAACATGAAGAGCATAGAAATAAGAAGTGGTGCCAAATTCAACGATTGTTTCCTGAATCAAGTCGTAAATTTGGGTTGGACATTCTGGACAGCTGAAGTTAACGCAAACAATCCGATAATTTATTACATTGTTCTATGTAACGATTACTTTTGATAATATTGTTAGAAACTGAAAGAGTAAAGAACGATCACTATTCTTTCGTTTGCTTATGCTTCAGAACTACCACTACCACTGCCAACTGCTGTAATTTTGTACAAGGAACAAATAAATTTTAATTTAAATTTAATTTTGAGCTCTCATGGATACAATTATTTAAATATGCTGTGATTTCTGCTAGCGTCTTTCATATAATGTGGAAGAGAATCTAAAACTGAGTAAATATTTACTAAACTAGTGTTCACTATACACAGTGAGAATATTTTCTTTGAATTTTACCCGAAGGAATCAAACTTTTTTTCTATTTTCTGTTTTATTCAGAGCTTGAGTGATCATCAAGAACAGATAGTAATCAGATAATCAAAAACAGATATTCTTGATAACCGAAAATATTCTATATGGAAATAATGTAAAGTTCACTGTCCTGTAAACACTGAATCGATTCCTAGAGCATAGTCTTTCTTATTCACTTTTTAGAACAACTCAATCAAAGTGGAAGAACTTAGAGCTACAACAATATCCATCACCTAAGTTACATCGTAGTCATGCAAAGTGGATCCTAGACTCCTAGACAAGATTTTAGATCACATAGATAAGGTTTTAGATCACATAGGTGCATCTTGCTAAGCTACAAGAAATGCAGCTATAGGAAGTAACAACTTCATTATCCATTCCCTCCTAGCACTGATTTAGTGAGTGATAAGTCTCCAACATACTTACATGAAAGTGTAAACTGAGCTGAAATTCCAGTAACTGGAGAACTCAATTTTGGACTAGTCATAAAATACAGAAAACATGACTTTGTCACGTCGATATCAAAGAACGACAAGCGAAAGTGATCAAAACTCACTCTAGGTTCTAATCCAAAACCTGATAATGTTTTGCTGCAAAGTATGATGAATTGATGCTCGTTCAGTTTAATGAATTATATGAATAATTTATAGTTGTGTTATGGATTCATGATCACCAAATTTACAGGATAAAAATTAGCATTGTGATTCTATTTCCATGTGCCATTTACATAGATTACGATAAGAGAAAGCCGCTTCTTTATGACCACTCTGATGCATCTTTGATCAATAATTATGAATTACCTCGTAAAGCCGGGTATCAGGATCTAGAGCTCAGCCTCTACGCTCTCAGTCATTGATATTGGAGATCAGTAACAGCATCGAGATTTCAACACATATTCATTCTTCACTCTAGTAGTCACTGTTTTGAGCAGCTAAGCATTTTCTATTCATTATTTGATAATGAGCTTTTCAAGCTCAAGAAAAAAAGATCCTTTAGCATTTAAATACAATTTTTTCCTGGGTTTTGTTCCACCTGGAAGCGATTTTATCCATGAATGGGGTAGAAATCAAGGGGCATATTCCATTCACAGAACAAGACAACAATAGATCACTTTGACAGCACAATACATAGTACTCGTACAATGAATGTATGGAATTGTGGAGAAACACATTGATATTTTCCATCTTCAATTCACCTATTACAGCGTCTCATTTTCTCGATATCCAGTTCGCTACAAAATACACTCTCACCCATTACAGTCAAGCAAGTTGTTCGAGAAGTAACTACCATAACTCCGGACGCGAAAATAATGTGCTCCATAGATAATTGGCGCTCGGTAAATTTTCAATCAACGAAAATACAAGTTGGCTTCTGTAATGTTGGACAAGCATTTTCAATGACGTGTAATCAATGAGTCTGTTATGAGGTTGCAGTAGCATGCAGAACGATAATTTATCGATCAACTGGGAGGTGCAAGCGGTAGTTGCAGTTGCAGCACGTGTATTAGCTCAATTTAACAGCCGTTCAATTCGCGAGTAGCAGTCGCTGACAGCCGGTGCACGGTGCACCAGTACAGAGACCGGTTAATTGAATCATGGTGTGCGTGTGAAGCGCTCTGATAGCACATCAGATGATAGCATGCTCGGTAGGTAATGATTGCTGTTACGTTGCTGCCGCTCTGGTAAGTACACTTGTTCACAGCTCAACAAACAAGTAATAGCGCAATGCTAACCTGCAAGCTGCAGGCAAGACTGCTTTTATTTACAGGCCGGTAGGTGAGATACCGGCCGAGGTGTTGGCAGCATTTACACTCAAGTGCGATGATGGTGATCTATGGGAAAATGTGAACCGGTCTTTAGACGCACTTGAGAACACGACGTTACTCATCCAAACTTTGATGCTGTTTCACCGACTGGATTCACCTTCCTCTCAGTCCCTACAAGTTTATAGCAACGATTTTCTAGCGTTGGACCCCGTCCTCCAGTGCACCGGGGGCACAAACAGTTCTCTATTCTAAAAACTAGCCTTTTTTTCGGGATCGCGCGTAAACGTACGAGCGAAATTCAAAATTGACGGCATTCCCCGGGCGGTAGGCACCCTTCTACTACGCACCGGCCAATAACCTTCTCCAAATTCTCAGATGACACCCTATGATTTTCTTTAGAACATCTGCCAGATCTTCTCCGCATATCTTTCCTCTTTTATCTTTTTGCGATCTGATCGACTTCTTATAGTCGAACGAAACAAAACTAACACGAGTTCCGTATCTTTCAGTGTGATCTTCTCCAGCTTCGTACCCAGTAGTAACAAGATCGTCACGTGGGTTACCGACCCTCCCCTCAAATGATACGCATCGATAAATTATGGTGTATTCGAATTCAAATTCCTTTCAACAATACTGTTTTTTCATCAACCATGCTAATTATCTTCGTTAGGATTGAATCATAAATATTCAATCCAATTATGAGTAAATGAGAATCTGATAAAATGTAGTTGCGTGGTAATGTTATGGAAATATTCAAATGTACAGCTCATATCTAGGATTCGGCAATATTATAATTCAAAGAATAATATTGCAGAAAAACCTAGGAAAGTTTTTGCAAGTGTTATTACATTCCATTTGTCAGGTTTTTCATCACCCAACAGTATCCATTGATGAGATTATTTCTTCCGATCACTTCTATTGATCAAGGCTATTATTGCTTTTTGTAATCGCAGAGAGCTAGTGGAGATCCAATACTGAATGTATTCAGAAGTCCTGAATTTATTCTTGACTCATAATAGTGAGTTCTTTGAACTGCAATTGGTTTCAAAGGTATCAGAATAACACGATCTACCACAATCCTCAATAATATATCACCCTCAAGAAATAGGAAATAGTAAATGATATCCTTAGGAATGTAAGGAAGGAGAAATATTGTGCTCAACGATATTTGCAGATAAAGGCTACTTCAATAAATGATAAGAATAGCAGTTGACATAAGATCTTCTAGAACCAAACAACCCGTATTTTTCGTATTCTAATTGAATTCTGAATCTGGATAATAATAATAATATCGAGTAAAAAAACAGTGTTCACAACCACAAACCTAGAAGTTACCAGACTACAAACTAAATATGGAACAATCAACAGGGTTCCAGGTTTTAAATATTTAGGAGAGGTTATTTCGGAGAGATTAGCACAGCAGGATAGAATAAAGAAAGCTCGTAAAGGCCTAGGGCTGGTGCAATCCATTTACAATAAAAAATGCTTGTCTCTTCACACTAAAATTAGACATTATAATACAGTAATAAAGCCATCAATGCTATATGCCAGTGAGACCCTAAATCTCAACAGGAAAGCTGATCTAGAAAATTTGAAGAAAGAAGAAAGGAAAATAATTAGAAAAATTCTAGGTCCGAGATTAACTTAGAATGGTTATAGATTACAGAAAAATAGCACAGTTGAGCAACATTCAAATATTGTAACAGACATGAGAAAAAGACGTCTAAAATTCTATGGTCATATCATGAGGCTCCCTGACCATAGAATCACAAAAAAAATAGTAAAATATGTAGCTTCGCTTGCCTATGGAGGAGAATGGATTAGGAATGTTAAGAAAGATCTAGTTTTGGCAGGAATTACTGATGATGAAATTAAAAATAGAAATAATTTCAAAACAAAAGTGAACAAATGGGAAATTATTCCAGAGATAAAAGCACCAAGAGTTGGTACAAGATGGAGTGAAGAAAGAAAAGCTGCATTCTCTCAGAGAATGAAAAGCTGGTGGGCGAACAAGAAAACCGCCAAGTCTAATAAAAATCGATGATTATGATTTTACTCAGCGTCTTCCACTTCGGGAGCTCTACGACTAATAATAATATAGAGTAACCTGGCTGGCTCAGGTTTGGTGTCAGAGTTTCCAGGTCGCAACTGATCAATTCCAGGGCCTCTGACATGACCTAACGAATGCTTTTCAGGCAGCCGAGACCGACAGCTTAACGTGTTCATCCGAAACACGGGAGTGGCCCCGAGATAAATATATTGATATGACTTATTATAATGTTGTAATATTTGTCAGCTGAATAATATGTTAACAGACTAACCCATTCCGACTAATTTGGTATTATTCTGGCATTACTTACATTTCCTAGAGCTCCTCAATCTCATAAGTTACAGCAGAACAGATTCTCTAAAAAGAGTGATAAAACCATACAGGAGCCTCGTGGTACTAAGGATTATTGAACTTTAAATTTCCTGAGTAAGAACATAACCTATTTTTTCGGACATTTTATTATCTATCAAAATTTGGAAACAGAATAGTTTTGGGCTATGCCTGTTGTTCTATCCCGATCATATTCATATGATTTGTAATTGTATCAACAAATAAATGAATAATCTGTGCAATAATTAAGTTTACCTCTTTCTCATTTCTCAAAACATTTGAGTGAATCTAGTAAATAGTTTGCTACCTTTATTTTTGACGTCAATATTCTCATTTCCATTCTCCATAAAACTATCATTTCGATACAATGTTTCTACCCAGTTTCATGCATGGTTCCTCTACAATAACTGGAAACATCACCCAGAACTTGTATAATGAATTGTTTATTCTATGCGAGAACCATCAGGCTGTGTTGCAAAAAGATACAAACATAGACAAATAATGTAACAGAATTTTCCCTATGATTCAAATAATTATAAGGAATCAGCTGCTTGAGACTACATAGGCCTACACCTGTATGGCTCCATAGTAATAGTACGATGGAATTACATAATGAATGAATTGGCACGAGCCGAAACCTGCACTGAGGTAACACAATCCTAGTTCAAAGCACACTCTCAGAGCATGTGCACAAATAACTCAACACAAACACACATACTCACACATGGAGCGCCTGCGCCCTTATGGAAGTACACCTGTTGAGCAGGGAGTCCCGGAACCTAAGCACGAAGCACCTGCCACGGCTAGCGGGATCCAAACATTTCTAGATTGGACAGATTGCTTCTTGTCTACTCTGAATCAACTCCACAATACAATAATAATTATATCTATGGGCTACGTCTGATTGTATGGGGGTGATGTCGTCAGTCATTGCAGAGAGAGAACATTGTAGAAGTTGGGTGAACACATTCCAATTATGTGAAGTTGATCTATATTAAGTTAATATGATGGATGATGTTGATATAGTTCATGAGCATGAATATGAGAATTTGAATGTTGAAATTCAAGTTGAAAATGAATGGGTTAATAGTTAGTTGCTTCTACTGTACGAATAAAAATGAATCCTAAATGAGTCTGTCCCTGATTCTAAAATAATAATGGTAGGTAATACAGTAACAACTGAGATCTCATTACACTTCAACTTATGCCTCACGGAAGTAGAGCGAGGGATCTAAAAGTGTATGGACGATAAATCGTGATCACTGTTTCAACATAGTAATCTTCCAAATAGAAGAGTGACAACTTTGACCTCTTTGGTAGTCTCAAAACTTTACTACTTCAGTGGAACAGAAGAAATCTTTCTATATAGGTTTTCCATAGAGGTGTATCTTCATTCAAATTTTCTTCAGTCCTAAAATTTCTTCAAGTATTTTATCGTTTACATGAGGAAAAAAGATGTGAATGACAAATACAAGAAAAATAAATGAACAATCGACAATCGAACTAACAATAGGTCATTTATTACTTGAGACGTAAAATTGACAAAAAAATAACTGTCTGAATGGAGATTCTCTTACATTATTCTGTGCATTACCTGTTTTATTCCTCTTTGATACCTCTTTCATCACTTTATTTCACTTTTTTATTACTTTTATTTTCTTACAGACGAAATTTGATCAAAACAACTGTTCTAATGGACACAGCTAAGCAGGGCTGTAACCATGCTGCGAAATGAGAACTCCGCGCCAGTTTTGTAGCAGAATCAATGAGCATCCGTTGAAATTCAATTTATCGATTCGCAACACGTCCCTGCCTGGGACACTGCTCCGTTTTTCAGTCCTCGCGACATGCACGTCGTTATCTCGACTCAACTCTGAAACCTCCTCCTCCTCCTCCTCCTCCTCCTCCTCCTCCTCCTCCTTCAATGTTCAATGGACAGCCGCGTTTTCTTCAATGGTCGCCCGAGAGAACTCTCCCACACTACCGTCCAAACTCCATTCAGGTATTCGATCGATTCATACCGCTGAACTTCGATTCTTACCGTCTTTGGGCCGAGAACGAGAGCCGGAATACTTCTTCGGCGGACTTTTTTCGATGATCCTTCCATCTCTGGATTCGCTCCAATTTTTTCCTAAAATATATGATTTAATTTTTCGCGTCCAAAGAAACGATCAATTAATTTCGACAAATTAAAATTATGGTGTGTTTGGAAATATGAGCGAGCAAATTGGAGCAATTATCAATAATTAAAAAAAAAATGGAGCGATACCGAAAAGAAGCTTGTGATAAAAAAATCCATAGCGGTTCGTATTGTTTTTCGAAGCAAGGACTTCGACCAAGAAAGTATCTCTCTGAAGAAGTTCTGTCCAAACTTCATCCATATTGATTGATTGGCTAATTTTATTATCTTGTAAATGACTTTTTCGTGATTTCTTTATCAATTATCCAAGCAAAAAATTTTGGGTTGAGCAATATGAAGAGGTAATAAATTTACACCTACACATAATATCCTTATCTCCAAGTACAAATCCAACTGACATGGAGAACAGCATTAATTCATAATTTCCAGTAGTAGTTGATAATGACATATTGGAAATTGAAATAATAATTCGAAATTTATTGTTTTGAATGAAATACAGGGAATGACTGATTTGATTTGATTTGACTACCGTTATCTGTAAACTTACAAAAGATTGATTGCAATTTCTAACAATGTCAAGGGACTGGTTTCATAGAATTTGCTGGATTCAATTATTATCGACGAATATGAACTCCACTCCTTAAACTGAGCATGTGACTTTATTGACCATCTTTCCCCAATTTAGATGATGATTCCTCTATTGAGGTTTATAAAACTGGCTTTGCTGTGGGCGTACCGCATTAGAACAAACACATATGTGTTGTCTTCAATGTGTAATTGAAAAAAAGATATATAGGTTTCAAGTGAATGATAAATTCTGTATTATGTCAAGAGAAACACTGAGTCTCCCCAAAAAATTATAAGCTGTTTTTAAATGTGAAAAAACACCACCAAGTCTTCAATTGCAAGAAGGGACTGGTGGATTTTCTGCTGTCGCCTTTTATAGAACAATAAATCGTTTTTAGACTTATCGAAGGCCGACTCGTTGGCAGGGAGCAAAGAGAGCGTTGGCCAGTGGTCTGTTTCCATTGGGTGCAAAGTAAGCGGCGAACGAAGAATGACCGCAAACACTTGTCCACATGCCAGTCACAGTCGCAAACAAGCCGCGGGCTGGAATCCTAACATGCCACCAAAAACAACAACGTCCCTCTAAATGTTTTACAGCTACTACTGGTCAGCTAAAAAAGTGCGTAACAAACGTAAAACATTCTGCTCGACTTCGATCATGTGTCCTTTTTTGTGTGTTTTCCAGTATTTAAGCTGCTGCATCCGAATAATTCTATTTTGAACAAACGTAATGCAGGGTTTTCTACTGCATTTACTGGCGTCAACAGGCCAGACAATTAGAGTAAACATTATTCAGATGACTCTCAATAAAAAGGGAACCAGGCACTCTACTTTGATGCATTAATGAGAATATCCAGAAACTGGATTAACGGAGTCAAGTAGACCACTCACCACTTATGTATCAACTTCCCACCCAAGTAGAGCTATGTTGTTGAGCTACGTTCAGTGTACGTTTCTTTGAATAGTATTAAAATAGAATCTTGAATCATCCAATCATCCCTGGATTTTGAATGTCAAATGAAATGAATATTTTTGGACCATGAAACTATGTATTAAATTGTGAATTGATAGTACTGTAATAACATTAATTCAACAATAAAATACTGTATTGTAATACGTATAGATATATTGTTCTTGAACCTTGAAGTCAATTGTGAAGTCACATTGTCATTTGTGATAAAGAATCAATAAATAATCAAAATCAATCAATAAAGTCAGAAAGGTCTAATGGTACAGATTAAGAGTCATGTTCTCCGATAAGGTTATGGTCTAGATAAGGTTATGTGCTTGAAAACAGTTTTGCAAATATGAGCTCCTATATGACTTTATTGTGTTTCGGAACATACCTGAAGCAGTAGGTCCATTTGTCTATCATTATTTTTTTTATTCACCCATGCACAAGCTTGAAGCTTATTTGGGCTATCACTCTCCCAATTTTGGACTATGCTATCACTGTATTCGGATGAATACTAGTTTTGGATTCAACCGGTTCTCTGATAATCATTTATGATTAACAATATCATTCGCATTCAGGGCCGGATTCAGCAATTTTCCGAAACTCTAGTTACAGTCACTCTTTAAAAATATCAGTTTAAAATCAATAGCAGAAACTATATCATGATTTAACTTGTAATTCTTTCAAAGAATATACTGCTTTGTTCAATTTCAGAGGAAAATAATACTAGCGGAGGAAGAAAATCGTGATATTTTTTATGTGGAAAGTGGAAAAGGATACTTTTCTTTTCAATCTAAATAGACAAAATTTATTTGGTGGATAATTAGGTCTACCGGGTAGGCCTATCATCAAAGTGAAATAATCTCGATGAATCTGATACTGAATCATAGTTAGTGTCATAACAAGTGTGAATTCCAGAAACACAGCTATAAAAATGAAGATTTTTTAACAGTGTGAGTGCGACACAGAAACTGTGCTCTAGAGCTACCCCAAATACTTTGCAATATTTTAAGAGTTCAACCATAAATTACTCAGACAAACCATCATCGATTAAAAATTAGTTGTTGAAAACTTTATAAACTTTTGCCATCTGGGATATTGAAAAATAGTTTTCCAAAAATTATTTGTTCCATTGAACAGATGGAAATTACTGAGATATTGCAATATTATTCAAATGCTAATGAATTAATTATTATCAGTAAACGAAAATCCAAATTGAATGCTGTTAATCACCCCGAAGACTTCTGCTACTGCAAATATTGACTACAGGGTAAACAGCTAGATGGAAATTCGATGAGCGCTACCATTGAAAAATTATTTGTCAGCCCGGGCCTATGGGCTTACAATTTAACTATTGTAATTTAACATAGTATTAAAATTGAATAAGCCATGATCGAATAGAAGATACTTTATAATGCTTACACTGTGAATGGTAGATAAGAAGTAACTCATCGAATTTCCATCTACCTTTTTACCCTGTTGTCAATATTTGGAGTAGCAGAAGTCTCCGGGTGAATTACAGCATTTAATTTAGATATTCGTTTAATAATAATTTGTTCCAATGAACTCTGGAATCAAAATGTCTCATTAGCCTCATATGTTCAATCAATTCAAATATATATTCAGTCATGGCTATTCTTTTTTTATTTTCAATAGATTTTCAGTAGCTTTTTTATTTTCATGCGCATAGGCACAGGGCTACCGTGTCTATTGGGTAATCTAGCTCGATTTTATTCAAGAATGAATGAACAAATAGAATAATCTATTCTGATTGTTTGATATGCGCTACAAATCAAATTTTGGAGTAGAGAGGTATTCTGATATAATAGAATGTAACAGCTCTCAAGGAATAATATTTTTGGAAACTTGTGTATCCCAAACAAACTGATCAAGTTGATAAAGGGTGGTGCACCAGCGCGGGTGGTATAGGGGTAAGTTGTGGTAGTCTGGATTCAAGATGATATCATCAGCATCTTAGACCGTGGGCAGGATGGTGATGATGGTGAACTCCTTCCTGTACTTTTTATCCATACGTTGCTATAGTCACTGCTACATAAATAGAATTTATTAGGTAGTATTGTACTTGGCAAAATAAATACTTGAAGGTATTTAAGCAATAAAGATCATAATCATCATCCTAATCCATTAGTTGTAATGTATTGATAATAATAATGATATTAAAATTAAATGTCTTATTTGAAACTGTTCAACTGTTTCCAGATTATCAGCAATGAAAAACCGAAAATACGATTCCATCTAAGTTTTCATCTTGTACAAACCAGTTTGTGAAACATAATGTAATTAGACGATAAGTAATCATCATTATTGTCCTTTATATACATGAACAATTATTTCCAGGTTTAAGTTCACTGTTTAGTAGCAAAATAGACCCATTACTAAAGACCTTTTCACAAAATTATTAAAAATTATACCATCAGCTTTAGAACACAAGAAAACAATTTTTGATGAATGTGCATTAGCGTTCTGATGTATATTGATTATGGATATCTATCAGAGAAGTCTTGTCAGTCAGCTAGATGATCGAGATGTTTGAAAAGTATGCCAGTTAATCCATAATTACGGCATAATCGACGATCGACTGATTATTCAGAAATTCAGGATTGCGCGCACATCAGACTGAGATCCTGTACCCTCAATGATTCGCGATCCAATGAAGCTTTCGAGAATTTTTGAAGCGCTTAATTGATCGCATTCAGTAATCAATCCAGACAACCAGTTAAATTAGGCATTTTTTACACAATAATGAAATGAGTGTCCCGCTTTCGGTTGCGGGAGATTGATTGGACCTCATCTAATATTTTGGCATCATTTAATATGCAAATTTTCCATCGGTAAAGTGTATGAAGCCTACGGCCTAGACTTCTTATGATGCCCAGAATATTATGTCTTGTATGAGAAAGTGGAATGAGAGAAACTGCAGGATACTTATATCAATTCCATTCACTCATTTCAAAAAGGTGTATAACATATTGTATTATTTTGAGCGTTGATCCTTTAATCCTGATCCATAGTTTTCAAAGTCTATTTGTACTTCAATCAATGTAAAAAGTATCTTGATACCCCTTGATCAAATAACCATATTGAATAATAACAATCAATATATCCTGGTATAACAAGTTTGTCTGCAAATTATTCTCAGAATTTTAAATCGATATACTTCAAGTATGAAATTATCATTGTATACTATCTCTAAGGGGAAGATTATCAGTTTGTTTCCATAGTCGGTAGTGGGTTGAAGCCTGAAAAAACACCTAATATGATATCTCCCCAATACTTAAAGTCGATTGAATTCTTGAGACACATTTCTGAATAAGTGATTCAGTTCAAGAGATTAATGAAGCTCAGGAGAAGAATAAAAAGCAAACAAGAATAGAACAATCATCATTCTCATCCAATACATAGAAGGTACTACAGTAATCAGTAAACAAATGATACTCTAGTTAGTACATTAACAAGACCCTGTTGAGAGGAAATTATGACATAAAACGAAAGATAGGAATAGTTGTATAGAGAAGCATACAATGTAATGAGAACAGACTATTACCTCAACCACTAACAGGAATTCCTCCTCGCAGTTGATTTAGAAATAAACATGGTCTCATTTACTTTTACGGTAGCTGATGAAAAGAAGAAATACATTACGATAATGATAATATCCGTTGTATGGGGTGTAGAGTTGTGATTGGAATTGCCTGAAAACGGCACTGGTGCTCTCGGATGCCTGTCCAATTAATTTCTAGTTCAATGGGACGAATCTTGAATTTCCAATGCTCGACGCGTCGGCTCACAATATTAAAATTCAACACGACGCTTCGACAGAAAGACTTCGATAAACTTGTAATCACAAGACACTACTAGCTCTAGGCTATTGATGTACCCAAGTCTATTTTGCGATCGGATTCTTGACATGTTTCGTTAAAACGCCGGAGGAGAATGTAAAAAAAGAAAAGGGGAGACAGTTTTAACATCTATTGAAGGTATAATCACTGTACAGATAACAGTACTTTTAAAGACTGGTGTAATTGGTTGTAAGTTTTCATTAGTTTCATCACAAATTCAAAGTTTTAGGAGAATGAAAACATTGTAAGGTCGACTTTTTCAGCTTAACTACAACATTATTGATCAGTTTAACTGAAATTGATAATTTTATGACAATTGGAAATCACCAAATTCATAAACTTGAAGTATCCAAAAATTATCCTATTATTAGATTACTAACATTACAGCATATTATTGTTCAATTTTGACTTGAAAATCATTCAGTGACAAAGTCATAACTCATGACTTAAAAATCATTCAACTTGAACATGTCTGGAAACAGAATTTTCACATATTTTCCGAGCACATTTAATAAAATGGAAAATTCATTCATCAATCAAATTGGTGACACTGATAAATATCAACAGTAGTTAGCTAAAACTGACAAAAAACGAATGGTCGTATCTGTGATATAAAAGATGAAATATTTTCAAACTTCTCAAATAATTGTATGGTGAAGTAATTGAAATGAGTACAGACTACATTAACTATCTTCAAATCTCCATGCTTCGAGTCTTTACGATGCTTTGAAATATATAATTCAATCGGTTAAAAATTTCAATGGAGAAGTGGATATTTTTATTAAATTAAAAGTGCTTGTTGCTCATGCAAACTGAAATCTTCTTGTGAAGTGATTGGAACCATTGAAAGGATCAATTGATAGGGGAACTAACTCACTCAGTAAAATTTGTTTCGGATAGTTTTGATAGTTTCAAATCGGATATCGGAGAAATCAAAAAAGCTAATGAACAATTAATCACTGAAAACCAAAAATTGAAAGAAGAAGTGAAATTTCTTTCTAAGAGAAATGAAATATTAGAAGAATATACCAGGAGGGAAAATTTATTACTAACCGGTATACCTGCAACAAAGAACGAAAACATGGACGAAATCCTACAAGGCGTAGCCAGTGCTCTCCAAGTGTCTGATTTTTCATCAAACGAAATCAGCGTCGCTCACAGACTGCCATCCATGAACCGAGAGACTACACCTATGATTGTCGTCAGGTTCGTGAGAAGGAGTATGAGGGACAAATGGATGACGGCTTTCCAAACCATAAGCAGAGAAGATAGGAGCAGCCCCGGAATCGACGTGAAAAAAATCAACAGAAACCTGCCGAACGGACACTTCAGGCTAATGAATCAGCTGACTGCCAAGAGTGCTAAAGAACTGAAAGCCGCTCGTGAGTTAGCTAGGGAAAATGATTGGAAATTCGTCTGGTTTCGTGGTTCACAAATGTGCGCTAAGAAGTCGGAGGGCTCACCTGTATTCAAAGTCAAGGGACTGGACCATCTGAAAAAAGTTATCAACGGAGAGGAATAAAGTGTTGCTACAGGTTTGATTAAACATTTATTATGAATGATCTCACGCAATTTGTAGATAGTATTAACAGTGTTAGGGAATGTGAAAGTACCGATGAATACTTGAACTATATCCAGCCCCTTAATTATGAATTGAATATTTTTAGTTTAAATATAAGAAGTTTGAAAAGAAATTTCGATCAAATTCTCATTATTTTGAACAGCATGAGAACAAAATTTGAGGTTCTAATTTTTACTGAAACCTGGACTTCTGAAGAAGAAAAATCACTGTTAAACATTAATGGCTATAATTTATATATAAAAAGTAACTCCTTGAATCGTTCAGATGGAATTGTCATGTATGTAGCTAATAGTATTTCCTCGAAAAAAATTGATAGTCCAAACGAATATCCTTTCTTAGCTGTTGAGCTGCAAACTAAAAATAATAAATATTCAGTAACATCCGTTTATAGATCTCCTAGTACAAGTATACCTTTATTTATAGAACAACTTGATAATTATATGAATGGTTCATGCTTTAATTTTGATTATTCATTAGTGATAGGTGATGTAAATATTGATTTGTTATGTAACTCTAAAAAAACGCATGATTATTTGTCTATTATGAGTTCGCATGGGTTTGAGTCCTTTGTCAATAGAAAAACTCGTCCTGCTTCAAATACTTGTTTAGACCATATTTTTTCTAAATCCAAACATAATGACTCATTAAAAACTGCTGTATTAGAAATGTCAATTACTGATCATTATGCGACTGCTCTTCACGCATCAATTAAAAAAGATGTTTGTTCTCGATCTAGTAAGCCATGTAAGTTTATTGAAGTGAGGAATGTTAATAAAGAAAAGTTGTTAGAGGAGAGTGCTTTAATGAATTGGGAGATTGACGCGAATAGAAGTATTGAAACATTAGTAAATGAATTTGTAAATAATGTAAAAACGTGCATCAGTAGAGCAACAGTTATTAAAAAGGTTAATTTAACTAAAAAACATTTGAAACCTTGGATGTCCAATGGAATTCTAAAGTCCATAACTATAAGAGATAGATTTCTTTGAAAGTTATCTAAGGGGTAGAAGCCAAATCGTTAGCTGTGGTGGTAGTAATAGTGAGATTAGAGATGTGACATGGGGTCTACCTCAAGGGACTGTATTGGGACCAGTTTTATTTTTGATCTATGTTAATAACCTGCCTAGTGTACTGGACTCAGTTGGGTCTAAGACAATTTGTTTTGCTGATGACACAGCACTTATCTTCCAAGAAGGTTCCTGGGAAGATGTTATCAAGCAAACAAAAGTGGGTTACTATAAGGTTTCTCAGTGGCTAAAATGTAATTATTTGAGACTAAATCTTGGTAAAACAAAATGTATGACCTTCAGTCCAACAACAAGAGGAGATCTAGATATGAACAGGCTTTGTTTGAATAATGCTTGTAACAGGTATCCATGTGATTCTTGCAATGAGGTTATTGAGAGTGTAAACAATTACAAGTATCTTGGTATTTTTGTTGATAAGCATCTACGCTGGTCACCTCAGATTAGCTACCTTTGTAGAAAATTAAGGGTGGTCAATTTAAAAATGTACATGCTTAGAAGTATTTTGAGTCTAAAATTACTAAAATCTGTTTATTTTGCTCTATTCCAATCCTTAGTTCAGTATGGTAATTCTATATGGGGAGGAACTTTTGATTCAACTTTAAAACCTCTATTTGTTTTACAAAAGTTAGTTATCAAAACAATAATGAGGTATCCGAGAGATTTCCCAAGTGTCACATTGTTTCAAAATTCCAATCTGTTCACTATAAGACAATTGTTCATTTTAAAGACTATTAAGAAACATGTGCTCAAATTAAAAAATATTCAAAATTTTCAAAGAGTAACTAGACAAGTCGCTCAAAACTTAATCACAATTGAAAGAGTTGATAGCACCCTATCCCGTAGAAGTATTTCATATTTGAGAAATAAACTCTATAATAAAGTTCCAAGAGGATGGTTGTTAAAGAAGCCTAAAATAAAAGATTTCCATACCTGGGTGAAAGAAAATTATTTTTATTCAATTAATGATTTGGTTTAATATTGATTGATGTTGTATGAATCTTAAATTCAGCTTTATGTATATCTTTAATTTATTGTTATTTCTTAGAATGGAATATTTAGTTGGTTGAATGTTAATTACTGTTAGCCTATATTATAATATTGTAGGATCATTTTATATAGTAATATTAATGTATAAGTGAATAAGTTATATTAAGACTCCACGTCGGCGTACAAGTTTTCTTTTGCCGACGTGTAGCACAAAGTTGTCAATTTCCTTTCAGTTGTATTCTGTATATATTTTTGTGCAATGAACGATTTGATTTGATCACAGATTCCTTCCACTTTTATGGTGTGAGAGAACCTCTTTGGGACAAATTCTTACAATCACAGCAACAAATTTCCGGTAATTGCAATGTGCACTGACGAAACTCATAACTTTTCTCGACACATACTACTGGCTATTGTTGCTGTTCTTCAGACGTTCATTCATTTCTTCTCATCGTTTTCCAATTTTGTCCCTGTTACAGACGTGCATTTCAGTCGCTGATTGCATACTGATTGCTGCCAGGAGATCTGAATGGTTGCAATGATGGGTCCACTGAACAAGGCCGGTTGGCTCCTCATCTCATTCATTGAAGATTCTGCTCGAAAAAGCGAAAATTGTCATCTGAAAAGGAAATAAAATTCAATTAGTGGCGCGGCGCTTTCGAAAAACCTCATGACTTTTTCATTTGCAGGAATTCGAATCACTTAGGGAATGAACAATGGACCATTGATATAATTACTTGTAAGTGGGGCTTTTTGTCAACATCACCAACGCTGGACGACAAGTACATTATTTTATTCCGAGCAAGTTTCTCTGTGACCCAGGTTGATTGCAATAATAAAATGTATGCTCCTTTTGCTACAACGGCAAATGCGAAGACGTTTTCGTTCTTTTCATCACTGGAAACGTGTTCCACACCCTGCAGGTTCGCCATGATATTTTTTAAACTCACCAAAATTAGAACTAGTTTCATATATTCTATTAGCTCCTTGAAGAAGTTCTATGAAGATAAAAAATATATTTTTATATCCAAGAGACTGCCAGGAAACTGTAATTAGATTCACATTAATTATATATTTGATGTACGTTTTAGGTATAAATTTTGTATGTCCTATCATAGAGAAACAATAACGTGAGAAACAATCACGCTATTGTTTCACTATGGTCCTATCAAATCAAATCGAATCAATTTATTGCCACAGACAAACACTTTACAGTTTGTACGTCAATATTACAAACTATATTAGAGATCACACATCATAAGCAATTACCTAAAAATCTAGATAGACTCCATGTTAACATTGAAATATTCATCTACACAATAAAAAAAGATTTTTTATAAAAAATTCTTAATTATTTGTTTAAATTCCCCGAGCGTCAAACCTCGAATATTTGGTAGTAAATGGTTAAAAAACTTAAGCCCATTACTCCCAATCTAATGAACAGCGGTTTACAGTGAGTTAAAGGAGGCACATTACTAATTGTTCTAATAGCTTTTTTTGTAACAACAGATCAGACTTATAAGAAATTGAAAAAAATTCCGTTCCATAATCATGCATGTTCAAATAAATTGATTTGAAAATTAATCAAAATCCAATAATTGATGAACTCTTGTCATCTACAACCGAAATCTACACAACGACCCACTCGTTCTGTTCGCACCTTGAAAATTCATCAACTCCATAAGCAACTGCTGCTGAAATCTCTCAGAATATTTCTTTATGTATTGGGCAATGAAGAATTTATATTCAATTTCTACCATGATAATACCTGCTCATTTCAATGTTCTACTCTAACACAGAAAAATTGTGAACGAAGTCTTGTAAAGTAGAAGTTCGAATAAATATTTTTCCCATTATCCCTCCAAACCTATGGCTCCCTCTCGTGAAGTTTGTTGAGGAAAAAACTACCTGCGGAGGAATAGACCTTGCAGTTGGAACTGCGTAGACCTGTGCTTGCCATTCTCCACGCACAGAAACCGTCACCGTCATCATTAACGTTCGATTCAGGCACATTACAATGGCGACCAGTGAGCAACTTTGACGACATCGACCCCATAAACTTTCACGACCGATAAAATGCGGGGGAGCTCTACAATCGGCGTGACGCTCTAAGCTGCAGACTTTCAATAGCAAAGCTACGTCTGCAAACTATCGGTTTTAATGGTGTTTGCCTAAATTAAGTCGTTTGCCTACAGACTTATTACCGAGAACTTCGTTCCGTTGATCTCTAGAGCGCATCAATCGTGTTCGATCAAAAAGTAACAGCCTATATCTAGAATGTCTTCAGATAATCCATTCTGCCACTTAAAGCTAGCGATTCCCTTCTCTTTAGATCGTTTGAAAGGGTTCTGGATAGCTTTTTATTGCACCCTAGTCGCCATTCTTTCTTGGCCTTGAACCTGACAATAAAATTGATCCCTTTCCTCTACATTCTTTGCCACAGCTAGTGATCCTCTGCACTATGAAATCTCCAAATCTCACCAAGGATCTCTAAGATTCTTGTTTGCACCTTCCCTTCTATTCACGAATTATTTGTGAGTTTGATCCATTTATTGTCCATTCTACCTTGATAGAATAGAATTAAGCTGATACTTGCAATTTGAAATGATGTGATGAAATTCAGTTCACCTCAAAACAATATTGTAGATCTGGATTTCTACATTATTTTTGTTTAAATCCAATTCATCACCAGATGCATTTTAGAAGTTCTTATAATGCCTAATATTTATATTAACAGGTTGTTTTATCCTTATTGTATTTTCGATTATTTAACCAGGGACTTAACGTACAATCCATCATTGCCCCATGCTCAAGCCCTGTTAGCTTAGTAGGCTACTCATAAAATTTAATTCCAAGCATAATAATTTCCTATTTTCATACGAAAAACAAGCTTCTCTATGTATTTTTCTTTCTTGTTATTTGTCATGGTGGGCTTATTATTTGTGGTACCATATTTGTCTCATTTGTGAGTTACAAAACTATAAAAACAATAATTATAGTTAAAATTCTAATAAGATCGCTTCAAAATGAATTGAACAAAGATGACTTGATTGCCAATATCACTTTACCACTCGTTAAGATGAGAAGATCATCCAAAAAGGTCCCAACTTGGTGATTATAAACTGGTTGGTAACTGGTTTATAACTGGGTTCATATGAATCTCAAGCAATTCAATTCAGTAGTTTTAATAGCGTCTTTGTCTCTAGTTTAGCCACCTTTGACCATTCATTTCTAAGGTGAAAGGACACTAAAGGACTTCAGAAATTATTTGTCCATGGACTTTTATCTCATTTGAATAATTTCATTCTTCCAATAACATTTTTGTAATGATCTTTTTATCTCTCAATTTCCGTTATTTAATTAACATTTTATTGGCACATTTCCTTGTTCCCAATGTTTAGTGGCTTAATCTTCAGCATTGATTTATTCGCTGCCTTCTATCGCAATTTAAATTCTATTTTATTTTTCCAATTAAATTTTTCTGATGAGCTTTCTCATTCTTGATTTTCACTACGGCAAATATCATTTTCAATCTCACATATCCTTGTATCTACTTTCCTTGGTCTAACCTAGTCACCTTATGCTGAAAGTGCGTTTATGCTACACTCCAGTGTTTATTACACTCGCATATAATGCTGTATCTAATAGCATCTAATGCTGTACACTGTACTTCAACTCTCACTCTCCTGCAGCAGACAGCACTAAACGAAGATGTTCCGCCGATAAAACAAGATGAATAGCCGCTATACTCAAGTTGTTCAAAGTACCGAAGTAGTTGTTTTAAGTTGCACGTTATTGAGTGCTTGCGTGCACACACGGCGACCGTGAACCACCCGCTTGCCTGTGTCAAGCCCGCAGCAGCCGATCGATGAGGGCAATCATATCAAGGTCTCCGGGTCATCAGACCGACCGACCGCTCTGTAAACATCGCGCCGTGCTTATGTAACCACCGCCTGCTTGCCAATCTAATTACCTTGCTTTGCGAGTAAATTCCTCCACCCCTATACAACACCTATTGCGAATTCTTCTACGCTGTAGACTCGTCGGCGGTTGAGCTTTAAAGCCTCGTTGACTTATTTTAGTGGCTCATCGGTGTTTATTTCGTTACAGATAAGATATGGAGAATATTTATTCATCTATTTATTATAAATTCTGTACACACCACTTTTTCAAATAATAGGTAATCAAGAGATAAATCACATTCAATAATATAAATACAATGTTGTAGTAGAATAGTATACGTTAAGTTTTGAATTTGAATATTCCAATGTACCTAGAATACAAATGTATGTATGGCTGTGATTATGAGAAGTAAATTGGGTGAAAATTTGAAAATTTGTTTGAGAAATATGAATGTATATAACATTATTTTAATGGCTATTTGAATCTAATATGAACCTACGAATTCGAATGAAATTTTGTTCCATGGCTTGAATTTAGTGACAAAGACAGAGAACCTAATTCACAACTTTTTCAATTATCAAATTATAGGGCACATGATAATATCATGATCATTTAATACTGTTTAAATGTCTGAGAAAACTCTTGTTTTTCCATAGCATTGGTGGGAAAATTGGTGAACATTTTTGGAAAAATCTTTAATGTACAGTCTTAGGAAAATCTTATCAAATACAATAGTCATATTCCGAATTCCATTCCATTCTGATAAACATCCATGACAAAAATGTCTATGTAGTTCTAATAGTAAAACCCTTTTATGACCTGTATTATAACAATAGCGGATGAAATTGAATTCTTATTAGCTTTTGAAATCTTGATATTTACTAAAGCTCTCACACGAAACCCTCATAACGGTAAATATTACAGTGGAATCCAGAAAAAAACTCGTTTCAGTTCTGCTAAAACCGTTCTGGAGAATAGAAAAATGGAACAGTGGACTTCACAAAACAATTACTCTGGAAGTTCTCACATGAAATTTGATTCTTTTTGACGTTGATCCTATAAAGGAAGGCTTGAGCCCTAATCAAGCGACGACTAACTGTCTGACTTGTGAGTAAATAATACTTCACAGGGTCCACACTTCAATGAGCTGATTGGGCGGTTTTGTTCCGTGGCCCTCGGTTTCCAGGCATAGTGCACGGGTTTTAGCAAAAGACAGTTAGGCACATACAATGTCGTCTACCTGAAATTATATCAACTGGAAGTTTCGTGGTTGAGAATAATTTTTGAAGTTGTATTCATCGGATTTTTTAGCTGGGGGAATTGAGGGACAAACGCGTATTGCACGCCTCGCCGATCAACGCTTGGAGAGTGCATTGTTAACCCATGCTCAATTGGAGTTAGAAGAGGTTTTAAAGGATTAGAGTTCGTTCAGCTTTGGAGAATGGGCCAAAGTCTCGCCCGCACGCACGATCACCCTGCTCCATTCAATGACAATAATAATTTCAAACCCATTCATTCTCTATTTTCAACCGGTTCGGCCAACTAACTTATCCTTTCTCCCAAATCTAATCAACTCGAAATCTTAATCTTGTTAAAACCAGCATTGTTGCAAATCTAAGCACGAAGCTGTCCAGTAGGTGGCGCTAACCTTCCTTCAAAAGATGGACTGCCAAACTGTCTGCTGTCATAACTGGTAAAGCGCCGATGCTTCCAGCATTCATGAAAGTGTCACATCCAATTGTGTTCAACGGGTCGCAATAGTTCATAATAAGATTAGCCCTTTCCATGTAAAATTAACAAAAGACGGGTGAACGAAAATAGCAGCTGCTCAGGAAGTAAAGGCTTGAAATATAGCACAGTTAACATAAATTCAAATGCAGTTCAATAATACAAGTGAAGTACAGTATTACAGTAGTACATTCATAAAGTATGGAAACAATAATGCTCATTCGATTCATTTTTGAAAAAAAGTATCAGAATCCAAGTATTGATGTAAATTGGTTTCCCTGAATCGAACATTTTGAAACTCTCAACCATATTTACAAAAATATGTACTTATATCGTTAGTTGGGAAGTGAATGCCATTCAAGCTCCAATGAAACTTAAATGCTCCTCACTCTATCAGTATTCATCAGTGATATCAGAAAAATTTTCCACTTATAAAAATTGATAAATTCTCATAAAGACGAATTCATGTATTCCAAGTTTCTTCTAAAACTAGAATGGTGTTTTAATGATATAATGGAACAGAGTAAACCGATCTTACGCATCCATCTCATACCTTGTTTCTTTATCTCAGATCCATTATTTCCTATTATTCTTATTCATGGGTAGATCCTTGACACTCTCCTAGATAAGGGTAGGTAAGATTACGCTTTTCACCCTCAGCTACACATTTTTCACTCTTCATAACACATCTCACTGCTCTGTTTCCTATCTCAAAGTGGAGGAGTAGGCTATTTCATGTTTTATCCCACTCCCACATCCCTTCAAGACCTGTAAAATCCCTTGATAACAAGAATCTGATTTTTCATAATGTTTGGTATGACACTATTTTCTAAAATATGGTGGGAGCACCCAGTTTTTGAAAATGTCTGTCAAACATATTGGACTACCTGAATTCCACTACATTTTGTGAGTGAGTGTGTGGATATGCGCGTGAGAAAACCTTGAGTTAGTCTGATTTGTCTGCCATATGTCGGCTCAGCTCACACCACACCACCACACACCCGCCATATGCTGTTACCGTCTGTTCAATTTGGAGTGCGTGTTTTTCTCAACACTCTGTTGAGTTTTGAGTGTTTTCAACAATATCATGGAATACTCATCTGGTATTGTAATATTATCAAGATAATTGAGATCTAGTTATGGTAATTATGTTCTGCTTGGTCAACAAGATTTGCTTGTTATTCTTAATTACGGTTTTTAGAACTTATTGAAAAACATACATTATTGGATAAGGGAACCAAGTGATCAAGAATAATTATGGACAACTTTTCAGTACGTTCAATTGTCATGAAATTATTAAAGTTGTATACTTTGAGAGTTTATATAATTTTATGCTTTTCTTTTCAATTCCATCGCCATTCCTTGACACATCTGTGATTATAATGATCTACTTTATCTTTGATTCCATTATTCTAATAATTTCTAATGTAGAATTACAGTTTTACTTCTCGGAGTTATCCACATACAGTACTCCACATAAGTAATCCATAAGTAATCCTTTCCACATAAGTAATCTTTCAGTAATCTGCAAGCTTTTTCAGTAAGTCTGTAATATTGATTTTTTGAGAGATCGTTCATTCCAGTGAAGATCCAGTTGGCGTGATAATACTACATAGTTCTCTCTTATTCCTCTTGTTTGTTAATTCCATTTCAAGTTATTTTTGTGTGAGCTGTAACTTGTGAATACACAATTTATTGATGGTTGTGATGTCTATTGTAGGTTGAGGTAATGGTTCCCTCTCTTTCTCCAAAGAGAATTTTTCTTTCTCTTATACTGTAATAATCGTGATAGTGTTCGAGAATAATAAGATAATAATATTGGTGAACTATTATGCTCATTAAAAAAAAATTAATAGTCCAACTTTGGTGATATCAAATGAAGGTATGTTTCTTGCAAATATGGTCATGAATCTATGAAAATAGTGGCGAATACTATTTCAGAAGTGATAAAAAGTTCCGGAAACAAATAAAAAAAAATTTGAAACGAATGCCGACACAATTAGACGTAGAAGTACGCGTCACGGAGCCCAGAACTTATGAAGCGTTGCGTGATTTTTAATCTAGAACCATTTCGCTGTTCCGGTTATTTGTTCCGGTAGAACTGCGACCAAACCTGCGACATATGCTTGGCAGGGAGTTTGAGTTCCGCTGCGAATCCACCCCTAATTCTGGACCCCTTCCTTCCAATCCACCCCACTTGTGCATAGCAAAGCAACATGCAACAACTAAAACAGATTCCGAACCAAAACGCCGTGGAAACAGAGGGTGTTCAACATGTGCATTGCTATAATAACAGTTCTGCTTTACACTCAAACTCGAGGTGGTGAGGAATTTCAATATTCTTAAGATAAGGTTTTACGTTACCTACCTCAATCAAACTAGCCTTCGGAGTAGATTTTTACTGATAGAGAACATGTCATATATCTTCATAAAATTTTGTGGCAATAAGAACGATTGAGCTTTGTTGAATAACATGATAATGTGATATTATTGTTAAGTTTTCATTAGGATTCAATGATAATTACTATTATGAAACACAGCTACAAAAATGGACAAGAGTGATTAGACCTATTGCTAGAGCTAGATCTAGAGCAGGAGTGCACTAGAATTAGTATTGCTGTTTATATTGTTTTGTCAGAGAAAATTTACGTAATCTTATACTTAAGATTGTTTATTCTATGTTTGCTATGTTTATTTTGAATGTTCGCAGTAGTACGTCTATTATGTAATCGTCCTGCTACTGCAGGACGTACGGTAGTCATATAAAGAATGATTGAATCTTCCAGAAAAGATCTTCTGAAGAGAGAATCTTCAGATTAAAGTAATCTGAATTCCAATTATTGCAAAAAGTCTCAAAAATTATTTCATATTATCACTGATTTATCTTATAAGTTCGTATTTCAATTATATATTGATGATATTCGATTCATTCATTTGCCCAAAACTCTCAAAATCCAATAACACTTCAAATAACACTCCCAACTAACTTAACATTTCCGAATCACAAGTTGTATTATTAATGGAAGTTCAATAATTCCATTAATGAATTGAAGTTGTAAGTTGTGAATACTTTGAGAGTAATTAATGACTTGAATAATCAAACAAGAGAGCAATATTGAATACAGTATTGGAGGAGAGTAGAACTGAGGTGCACTGAAATTTGGGGTCCGGATTGTCCTGACCCATAGCCTTGAATCGGGATAGAAAAATATGCAATATAAAGGAACTGTAACAAAAAGGTCTCTTGAATAGAAGCACGAGCTACTTTTAGGTCGGTAACCCTACACTACACTACACTACACATGACAAAATAGGCCTACCTGTCAGAAAATATGAGAGGGTTGCAGCCTGAAAAGGATTAAATCGCTCGGATAAGAGTCTGGCAGTGTTTTTGAAGGGTGGAAGGAAAGGGTTCACTGGAGCCCTTCCAACCAAGTCCTAGAGCTAGACCAAAAGTCTGAAGCGCTTGAGGTGGAAATATTTCCGAGGACTTTATATCCGACAATTTATTATTATGCTAATGAAACGTACCGAATAGCCTCGATAAAATATTTCGTTTCCTGTAGTAAACTGTTCCTTCTGTTATTCAGAGCGCGCCATAATTCTGAACCGGGGGGCAAAAACAGGCCCGGGTTCCCCTTCATTCCCCCCCTCCACCACTGACACTCAACACTCCTTGCGCACTGCGTGCAATTATCGTGCTCATTCAAATATCAACGTAATTATCAATCCCTTAACCCAGTCTTTAGTCGCCAGGTAGTAGTTCAGTCCTAAATTTATAATTGGGAAATGGAATTGAAGGAGAAACTTGAAAAAATAATGAACCCTCACTTTGTAATCGTTGAAGCGATTAAATTCGGCGGCAAAAATATACTCGACGCGATGCGTAACTATTGAAGAAGCCAAACTATTTTTTCTAATTCTAGTATCTAATACACGTATATGTAGCTTGTTGCTTTATCATTAGCAGTATTATCTCTATTCTACAGACTATCCATTTGTTGTTTCATTGAATGCAGAATATTGCAACTTATGACAGCTCCCGATGCTACATGAAATGTGCACTAGCCCATTAGTATAAATATTGCTCTACATTTACAATAATTTGAATTCCGGATTTGAAATACAGTAATATAATACATGTTTGTGTTGTTCCTGTTTCTTGAGATTGGAAGAACATTTTGGATTTTGCCAAGCTTTTTCCTTTTTGTCATGCTGGCGGGAACTCATTTTTGAAGTTCCTATTTAAAAAATCTTCGAGAGATTATGAGTTTGTGTACAAGGTGAAAAAAGCAATTTTCGCCTCCAGGTATTGTTTGGTGAAAAACTTTACGGCCCAATTAAGGGGGCCAAATGGAGCTCATTTTTTCATAAGTCCATATTAGGCTTTCGGAAGTTGAATTCCAACTTCCAATTTGGCAATAATGACATATTCACAAACCAACAAGGGACGATCAACGAATTAAGATGAGTTCAACTATAAACTCATGTAACATTTCTGATGTTTTATCCAATCAACCATATTCAACCCGTAAAGTAAAGGAAGTAAGTAATTCCAAAGTCGTTATCGAAATAATTTTTCAAGTAAATTTTATAGTCCATTAGGGTTTTTTCTTCCGAAGAAACTTGTTTATGACCATTCACATGATGTATTGAGCCATTGAGAAAAAAAATGTTGGAAAACGATGAAATATTTTCGTTTGTAAGTGAGCTACAAAGGATTTTATTATATTTTAACCGGTCCATGAAAGTACCTGAAAAGTACCGCAAATCGTTTTTTCGACCATTCTTTCAATGACTCCATTACCATGATATTGAAACTTTCGCACAACTGAATTCTGTACCACTTTACTCTTGTTAAGTATCATTCACGTATGTCGTATTCATTTTCATGATAACACACTGATAAAGTTAAAGAAATATAGGAAAAATTAGTTATAGAATTAGTTAATAGATAGAGTTGATACTTATCCCGAATGATATTAGCTCATTTTATTCAGTCTTAAAATTCATTGGTATTTCTCCATGATTAACCTAACCAAGCACACAGGAGAAAAGGAAATATCGGTGAAATTGTACTAGAGCGTCCAGTGTTTAAACTGATACCTCTGCTATTAATTTTTTTTCAACCTTGCAGGAGAGGAGGATTCCTATTTGTATTATTTTTGCTCAAAAACGTTCATGATAAGAATAATCTACGACGTGAAGTGAATGAAAGATATGATTTATGTATTTCAACTTGATTGGTTGGAATTGAAAAGTTGTAAGTGATCCTCTGAGAGCTTTCAATGTATTAGAATAATAATGTTTGTTTCTAGGATGAATAATATTTGTTTCTTGAATTTTCTCAAATATAATTTCTCTAATGCCATAGAATTTGCCCAAAATTCTATGAGAAACTGCCGATTATATGCCTGATTATTGTACTACTGTTAAACTAACTAAAGCTATATTGGTGAAATTTCAGAGTCATTCTGTGGTAAAAGTTTTGTTTTATCCATATGATTTTTTGATGTCCTGGGGTGCTATCGTAATACCACTGAAGGATCTTCAGTGTTCAATAACACTCACGGTATGTGTATATCCAGGGGATGAGTTGGAATTAGAAAACTGATCAAAATTATCATGACTCTGGTATCTCAAATATCATCTTTTATGAAGGGATTAAACAGTATTTCTATGAATTTGAATAGCATTAAACCAAGAAATGTCTCAACATGTCACAACGCACCCCATGAGGCCAAGCGCTGCATATTGCATGGGAGGCGACAAATGAAATGAGCTACTTTTGTTGAATCTGATCTCTATGCAACGAATTTTAGAGATTTTTGTCCTCATTTTAATAGCTTTGACAAATACCTAGATCCCAGGGGAAAAAGGCATACATAATAACAGCTATTAACGTGTCCTAGAGCACCTGAGGCAGTGGTAGAAGCACCTGAGTCTAGGTATTTGAATTTTCCCAGTAAATGTTTCTAATACAAATACATTAAACCTGTTTCATTTTTGTATTTAGATTCTTTTCAAGTTTCATTATTGGTACAGATCACTGTTATAAGTTGTACATTACTGATTCATTTACAGCTTCATTTTTAGATATAGTTTCAATGATACATGGGGTTTTGTAAGAGCCTTGTTGCTGAACGTATACTTTCCTGTATTATGATATAGCACCCATTTCACTGACTAGAATACGAGATAGGAATACTTTGTAATATAATGAATCAATGGAAATCTAGGAGCATAGACAAGAAAACACGGATAACTTTTCGGGTTGTATCAACTGTGTTGGAAGCTAGGAGAGTAAGTTAAATTATTGAGTGATCTTTCTGATATATTATCTTTTTATTTCTGATCTTTATGATCTTTCAATCGCATTGGGAAACGATCACACGCTCAGACAGAATAACTTTATTATCGTCCCTTACTGCATTACAGTAGACAGAGAATCGACACACATTCAATGAGTTCTGTCTCACAGGCCATACAAAATTGTGTCGCTTCTTGCAATGACTGCTCTATAATAGCGCTTCCCATTCAGACTATGCTACTCTTTCATCCATTTTACGTCTATTTTATCGATAGTATATTACAATTACTCTAAATGACAAGATTCATCGACACAGAGCTCTTTCAAAGGATAACTTCCTTTCTCTATAGAATTGTACGTTCACTATTGTACCTAGGTACAATTCTGTGCCTTCCTATAGTAAAAGTTTCTTTCAATGAGCGAGGTCTTACTGGAACTGAATGTTGATCACAATCTTTATAAACTACTTTTCTTCGATTGGAAAAAAATGTCATCTCCCTAGTGATACAACCCAACTTATTATAGATTATTATTATTATATATTATAGATTGTGTAGCTGAATCATATTCACTTTAATCTCAAGGTACACTAGTTTATTTTTAATAAATTTTCAATAAGCTTAAGTCAAAAAACATCGTAACTCATATATATTTAATCATATAGGCCTAGTCAAAAATTAGAATTTATCCTGTGTCACCCATTGAATGAAGTTGGTGCACCAGAAATTAGTTGGACATGTCTGACAAACTGCCTGAGCCCGCATACTTTTTCTTGTCTCAATTATCTCACTGAATGAATGGGCGTAATTGGCTCATATGTGTTGGGCCTATGCTATTTGTTGATTGCTGGTAACACAAAAGAACAAATAGCTCAGGAGTTAATCACCCGATTCAAGGCCAATATTCTTGGAACAGGAATAATATATGAATATTGAAGGTCTGTAGTTACATCTACACCAATATTTATCATTGTTCAAGCAGCTTAGGCGAAAAGAATTATTGGTAGCTTCTCAATTCTTGACAGTGTTTCCACTCACAAAAATTACATTCCTCTCAAATCAAATCTACACAATCAGCAAACGATATTATCAATATTATAATAATGGAAAGATCTGATAGTTGATAATCAAAGATCAAGTGTAAAATTTTGTTTTTTAAATATGTATTTCGTAATACTGTATGTATTTTTATGGCAATGAAGTGGATTCACTGATTAATTGCAAGAATTTTCAGCGTAAGTCGTAGATTATTATCATCATCGGCTACTACTTTCCTTTTGGAAGATTAGTTTTAGCTCTACAACTTTAGTTCGAGTCGAATGTTTGGGAAAAGACTGTGACATTTTTAATGGATGTTTATTTATCTATTGACTTTATTGGTTGAAACGAAACAATAATTGATTTGTGGCCCTTCCATTAAACATCCGGTCTGGCAGTTGAACAGCCCTCACAATATTTGATTACTACCTGATGAGTTCAATATGGACTTCCTTTGTTTTTACCGACATCAGGGCTTGGAAACAGAGGGGATGTGGGTCAGAAACTATGTACCTCGATCAAATATTTGGTGGGAACATCCTTACCAGCAGTTCAGTTCCAAGCTACCTACTTGGAAAAATGTACTAGTCTGGCTCTAAGAATAATAGAATAGTTCCAAGTAATTAATAAAGTGAATAAGTAAGTAAGTAAGTAAGTTACATAGCAAGCAACTAAGTAATAGAATAGTTGTGATTATAACTCTAAAATTATTGATAATATTGGTTAGTAATGCCTTCTCGATGTGTCCTGGTTCTATGTTATATGTCTGATCGAATGGTCCTCATAAGTTACTTACAATTATTGACTATTTGTGGTCATAATGTAATATCTTCATTTCTACCTAGCTATTCTGCCTTTAAAACATCAAAACACTTCAAACTGCTAAGGCTTTTGAGAATCTTAGATTTCAGTAGTAGGCCTATACATGCCTACTGGGTCTTCCAACAGTAGATTTGTTCATATCTCCGAAGTATATAAAATGAAATCGATCACTAGACTATAATAAATTTATAATAACAAAAAATTCACTGTCATGCTCATTTATGACATGAACAAGAATTTGCTCACTTTCCAGATGTAGAATATTCTTCTAAGATCTGTTTCATGGTATTAGAGACTGAATAGGACTATCAAGGGGACTTTGATAATGATTTTCTTATTTAATCATCAAGACAACATGTTCTTGGTATCGTGTTATAAAGCCATGAATCATTTAGGGAATTTCAAGTTTGAAAAGAAAAAAAGATAGCTGACGCTCTCTTTCTGGTCGACCAATCACGAAATTGAATGGTGAAATATGAAGAGTATAAATTTATAGATGTGACTTCATTGAATGAGAGTTGCTGTATTAGAGACTAACGGATACTGACACCATTATTGATTCGCTAACAGTAACTTATTCGGAATCGTTTGTATTTTGCGATTCAATTAATTCAACTAATGTATTCATAGGATGGTCAGATGGAATACATCGTACACCGACGATAAACGTCTGCTCATTCAACTCTATCAGGAAATGCCCCAACAGTCCATAAATTTCTTACTCGTTATGGACTTGATCGTGAATAGCTGTTCCTCCTAAACAGTTTTGAAAAAGTGAACAGACTGGTCCCGGCAACTGGGAAAGGACCATTGAAATAAAAGGATTCATAATAGTCGGATAAAAAAAATTAATAACAATCCTTGATGTTCTAAACAATAGTAAGCGAAGTACCAATATAGTTGAAAATGTTTGGTTTGAATGGATATCTGGTTTGAACAGAATTATAGCTTCAGCATACATATTCAGTCTTATCGGAGTAGAAAAGAAACCTTTGAATTATTTGATTGGTTGACTGCTGTCACAGTCTCATGAAAGTGCCCTTGCTGAGCACTCTAGCCTGGATATCAGTTTTGTTGTATTATCATAGTTAATTGGTAATCCAATTTAATGAAGTACTATTTTCTCATATAATAAGATGATTCAAGTTTCTTGTAACTAAATAATAAATTTCAATGTTGGATCATGCAATAATAAAGTTAGAGTAATCTAATTATTTTTATCTATTTGTATCAGCATTATAATTAGTTTCAGTGAACACTAATACTCTTGTTAACGTGTCCAGTCTCCTCTGTGTCGTGTCCAGTGACAACTTCCCCGCAAAGTAGCCCAAGATTCAGATTCAGAGCCATTCTTCATTCTAGAACAATGTCCATTGACACTAATTAGGTTGCATCTTGAGACCAGATGGGTTCGCCCGGCTACACTGACCAATTACATCAGAAATGAGGAAGTATTCAACCTCATAAATGACCACTTATTAGCTTGTCGATGACATTTTTCGATCATCTATTTCTTTCACACTTCCTTTTCCACCCATCAGTTAGAAGTAGAGTCTCTGACCTGGGAAAAAATTCAAGGATTTTTTTGGTACCTATCTCAAAAGATCTATCCATATTTATATTGTAGGATAAGATAAGATATTTATTGATAATTTTTACAAGGCTGTTGCCTATGGTAACATTTACAAAAATAGACAATATAAAATTATATATGATACTTAAGAAATAAATAATTATTTGCAGCTCCACATCAGTATTAATCAATTACAAATATTGAAGAAAATAATATTGTTCATATTGAGCCATCAACACTATACTAGATCACATTAGCAAACTAAAGTTGTTATTTGCATCCATGTGGAATGAAACTTATCATGAAAGTATACCATGAAAAATTAAACTTCATAATAAAATACAATGGAGGGTAGATGAAATAGGTAATAAATAAACTATGAAGGTAGTCCTATTACAAAACACTGTGATCGGAATTTCAATAAAAAAGAGAAGTAATAATGAAACTGTGCATGAAATAGGAGTAATGAAATGAGAACATCAATGCACCAAACTCTGCCAATCATAATGACCTTATGCTAATGTATCATTATTTATTAATTATGACAGAAGCCTCGATTTGAACAAATAGAAGCTTGGTGAGAAAATCAACTCAGATGATATAGATTGTTCCACAGTCGGGACGCCACTACAGTAAAAGAGGAATTGTACCTAACTGTGCGGTAGGATAGGTGTATCAGAGAAGTAACTCTACATTAAAGAAATTTAATGTACAATAAAATCAACTCTAGAAATTTCGACTTCAATTCAGTATTGTTAATTCAATTTTATTTTAAATACGATTACTTACTCAATCGACAATGCAAAGAGTGGAGTACATACTATATCTAGCGGCGGCGACTCTATAGAATTATTAGGGTTTTGATGACCAAGTTTACTAGAAGGATAGATTGAAAAAAATCCCAGAACTTTAGTCAATATTTGAATAGTTTTAAAATTATAAATTGAATTGAATATTGGAAAATTGTATACTTTGACGCTTTCATTTTACGATTTTGTTGTGGATATTGTGGGGGGATGAGAAGAGAAGTTTCAGAGTGATTATTGAAAGGCCGGGGTCATTGCATTTACTTATAGAAGCATTTGATAAGATAAAATAATAAATCTGAAACTTTTTCAAATAGGCTATTATTAGCTGCTGCAATGAAATGCCCCAAATCCAAACTGAAGCTCAAAGCTAGTAGAAGAAATCACGGCACTACAAATAGCTTTAAACTATGGAAGTAGCTATTCAGCTACTTATTAATAAGTGTGTCTTTATTTTGATCAGGAAGTACACATCCACTTCTGTAGTTTTTAATTCTTTATTTTGATTATAGAAATGCACCTCTACTCCTTTGATTGTGACCTACTTTGATGAATACTCAGATTCAACTTATAACAAAAAATTAAAGCCCCGAAAACATAGAGAACAATGCATGCCAGTGATCGAGCCTCCTGATGCTACTTTGTTCGATGGAAAGGGGTCCAAATTTCAATGACGGAGAAGAGATGTATATCCTGGGTGTTGTGATGTGTGACGGCGAGGGGTGGAGGAGGAGCAGAAGAAGAAGGATGAGGAGAAGGAGAAGGAGGATGAGGAAGATGAGGATGAGGAGGAGGAGGAGGAGGAGGAGGAGGAGTAGAGTAGCATGTGGATGTGTAGCAAGCAAGATCTGTGTTTGCCATATGTCGTCCGGTAGTGGTGAACAACTGGCATCCAAAATGCGTATTCTAAAACGAAACATTTGGATAAAGAGCATGTTGGACCTGGCTAAAAGATGTTAACAGAGCTTCTCAAGGTGAATTGAAGATACGGATCAAAGATAAGCTCCAAAAAAGTGATAGCAATTTGGAATCATTGCGTAAAAAGTGTCAAAGAAGCCATTTTGAGCTTCCTTTGCTCAGATTTACTTACCATTTTCAATTCAACCTTCTCTTTTCAAATGTCTAAAATATTGGAAGAGGTTGCCTTTTTCTGTACAAGAATAAGGAAATCTGATGCAATAATCCCCCAATAGTTACAGGAGTTTAAGTGACACATGAGAATCAGTATTCTTTTACCGTCCACTAGTAGTAATAAGGAAGTTATGGTGGAGATATCTAGGCTACAAGCTTCGAATTTGGAAAATGCCCATTTCATTTTATTGAAAATGTTAGAAGCTTGGTATACCATGTAATAAAAACAGATTATTTTTGAAAAAAAAAACTAATTCTGATTGAAAGCATTATCTCTTCATAGTGAAAAGTACTTTTTTATTGAAACCATAGAGAAACAATAGCATAAGTACAGATATCCCATGGTATAGGGCGTTTATGTCGCAACTTTTACTGTTATCTCAAGCCGATAGTTCATGTAATTCTTTCCCGTGAAGCTGTGTGACACTGGTAGTCTCTCATATTGTGCCGTTCATACACTCTCTCCCCAACAAAACAGTAAAATTCGACAATAATCAACAGTAATCGGCTTGAGATAACAGTAAAAGTTGCGACATAAACGCCCTATACCATGGGATATCCACTTAGGCTATTGTTTCTCTATGGTAAAACTATGAAGTGGATTTTAAGTAAGATGAGAAAAGATAATTTCACTTAGCATCCACAGTATAAAGATGAGTTTAACCTTAGTTGAGAGATTTTATAGATACAGTAATTCACTAGCTCTACATTTTGCAGATAGTTGATATTATTGATAGTAACAGGTGTAGTTACAAGGTCACCAATTATACACCTCATCGATGTGTATATTGCTTATTGAATACTGTATTCATTGACTATATTAGAGAAACATATTCAAAAAAGAAAAAAGTGATTTTATACTTGTCAAGTAAATTGAAAAAGCCCATGTTGAGACAAACAATTGAACTTGGATATCGTTCGAAAATCATCGACCTCTAAAATCGAAAGCATAAACTCAATAGAATGATGATATCATCTCTCAGTTATAAACTTCAACTGAAAGAATTCGAGAACTGAGAAGTATGAATTCAGTACAAAGAATTTGAGAGGAACGAGATGTTCCATATCTAGTTTTAGTGTGGAAAGAATAAATTATCATAATTTGTATCAAAATATGAGATTCCTTGACAAGATTTGTTCAGCAGCTAAGTTTAGCGCATGGATTAGGAGGTTTTACAAACTTGGAATTTTGTTATTGCATGTGGAATTCCAGTGTTGATTGATCGAAATTTTTGTAGTTAATTGATTGTGAGCGAATCAACATACATCTAGAGATAGAATCCTCTCTTCAGTGATATTATCCTTATTCTTGTTTGGTTTTTGAAATTCGAAGAACCATCAAGTGGAATTCTTTCTCAAACACGTGAACTATTTAACGTTAAAAAGAAGACATAGAAAATTGTAAATTGTGATTTTGTTGGAAACTGCACTGCCTGCTTTCCTATACCTGTATATTTCTGTCTGTCTTAATTTTCAATATCTTCCTCACACAGCTACTATGTATAAATTCCAGATGATGTGGAATGTTTATGTCTCTCACGAGGAACTCATCTTCAATGCGACCATTATTTCACAGATTTCGTAAGACTGGATTCCATCTCGAGGACAAGATTTTTATTTGTCAGGAAGCGTCTGAACTATCGTGAAATCTGTAACACTGTAGTAATCTTTTTCCACTTAACATAATGATACGAGTTCAATGAACCTAGAAAACTGATTGAGCTGTTGATATCAGATGAAAGAGGAGCTTTGCTTTTTTTAGTTTCTCCTTAGTATTGTATTGATTATATGAATACATATTCAAATCCAGTCTAGGAACATATCTGTATCTTATTCTTTCCCATATATTATGTAAAAGTTTGAGCTAAAAGGCAAAATTGTAGTTCAAACTTCCAATTGAATGCCATGATTGATCAGTGATCTATTCTCACAGCCTAGCAAAACAATCATTTCAATTTTATGAGCCACATCACAGTAATATTGAAAATAAATTGTATGAAATTGATCCCAGTGAAATCAAAAACAGTAAAAAGTTCTCACAAACATACAGATGTTAATTGGAATAGAATCAAGTGCTGTGTTTGGGAAGTCATAATTCATTGCTCTTTTGAGATAACGATCGTGATTATTCGATAGTACAGTAGTTATTTTGTGTGTTAATAATTGTAGTGTATTTAATACAAGAAGTATTCTTATAAAGTATTTCAATACAAGTTATTGAATCAAATTCGTGTTTCAAAATGTATGTTACCACGAAAAACTATGTAGTTACATGTCTCTTTGTATCATCCATAGTTTCATAGAAGAATGAGATCAACTGGCAAAAGATCAACTCTGAAAATTATCTAGTAGCATTACATTGTTGAACCTGTTTTTCTATATATCCAAACTATCATTCCATCTGAAGTTTTTGTTATTTACCTCCGGCGATATTATTTGTGAGAAGTTGAAAGCTCACTGCTTCCAAAAAAGAGCTACTCTTGTTCATTTGAATGGTTTGCAACGCACACCACCTGTTTGATCTCTTTTAAAACGTTAATCCTTTACAGAACTATCGAGTCTCGTGTGCCCAACATCGATTACGTAAAGATTACGGTATAAAGTGTTCCCAGCTCTCAGAACAATTTCAATATTAGTCTTGGACCTATAATTAAAGAACCGTTTTAAACAGTATTTCCGTGTCATTGAATTCTCCAAAGAATATCGTGAATAGTCTATTGATATACTTCTGCACCTTATAGCATTTGATTCGCCTGAGGAATTCCCAACTAGGCAATATTTTTAACAACTGTAGTATTTACAATTATTCAACAGTTCGTAGCTCTTGTAAAATTATTCACATACTATACAATTTTAAACGAATGTACGAGTAGATAGTCAATAGTTGAAATCCTCTCAATAAGATAACTCCACTGTACTCCAAGTTAGTGACAGTGTCAGATAATAGGAGACTGCTCTAGATTCATCTAAAACCTATTTCATGAAATCTAGTCAACTTTCTGGAAACTCGTTGAAATTAGGAAGGTTACGCAAAGAACATTTAGATTTATTATTATAATGTTTCTTTGTTCTATAAATTTATGGTATCACTAGCAAGCAAACTCCTCCAAAGAACATTTTTAGACCTCAGCTGAGCCTGTGAAACTCAGAAAAACGCTATTTTTAGTGTATCATTGGACATTTTTTTAATATTCGTTCTTAGTACGCCTCTAGAAGGCCAACTGAACAAACCTGCCAAATTTGAACGTACTTGGTCCATAATATTTTTGGTTCTGTTGATTATGAACCAATGAGTGAATCAATGGAACAATGCCATTTCGCTTTCATTATATAGTATATAGATTCAAATTTCCTGTCTGTAAAGAACTAGTTTATAAATGTTTCATTCTTCTTCCTACATAATTTATTGTAAGTCACCATTTATATCATATTTTCCAAGAGTTGTGCGTGGATATGAAAACAGCAATACAAGTAGATCACAATATAGGTTGTCGTTCAGTGTTCCGCGTCCCGCGTTCTTTTTTGTTACAAAAAAAAAAAAAATAGACTAGAAAAAAATTACACTAGAACCTCATCTTTAGATTAAGCAAACTATAATTCATGACCTGAATATTGATGTCGTTGATTTATTATTAATTTGTTAGTCGTGAGTAATTCTATTTCTATTGAATATAAGAGGATGAAAGCAATGCATCACAAGAAGTCGAGAGCAGTAAAAACGTTGAAAAGCAATTTGCATTCGGTGTGAATAAAGTAATTTATCATTGTAAGCTGCACCCGAATTAATTGATTCGTGATCGACAAATTATCGAGCGTTGGAAGATCTCTCATTGGAAGTTGAATGGGTGCTTCATTTGAATATTCAGATACTAAGGATAGTTTTTGCCGACTTCTTTTAATTGATCAATTTTCCTCCTCTCCGAACTCCAATCACCACGTTTGTTGGGAGGGATTCTTCCTACCAGGAAAACTTATTAAAATTATTCATTTATCCTAGATTAAATTCAGTTATTTTGGAATACCTATGAATAATTTCCTGAGAGTATAAAAATATTCTCAGCCTAATTTCGTTTGTGCATCAATAATTAAATTAATATGCATGTGATGCCCCCATAATAGTTCATAAATATTTTGATTGACTCCATACACTCTTATATATTCCCTCATCGACACGAATCCAGGCTTATCATCGAATCATCGACTCAGTTGCATTGTTAGACATTTAAATTCTCCTTGAAAGCTTCAATTACCTGCATTAACAATTCTAATGTACAGTGATGTGACCGAGGCATACTCCTTCTTAATTCGTTTATCAGAGTAATTTGTCAGAATGATTTATCATCTAGTTATCAGGAGACAGATTGGGTGTTTTTAATATTGGACTTGTTATCTCTGGACATATTTTGGAAAATGATGAAAAGCGATATCCTTGTTCAAAGATGTTCTACTCCCATTTGAGTCCTAACTCCACTTACCATCATCAAAATGGAATTCTTTGCTCTCCTAGATGATCGTGTTCCAAAGTCTTTGCATATAATATATAGGTAGATTACTGACTGTCTTGTTTGATAACCGTGAGATTTGTTCTAGGTTGTACTTGGTAATGGAATTTTCTCAATTTAATGAACTCACAATGCATTGATATTCAATATTATAGTTACAGTGATATAATAGGTTAATGGTAGATCTTTCGCATGTTTATACAGTTTTATTCGAGAACATGAGCAAAAGATTACAAAACTTCTAGAGTCAATTTTATTACTATAAATGATTTATGATTCCTTGAAATATACTAAAGATTGTGAAGAATCTTGTTATTTTTTACTCCAGGTCAAAATTTTACTTGTATGTTCAAAATCCTCATATACAGTGGTACAAGTTCTCTCAGAGGTCTTGGCTCTCCAGTGGGAAAGTTATTGGTAATTTCTTCGTTCTTCCACATTAATAATACATCCTTCAACATTAGTGTACTCCTCTCCTTTTATAAAAAGACAGATTCAAAATTACACTGTGACTTGTGTGCTGTGACATTCTTCTTGGAGCAGTATATATCTCCAGAATTATATTGGTAGCGACATTAACAGAGATATTCATGTTGAACCAAACTGTTTATTTCATTTTTTCTGTGTTTGCAGCAATGCTTTCTTCGTTTAAGCTCGAAATAAATTACATTTTGGCTGCATTTTGGCAAAGCTATCCTACCGTTCACTTGAGCATGTTTCTGAATTAAACTCGCAAGGGAAAATGAGAATTGAATTTATGATGGAGATTTGGTTCCCTATAGCTTGCTCGCAAGTTTAAAACCACTCTGTAAAAGGATGCACTGTAACGACCAGTTCTGTAGACTAATAAAACTGTTACGCCCCAATATCGTATGTTACAGTTAGAACAAAACGAGAGGAAGTAAGTGGAAGCCGCTGTACGTTTCAAATGGTGATGTGCGCGTTTATCTTTAGTGGTATCTCAATCGTGTGGGTCCAGTTAGGTGGGGAGGTGAGGTGTCTTTTTTATTCAGCCGAAATACAGCATGTACGTCTTGGGTCGTCGGCAAGGACGTTGATGAGTTCCAATGATGATGTTGATGATGATAATATGCTGATTAAGAGTAGTTTCTGTGGACGGGAGGCGAATCACTGGATGCGACCGGACAATTTATTCTTATTGAACTTGCCTGCGACAGATAGAGCGAAACAGTGGATGGGAAGGAAGATCGATGAACGCTTCGTCCTGGGAGGTCCTTCCCGCTTGTCGTTCGTTTTCGGCGGTGTGGATGCCACGACAAAACGCGATGAATTACGCACTGAAAGCTCGGATGTCTTCTCTCCACCCGCACCTACCAAACGAGCTGTCAGTCTGCAGCTATGATAACTTCATGATTGCACACAGGAAATCTCTCCATTATCCTACTACACCAATATTTCCTGAACCTAGTCCTTTACTGGCTCTTGATGATTATATATTATTATCAACGTCAGAAATAGAGACAAATCAGGTAACTGGATAGCGGTGGATCTTTTAACCCTTTGTTATCTCGTTAGCCAAAATAGCAATCCCATTTTCACGTGATTTTCTAGCTCATTAGCTCAGATGAGATGTTGTTTTCTTGATAGGGACAAGAAAGTAACAATAGAGGGAAATAAGTCGGTGATTTTTGGAAGATAATTCATACATTTTAAGAGAAGATATTCAATTCAAAAAATATTCAATTGATGTTTGTTGATGATCATTGAATAGAGGAATTGAATTATTGGGGATTTTGTGATTCAATTATTCATTTATAATGGGAAATTAATTACAGTATTGAGAAATATGTACTTTTGTTTCGTGGATGGTATCCATGAATGTAATCAAGACATTTACTAGATATACGGCCTTGTTGGACGTAAACTTACTAACAGATTTCATTAGATTTTCACGGTAATTACTTTATGTCTATATTAAAGCGAATGGACCAAGAAGACTTTTGAATACAAGACCGCCTAGTATACCGTGGTCTAACAGATATTATCAGTTATCGGTTTAGTAACGTGCACGTACTCAAAATATTGAATAGAATATTCAATCTATAGCATTACATTGGATTGGAAACGTAATTAGTGTTCCAGTTTCAATAAGCTCAAGTTACCGAACACAGGCTCAAAGTAATTAAGTCAAGTATCGAGCAGTTAGCCAGGGAAGCCGCGATTGAAGATTCTCGAGACGATCGCTTATTTATGAGCACCTTATCATTAAAAATCTATGAAATAATTTATGCTCACGTCGTAATTAAAGAGTATCAACTCTCCACTATGAGAACTAATTGTTACTTGATAAGGTTGTAAATCAGTCAGAATCCGTTATCAATCGTGGAACGAAGTTATCTCAAATCAGAGGTTCCATTGTGAGATCGAGTAAAGTTCCATTGATAGAATTAGTGGAAGTTTCCTATATAGCGTATTGTATATTGTATTTGATTCGAGAATGTTATGAAGAGGTTGTATGATGAGCCTACCAATCTCGTACACTTTTATTGAGCTTATCCTTCACTGATATATCTCCAGAGAGATTCACTGAACGTAACCTGTTGACAAAATGTATACGCATTCTCGTTTTTTTTTAAATCCCGGTTGCACTTTTGTCTATCAAAATTATACCATTCTGATTTTCGAGCTTTGAAACATTCAAGCATTCTATTGATCTCTGTACCAAAAACATTTTAAAATGACTTTTTAACTCGTCTTCACTGTTTAGGACTAATCTTGCTAAAGCTTTGTTGATCACTTGTTATCCAATAAAATGTATATCCAATGTATTAGAATATTTTATTCCAGTCATCAGGATAAGCAGGATGTTTATTATATTTCCCCTGAAATTGAAATATGTTGACAGTAAAATCTTCTTGAGATTACCATTATTTTAGTTCGAATAGAATTCTAATTACCCTAATTAATATTACCTATTCTAATATTGTATTCTGGTCAGCTCGCATTAGTCCATACATTTATGTTATCCATTTCCAGTGAAAAGATTGTAGCTATCCCAAGTAGTGTCTTCCCACATTTAACATATTGTTTAAATCTTCCACTTTCACATTAATATAGTCATTGTCACAATTTTATTCACCCATTTCAATACGTTATTCTCTGAATGAATATACATTACACATTTTATCATCCTCATTCCATGAGCATTTCTTGTGATCCATATCTTTATCACTTTTACTTTCAAGCTTCCATGTCTTTCCCAATCCATAGCAGAGTTCAGTATTTTTCATCTCTCTCGTTTTCCACTTCTACCGCTTCTACTATCTTTTTTTAACTTTCCATTTCTATTGTATTGAGTCCTCAAACCTCGTTTGTGAAAAGACCGCCACCAATTTTAAGCCACACAATTTTTCTAGCTTAGAATATCTAGTTATATCCTAATTAGCATTATCCTTTCGGCAAATACAGTGATATGCGTGAATAATTAGTAGACCACCTTTGTTACCCAGGATTTGAGGATAGGACTTTATCCTGTTTCACGGTCGTAACTCATCTAGGTGTCTCTAGGAGACTATACTAACACACACTGACAAAGCTATCGTCTAGTTTACTCATCCTCTCACTCTCGAAAAGGTTTTTTCTTGCTTGGAACTCATTATAATAAAATTGAGTCTTAATTTTTTGGTGGGTTACTGAGAAACTCACACATATATGAACCTTCAGCCTAATTGTTATGATTGCTTGCTCATTGATAATCTTGAATTCTTCATACAGCTCAATAAATACACATTTCCTTACAGAGACTATTGTTATACTAATGACATTGTTATACTAATCGAAATAATGACATACTAACGTCTATTTGGAAAAAGAAGCATGCAATCTAATCGTTTGATAATTCTGAACAATGTTCGATGTTCAATATAAACCCTATTCTGAGAGTATAGAGATCAGAGACATGAGAAATTATAATATCATTCCAATTTGAAATGAAAAAAATTTTTTTCCTTTTCATTTTGAATTCTTTTCATTCCAATTTATACCCAATATTTGGGTTCTGCTACTCATTTTAATCGAATTTTCCTCTAGAAAAATGTAATTATGAAATTAGAGATAAAAAACATGATACAAAATTCTTGTGGAATCCTTCTACTGGTAGGGTAGCTGGGAGGAAATCCATCCTTGTAAAGGAGTTACCACTTATAAGAGTGGTAAGATAGAAGAAAACATTGAAACGTTGATTATCACTAACATTGACACTAACTATACTTAATTTTTTTCAATTATTTATTTATGTACGTTACAAATGACACTGATTTAATAACATTGGTAGATAATAATAATAATAAGCTAATCCTCGTGTATTCTTTCGCGTGTACTATTTCTTTACAATTTTAGTCCGAAATAAACATGTAAACTATACTAAACTTTGATTTAAGTTTCATGTGATTATTTTATCACAAATAATTCTATGTGATATCAGAGAGAACTGGTGATATACATGATAACCATTGATAGAGTCATAGGCTACTACATATTCCTCATAATACAGTATATGTAGTTACTTGGTGAGCCTCAAAATAAATTAAAAATTAGGTGTAATTTCTTCTTATCCATTGAATCATAACTCTCTGTGGGTTGATTACCAGATTTAAAGAAAAATGATTATTCAGTAACTGAATAAGATAAATATTATACCAGGGCCCTGTTGAATGAGAAAATAAAGGTAATATTTTTGTTATTCCCTATTCAGATAACCAGTAATATTATAAGTTTGTACTTTCTCTTCAGCAATAGGCCCCTGGAAGCATTACAAGGATGGACAATATTTGTGTTTATATGCATCCACTTCCATCTACAGACACCTGCCCAACCAAGTGAAAAAGAAAACTGAATACGTGTCGAAAATTGCTACAGAAATGCGACACTAACGTCAGAAGCCCGAGATTTAGTGCTTGTGTTATTATATGCATTTGTTTAGGAGCCTTAATTGAAAAAGACGTGGCAAGGCGTGCCAAACTCTCAACTAATAATCAAATTATAGGATGGATAGGCTCCTCTAGTCTGGCTAGCCGAAACTATTTCACATTTGAATACGTTAATAGATTGAGCGGTATTTCATATCACTCGGCTCGTAAAAATATCGCGATAAAACCAATTCAACCGCTAAATGATTTGATTAGGCTAAGTTGCCGCACCGCTGAAGCGGTAGTTATGTGAGCTCCCCAACTATTCATTAATCGGATGTAAATTCATTTAAATGATACCGCGATAGTTGAGCTCGGCTCCCGTTTACCGCCTTGTTTCAGTCCCACAACTATTAGGCAACTATATTCCGAATAAGAATTTTAATAAGTGTTGGGAAATTGGCCCAAACTATTAGACAAATTAGCCACCTGCGTCGTTCAGCATGGACCTCAACGACAATGATCTCTTATTATTGTGATTATGGAAATGTTGGAACGCTTTCAATGGAAATTCAAAGTGGAAGTGGTTTGAAAACTATTAGATGAACACTCTTTTCAAATTCATTGAGACAAAAACCTTGAATACGATTCTGAGAAGAGTCTGGAACTTCTTTTCCAAATCAATGTTTTGTCACTATTATCAAAGAGAATAGATAATATATTTTAATATTAAAAGATAGTGTTATAGTATATAGCACAAGCTATCTTTATCGTTTATCTCTGCTATTATCCAAACACTGGAATAGATTATTGAACTTGGATTATTATATTCCCACGTTTTTCAAGGTTGAAAAATCGTGGACGTTTTCACGTGGATTCCGAGAACACAGAACACTGAAAGGAAACTATTCAGTGAATGAAATCCGACCATTCATTGTTGAAGGCGACATGGTAATGCTCGTCCGGCTAGACTTGTTCCTTCCTAATGAAAAAAAATAATATTCTTAATATTATTCAGTTTCCATTCCATGATGTGAGTATTTGGAATTTTAGTTGGTATTCATTCATACATAGAATAATTCATCCATCAAGATAATATATCAAGCTTTCTTGAAAAGCCTTTGGACTCTGACATACTTTACTCGCCGTCATTCTAGTTTGCACAAAGCTTCTGAAATCTAGATAGCTCCAAATCTCCAAGTAGCGTAAGTCTTGAAATTGGAGGTTTGAGTATAAATCCGGAAAACTGACTCCCATGGAAAGGGTTCTGCAGCACAGTAACCCTTTCTCTGAAAGAATAAAGGAAGTGTATCGTGGGCGTTTTCACGTGGATTCCGAGAACACAGAACACTGAAAGGAAACTATTCAGTGAATGAAATCCGACCATTCATTGTTGAAGGCGACATGGTAATGCTCGTCCGGCTAGACTTGTTCCTTCCTAATGAAAAAAAAATAATATTCTTAATATTATTCAGTTTCCATTCCATGATGTGAGTATTTGGAATTTTAGTTGGTATTCATTCATACATAGAATAATTCATCCATCAAGATAATATATCAAGCTTTCTTGAAAAGCCTTTGGACTCTGGCATACTTTACTCGCCATCATTCTAGTTTGCACAAAGCTTCTGAAATCTAGATATCTCCAAATCTCCAAGTAGCGTAAGTCTTGAAATTGGAGGTTTGAGTATAAATCCGGAAAACTGACTCCCATGGAAAGGGTTCTGCAGCACAGTAACCCTTTCTCTAAAAGAATAAAGGAAGTGTATCGTGGGCGTTTTCACGTGGATTTCGAGAACACAGAACACTGAAAGGAAACTATTCAGTGAATGAAATCCGACCATTCATTGTTGAAGGCGACGTGGTAATGCTCGTCCGGCTAGACTTGTTCCTTCCTAATGAAAAAAAAATATAGATATATATTCTTATTATTATTCAGTTTCCAGTCCATGACGTGAGTATTTTAGTGGGTATTCATTCATAATGAATAATTCATCCATCAAGATAATATATCAAGCTTTCTTGAAAAGCCTTTGGACTCTGACATACTTTACTCGCCGTCATTCTAGTTTGCACAAAGCTTCTGAAATCTAGATAGCTCCAAATCTCCAAGTAGCGTAAGTCTTGAAATTGGAGGTTTGAGTATAAATCCGGAAAACTGACTCCCATGGAAAGGGTTCTGCAGCACAGTAACCCTTCTCTAAAAGAATAAAGGAAGTGTATCGTGGGCGTTTTCACGTGGATTTCGAGAACACAGCCTTGAAAGGAAACTATTCAGTGAATGAAATCCGACCATTCATTGTTGAAGGCGACATGGTAATGCTCGTCCGGCTAGACTTTGCAAAACTGGATCAAAATCTGCGCTGGGAATGAGATGCGAAATAGAAACTTCGAAGACGTGTATAAAAGTACAAGAATAGGGAAACGCACAAAAGACTAGGAAAAGACACACGGTATAAAGCCATCTGCGTTTCCTTTGCAAAACATGTTTTGAACTGAGACGCTGTTTTGATGATGATGCTTCGCACCCCTTTCGTGACTTGAGAAATGCGAATGTTTTTCGGTCCCAGGAGGTGAGAATGGAGCACGCTCCCACAGCTCCCAAGATTCTCTTTCGGAATCGATGCTGACCTGAAGATGAATGAATGGCTGTCCTTACTGGCGCTATACTGTGAGAGACTGTCACTGGACAATGCACAATGCAGTAAAGCTTCAACCAACCTAACGTTTCTGAGAAGCCAGAGGTTTCGATCGAAATTCGAAGCTGAATGGAATTATGAGACATTCTCATAGGATATTATAAGTCACTCAACAGAAGTCTCTATCAATCAATCTACTCTGTCAATCCCGATGAGGTAGATGATTCCAAAAAGTGATACTTTTTCGCATTTCGTTGAATTTATCAAATGCGATGCGTTTCATTTCAAGATAGATTTGTATTATTCTCTGATATTCTCTTGAATTGAGAATTGAACACATGAACACTTCGGTTCGATTGAGTTAAATAATCGGACACTTTTTGTTTGCTGCTAGTAATTACATTTTGGGAAAAGGATAGGGAATAACTTGAAAGTGAACTCGATTGGGAATAATTAGGAAGTGGATACGATTGGGAATAATAATTACATTCTTGATAGGAGTGTAGGTATAGCTCAGCAGCTTAATTGATAATAGCATTAGTGAACTTCAAGTTGATGTAAAGGGACTAGATGTGCAGATAGAGATAAAAGAAAGGTTTCCTGAAATACATTGAGATATAAACCTACCTGTATTAGCATTCACGTGGATTTCTATTGAGGAAGGAAGAAAAAGTAACATTAATTTTATTGTACATCAAGCTTAAACTGTATAAAAGTTGAGAAGCTTGGGTAGAATGATATATTTTATTGGAAGAAAACGTATGCATTCTTGTATCAATACTGATAGCATTGTCATAACATTTCTTCTTCTCTTCATGCTGATAATGATTATTGAAGCCAGAGACTCACTGAATTTGCATCCAAATGAGTGCTCCATACCTGGAATGATATGGTAGAGCCTTGATAAAAACTAATATCGAATTTACATCAAGTGACACTCAATTCATGCAGAAAAGATCAATGAAACATATTCAAAACAGTACACAAGAAGGCTGGAACATCAAGTGTGTTTCTATTGAGGAAAATCTGTGTTTTACTTGACTCTTGAATTCCAAGGTTGGAAGCTTTGAAACAGGAGTGGTTTTAACGTTTTAGTGTTTCCCTCGAAGCAGAGTTCCTACATTTGACAACTCTTGTCATATTAAACAATTGTATAAACGATGTCCACACACGCAATATCGCACAGCTTGAAAAAATGGCTCCTGGTTATGGTTGTAACTGACCATGCGGATTCCTAAAAACATTGACGTGTGTTTGGCTACCTATGGAAAATACTATTGTTGCCTCCCATTCAAAAATACTGCAGTAGAGAAGAGCCGACTTATCACGATTTTTAATCGTCTGGGTTACATTCCAAGTTTTTTCCATCACTGAAAACTAGAAAAATGTCAACCATGGAAGATTATACTGCTAGAAACCACATTGTTGAAAGTAAGTTATTCAACAATGACCGCTCTTATGTAGTCTACAAACCAAAAAAATACAAGCAAATATTTCAAATGGTGGGAACACGCGATTTTGTAAAAATACACAACAATGAATCCAACCAAAATATTTATTCAAATTAATTCCAAACAGTCCAAAAGTATAATAAAATATATTGACTATTTGGCAAGGTTGAGTCCCAAAAACGTTTTGACAACTTGTATTTTCAGTATGTCTACAATGTTGTCAACATAGAAAGTGAATTGAAAATTTTGTAATCTGGAATGAAGTAGCATCATTTCAGCAAGACGCCCCCCGTCTCTTTAGAGTCCAAATTCTGTGTATTTTACAATTCTCATCATTGGAGAAAACACTTCCTTGAAATATTTTCAAGTAATATTCTATCAAGCGATTCACACTGGTCGCGAAACCTGATAGATAATTTTGATAGATAGGATAGGCACCTACAGATTAGAGGCGAACTATTGAGAATTGATAGAAATTGTATGAGACGACTTTCATAATCAGCTTGTAAAGTTTTTCAAATTCAACAGAATATGTTGATGAAAATATATTGTTGTTAACGAAAATTCTATCATTCAACTTCTCAAAATTTTCAACTATTTACAAAATCAAGTATTCTTCAATGGTCCTTTGAATTAATTCCACAATGTAAGAGAAAATGTTCATATTCCAGTTTAAAATTCTAAGTAATCGACCATTTAATATCAGTCATTTTTATTATTCTTAATGGATATTCCAAAATTAAATCTTGAATTGATAGATAATTCATATAATTTCATCCATTTTCTTTTCGGTTGAACTAAACAATTCGTATAGTCATGTCCTACATTTAGACTGCCTATGGAGAATATTTGATCAATCATGGACTTCAATTTCATTTTTCGGATTGAGACCGTTTGGAATTTTCTATCTTTTATCTAATAGAGGGCATCCAATAACCAACCTTCATCTCCCCAGTAGCATTCCTAATTAGTAAATCTTCCTCCTAAAAGCTCCATAATATATTATGGTAGAAGTCTAAATGGATTTTTCTAGTGGTTCTCATTCTATGAAGAATACTTTCATACTCTCCTCCTCAATCCCTTTGAATCTCATCAATTCTCTCCATACATCTGGCGAATCAGATATATCTTTCAACTTTACAGTATTGATATTGAAAATAAAATCTCATTGAACTCCTAAAGTTCTAAGGGGAATTGATTCTGGCTCCCAAGCACGAACATACGGCATTGAATCCACATCCGACCCTTTTGGACCCCGGACGTTTATTGAATTCATATTCTTTTTCTAGTATGAGAGGATTCATGTTTCATCTTTCCTCCAAACCGGGCTGCTCTTCCGAATATTGGCGAACTTCCGGATGGGTTCCTCCCATCATATGCTACTATCTGTCAGTCTTTTCCTGCACATCGTGAAACATCAATTCAAGAAGCGAGTGTGTAGGCGTGTATCCCTCATAGCTCTTGAGCTCATCCCTGAAAATCCATAATATCTGCCAAATATGAACGGAAATAGAGTTTTATGAATGTGAGGGTATTTTTTTAGTAGTACCAAATATGAAATTGATTTTTTCAAAGACTCTGAACACAATGAATTAGAAACTGAGAGGTATCCAATAAAACCAATACATCCATATGTTTTCTCCTAGGTATTTTGTGACACGAAGATAGTAGACAACTTCATACACTATAGGAAGCTTCAAAAAGTTAAAAAAGTAACCACACTACCGTAGGCCTACATGTCAATTATCCTCCACAATACAGTCTATCCTATTCCTTTCTCATCATACCTCGTGATGAGATGAAAATTACAACTCTGAAGTTGATAGATATGTTGAGAATCAATTTGTCTTTTGAAAAATCTCACCAATTCATAAAAATACTCCAAGTTTAAAGAAATTCGAAGAAACATGGAAAAATTAGCACAATATATATAACTTATAATTCAATTTTTTTCAATTTTTATTTATTAAAAATACACAAAACAAGACAAAACAAAATTACAAAGATTTTCGAAACAAATAAAACACAATAAAATGTTACAAATATAAAAAACCATGGGCTTAGTGTTTGGGTGTGTTGGAGAAGAGAAAAAAAAGAGAGGAAGATACCTAGCCAACTATGGTTTCCCATGTAATAGGCAGGCAAAGAAGAGAAGAGAAGTAATGAGGAAAAAAAGGAAGGGGAAATGGGGGAAGGATGAAAACAGAGGAATAGGTACTCAAAATAAAGGTAAGCGAGTCCACTGAAAAATGAAAAAACTAATGAAATTACGTCTATTACTCTTCACAATAAACGACAAAATGTAATGCACATGTTTTGTTATGCACATAGACAAATAGAAAAACTGCACACATCATTCTATTCCTTCAAGGTATCAGAAATAAATGTTCATTTGATCGGTAAATGATGAGACAATCGCCAAATGAGGTCAATGATTAGAAAGGTGCGGATCTCTGATACACATAATCAACCAGGCACAATTTCACCTCACCCAAAATTGAAAAGCCCAATGAGTGTGATGGATCGGAGAATTCTCTCTAAAAACTCATTCCAGAATGAAACTGCTCTCAATAACATTGATTGAGTGCTTTTTCATGGCTGGATATATTGCCATCATCATCCGAGCATCTGCCTTGTTGTTACACACAAAATATCTAGCCTTCATAAGTCAGTGGGCGCATGCGCTCGTGTCTCCCCTCCGGCACCACCATAACACATAAAATTGCGATAGTTTGTAGCTAAAACATTCATAAACGACGCTATTAACAAGAAGCGTCTACAATCTTGTGAGCCATAATGGGCTACCATAACTATATTAAAATTCGTACTACTTTCATAATATTTCGGCTTCCTTCCATCATCATACGCGCATAACTAATTCAAGGTTCTCGCTATGTACGAGTAGAAGATTTGGAGCTAGGCTATACTCGACAAACTAGGATTCTAATCGTTTAACACTAAAAGTATTTTACATAATGTGACTGAAGAACGAAACAGTCTTCCACATCTCAGTCGATTCTGTTCATCTCTAGAAAAGTGCTGCAGGAATCAGCAGCAGCTAATTTATTCATGCTGTAGCTTGTTCTCTACACAGTTCATCAACTGACTACTATTTTGCGCGTAAATACAACGCGAAGTAGCCTTCCGATTCAGATTCGCAATACTATATGACATAAATGGGCCACGACGTATGGAGCCTTGCGGCCAGCTTGCTTTGTCGGCTGTCATAATTCAATAAGTTGTTGAGATAGCTATCTGCTCGGCCGGAATCGCCAATCATAACACGGCTGTATCATCTCTTGACAACATACATTGTTTCGGCTTTGAATGGATTTCCACTTGTATTGTTTCTGATAATCATTTTGTATTAATTGTAGAATAGGATTAGCGAAATACCTAGAGTGCAATAGGGTGTGCACTTATGGGTCTTGTCAAATTGCAATTTGAAATAATAGGAATATAATAACAGGTTTGATATTGAATTTCTTCGAATTAATGGGATGGAGATTGATAAATTATTGTTTCATCTCAAATTAATAAGTCCAAAAATATGGCATATAGGACAATTAATATATATATATATATAGGCTGCTATTATACAGACAGGCATATCATGATGAACAATTATTTTCTCCCAATCTAAAAACAATCAATCAACATGTGCTTGATATAATGTAAGATATATAAATTACTAGTCGTCAGGCTCGCTTCGCTCGCCATATCCGTCTGGCCAGGGGGCTCCGCCCCCTGGACCCCCGACTGGATCGTCCAGAAATGAGATAAGCGGGCTCGCTTCGCTCGCCTGCATTTTTCGTTTGAGCATGCTTCATTCCATTAGAAAGTCAAAGTACAGAGAATACGCTAAAAAGCTGAGGAAGACGTTGGAAAAACACTGATTTTGGGCGTATCTTGATGAAAAAATATTAATGTCACCTCATCACAAAATTTTCAGACCCTAGCTAAACTTCTGTACTAAATTCGAACATTTTCTGTCTATTACTTGATGAACGCCAATTTTGGGCGTATCTTTGACGTTATTGCAAATTCCTTCTAACACATTATAACACCCTAGCTGAGCTTTTTTACTAAATTTGAACATTTTCTGTTCATTTTTTCTCGATAAAGCTGAGAAAACGCTGGAAAAACGCAGATTTTGGGCGTATCTTTGAGAATTTTTCCAAATCTGTTTATAGTGCGCCTCTGAAGGGCCAACTGAACATACCTACCAAATTTGAACGTATTTGGTCCGGTAGATTTTTAGTTCTGCGAGTGAGTGAGTGAGTGAGTGAGTGAGTCAGTCAGTCAGTCAGTACCATTTCGCTTTTATATAATATATAGAACAGGCAACATTGGTCATCATGAGATAACAATGAAATTTAAAATTGTGAAAAAATATAGTGAAAAATTGATACGGGTAAAAAAACTACAGTACTGATAAGTATGGAATTATAATATTATTTATTGTATGATAGGTGAAAAAGAATAACAATGTTAGAAACAAGTATAATTTAATCACAGAGTAATAACTTTTTCAATCAATTCAAGAATATTGCCCACCATATAACGTTGTTCTCACTCTTTCTGTGTGGAAGTCAACTTATCCCTGGTCTCTCTTCCAATTATACGCCGATATCAGCGATATCTACTATCCAATATCTATAATAAAGAATTTAGGGATTCCATAGTGCTTAATACTGGATGAATACACTTCAAACTTCAGATGCTACTACATAATTTCATAGTGTTTACTACAACTATGATAGCTATTGATAGGTGTCGATAAAGTTCGCCGCTTTATTGCTTTGAATGAAGTGCAGATCATTCGGATTTCAACGCAGCTTGACGTCTGCATAAGGAAGCAACCAGACAACTCGCACTTTTCCGAATCCAGTTTTCGAACAGTAAATATGCATCACATGTCTCCTTGTACTGAATTAGCGTCCCGCTGATTAAACAAGAATAATAAACTATTCAGGACTCGGGCGTCGGTTTAATGGACTCCAAAAAGTAACGGTATCTTATAAGGTGATAAAAAATTGATATCTAAATGGTTCCACATCATTCATACTTCAGAGCGCTCGTCTACATCTCAATTTATTGATGTCGATTGATTTAATCAAAACCCTGAATTATGAAATTTGAGTATTGATCAAATTCCCTGAAAAATAATAAGTGAGTCTCATGAAGTAGATTATTTCTGAATAACTTAATTAACTTTAAATTTATTTCATTTGATTTTGAAAATCTTCGAGATATGTTAGGGTTCTTGGACATTTTCATCCGTTTTTAATCATTGTTTCCATATCTATATCTTGTAGAGCTATATAAGATCTAGATGTAGAAACCTGTAGAATCGCAGATCGCTAATCGCTCTCTGTGTGGCCGGATCCTTAGGAATCTACCACTGCTTTGTCTAAAGTTCAATTTACTGGTTGCAAAATAATACATTCTACAGACGTTTCAACAGAGAGTTGATACTTTTAATCATGTAGATTCTATACTAATCGATAAAACTTCAGTTATAGAGATTACCCCTATGCCGCATTTGAGTCTCTAACTTGAAATTGTGATGCGATAACAATCACAGTATTATGCTGTGGGTGGAAACAAAGTAGAGCTGCTGAGGTAGCTTGAGAATATTGAATATAATTCATGCATTTAAAACCCTTAAGCCTGAGAGTAAATTATGTAATGTATGCAATCAAATGGTGGCGTACCTGGTGGAGCTGTATGTTTTGACACATCTAAATACACGCATTGCATTCTATACTCTCAAGCTTGTAGCTACTTTCGCCACTCCACTGTTTCCTATTTTTACTTTGAACTCAATAGTCATGTCAATTTGTGAAATGCTATCTATTAATATGCATGTGTAGTGTACGATAGAGAATGGAAAAACTAGAAAGTTTAAGGTAAATGAAAACAATATTCTCGATTTACAACATTCACCTTTATTGAAGCAATTTCGCTTATCCTGAGTCATAAAAATAGAAGAAATCGAATCTTGTTAATGTAATAAAAGTTTACAGCAGTTTCAAAATTTGTCACACAACGTTTTCTTCAAGAACTTGCAACGATTTTGAGAGCATCAGTTGGAAGGTCGGTAGATGCTGAAGGAGTCTGCCTTTAGTCACACTGAGAAGCATCATCAGTCGGAAGATGATAGTTCCCATGCGATGCAGGTAGTCAGGCCATTGTGACTGCCGTGGGAACCCCTCAGGCCGAAAAAAAGAGAAGAAGCAGTAGCTAAGAATGATTCCTTGGGGTGCTTTCTTTCAGGGAGCCAGGCAGAGCTACTTACATCATCCCCCACCACTTTTCAGGCGGCACTTTCATCACTAAAGTCTGACTCTTCCTGACTGATCCACACTCAGAACAAGAGCGAAGTCTCTTCCACGAAAATCCATTCAACTTCAGTCATGATCTGAATATTTAATTACTGTTCACACATTTTATTAAGTTGAGACTGCACTTCACACATAACAAGTGTATTACTTACTTCTAATGGAAGTAGTTCATTGCAGAGAAATCCATAATCTAAACAAAAAAGACCTTACATATATCATAATGTCCATAAATTGCCATTCATCTTGATTTATACTGATGAACTCAACAAGTAGTCACCATTCTAATACATTCACAGTCACAATTGACGAATGACAATGATCATTTTTCGAATTTCTATTCCATTCATTTCTCATTCATTTTATGTGAAAAAATGTTGTGAGGACTTTTTTCGGCTAAACCAATCCCTGGAGATTCATCAATAATCAATATTTCCGAACAGAAGCTCCAAAATAGAAAAATTTAACATTTTTGCTTCATCATCATGTTTGTGATATTTTTTTGCTACTACAACTGAAAAATCGACCATTCATTCACACATAAGTATTCTCACCCAACTATTCATTTCTAGGCTAATTAAGTTACAAAACTCAATATTTTATTGTTTTCTAATGTTTTTACTTCACAGAGAATCCTCTCTGTATTGATGTAGTTTGTTACTAGTTACTAGAATTTTTTTGCTAAGATCGTCAAAGTAAAGTGAGGGAATGCGGAATAATTCACAATAAGACCATAGTTGCTGTTCGTCAACACTAAAGATATAAACAATTTTTCTCATCGTTTTTGGTAATGATTATAATCTCATATTGTCTCAATGGAAATAAATGGGTTTCCATGTTATGATGATTGAGAATACATGAAAACAAAATGTCTCTATACTCTATTTCTCTACTTTGCGATGATTCAGTTCAGGTTTCATTAGGTATCTTCAGCGACACTTTTCTCCCCAATAACAGTCCACAAATATTGATACTTATCTCGTGATCGATAATACAATATCAAATTGCTCCTAATGATACGATTCACAACTCAGGGACGTAGTAACTAATTTCCTCCAACTTTAATGAGCTTGGACGGGCTTGGCTGGTGTGGTGGAGACTGGCTAATGGAAAGCCTAGAGGTTTCCGGAAGAACTTAAATAGTATCCAGTCCAATCTATTGATTGGTAATTAAGGGATTTGTGGGGAGGGGGGGACAAGTTGCCAAATTCGAAACTCGGTTTTTGGGCGAGAGAAAGTTGTGCGATGGACCGGCAGGTGGCAGAAGCGGCGGACGGCAGATGTTTCACAGGTGCCCCAACAACGGTTGCAACGCTTCTGGCGCGTGCACGTCCACACACGCACGCGCACACACACGTCAAATACATGTACAGGTATGTACAATGAATTGATATATGCACGTCATTAGTGTATTCAATTTTATGGTTCAATTAGGTAGCGAAAGTTGGGTGAAGAGCTTAAGGGTTGCATGAAGCTTTCATGAAAACTCCTCTTCATTTCCCATGAGGAAGCCATGGGGTGTTATGAGCAAGGAACGTATTGTTGAACGTTTGTTAGTGAGTGTGATGTTGCCTTTGTGTCAGAAATGTGGGTCAAAATGATTAAATGGTGTGCTTGATATTGCTCGCAAAAACATTCGTTATCTAATGATACAAACATAGTTTCCAGTTTTTAAGAAAATCTTTGAAAGAGTCTTTGTTTGTAGTATATTTTTCTGCTTACAATAAATTATTAATGAAAATTTCAGCAACATCCTTTGAAATTATACACATCTCTTCACCTCAGCTTAGTTATGATATTCTATGCCTTTAGTGTAAATTCATTTTTAGTTGCAGGGTGTGTATTTATTTGTTCAGAAGCAAATCGTTCTTCATTATTGAATGAGCGAAGCGATTCTATGTTTCAAAACAATCGGCCTTTGTCTGTTTGTTAGTTTGTACCACAGTTTCAGTCGCAGTTATGGTCCGATTTGGATAAAATTTGGTATACAAGTACTTTGAAACAAGGCGCAGAAACGTATGTATTCAAAATTTTTCAATATTCATCCCCGTTTCAAGATGGCGGCACTTTATTCGGAAATTTTACCCAATAAAATTATTTTTAATCCCCTACTCTTTATTCCTTCATCTCAATCCAATCTACTTCAATCTATTCAACTATTCCTCTTCTGCTGCTGCCAAAGTATGTTGAACTGCGCTATACCCGGGTTTTTATGACAAACTAGAATAATAAGGTTGTTTTTACCTGCCTTATATCTATTATAAATGAATAATTTCAATTAAGGCTTCCTTGAAACATTTTAGGTAGCCTTGGAAATAATCATATAATAAGAGAATACACACTCTATTAATTATTATTATCATCTTTCATTTAGTGTAGTGATCTCTATAATCTCTAATAACACTTCTGTTTCCTCCTTCCTCTTTTCCATTTATTCCTCCTTATTGTTATTCACCTCTCTTATTCCCTTCAATTCACTATCTCCCGAGTTCTTTTTTCTCCTTATTTTCCTGCCTTTGCTTCTTACCATTGTTTTTCCCCAATCTCTACCTTATCATCCACTTATTGTAATTTTGTTTCGTCCGCCTTTTTTAACTTCTCTTATGTTTTCATTTCTAAACCTCTTTTTTTCTCCTTGATCTTTCCTTTTCCTCATTCACCATCTTCATCCTATTTATTCCTCTCTCACTACCATCGGTTTTTATTCTCTTTCATCCTCTCTTCACACTCCTTCCTTCGTTCATTTCCCCTCCATCCTCTTCCAACTCTTCTGTATCCACCTTTTCCTTTTCTCCTCTTTCCATCTCAGTCTCATTCTTTCTACCTCAACAACTTCTCAACCATTCTCTTCTTCTTCTTGACCGTATACTTTCTCTTTTTCAACTACTATTTCTCTTTTCCTCATTATTTTCTCTTCACTCTTCCTTCTCCTCATTATTTACTATTCATCCGCCTCTTCAAAGCTCTTTACCCTCCTGTTTTCCTCCTTCTGCTGCTGTTAAGTATTCACAATCTGACACTCCCACTGTCATTTATTCTCCAACATTATCCTCATCACATCTTCTATCCCTCTCTGATCCCTCTCTGGTCGAAGGAGGATTTCCTCATTGTCCGAAGAGAGGAAATAAGTTTTGAGTGGATTCTTACTCTCACATTATGATTTATACTACTGTATCTCTTAAATTATTCACGTCACAACTTCTATCCTTCTCTTATTAACTAGACCACATTGATCGGAAAGAGTAAATAATTTTGAGTAGATTCTCACTCTTACACTATTACTCTCTCTCACTTTATCCTCACCACATCTCCATCCCTCTCTTATCAACTGATCCACATTGGTCGAGGAGAGCGAATAGATTTGAGTGGATCCTCACTATAATCTCTCCCACATTATATTCTATCCTTCTCTTACTAACTGATTCACATCGATCGAAGAGAGCGAATAGTTTTGTGTAGATTCTCACTCTTATATTTATACTCTCTTTTACATTATCCCACATCTTCTATCTCCTCTTACTAACTGATCCACATTGATGGAAAAGAGCAAATAGATTTGAGTGTAGTCTCGCTCGGACGCCTCTCATCGATCTCGTGCTTAGTTGATTGTCGACGCCGCTCTTTCCGATCCACTGATCGCCGATCAGATCGCGGAGTGGACGAGGTGTTAATCGGCGATCGTCTGACCGCCGTCACGCCTCTCTGATCAGTCGTTACCGGCACGTGAAATCACTTCTGGTTCAAAACTAGCCGCCTCCTTCCCGAATCAATGCTGCGGTATTGACCTTGTGCCTTGTCACTGTTTGATTTGGGCCAGTCAACTGAATGATTTCGTAGAATTCTCATTGAACAATCGATATCGATTTTAATTTTCATTAATCATAAGACTCAATAACAAATAGAGAGGCGCAATTGAGGTACAAATACCAGAATATACTTAATGATCAATCATAATGTTCCCAATATTATATGAATACGTCTAACCATATTGTGGATATCTTAGCATAATATGTGCTATTGCCGTCAGTATAAGTTCAAATAGCTATTATCAAAATATAAAAAAATGGTTAGATTTCAATAAATGAGAGAACGTTCAAAGAGAAATTCCAGGTTCAAGAAGTTCTTAAAACGTTCAAACTTATAAATAGAAGTTCAAAGAGAGCGAGATTTAGAGAATGAACTAATGATTAATACTCTACAATGTTTCTTTCCATTACGAACTGCTTGTTAATTATCACTTTTAAATACTTGAATTACAACAGCAGTCAGATTGCAGTCATATCAGATAGCAGTCAGAGTCTGACATAATTCAAGTATTCAAAAAGTCACACCAAAGCGATTAAAGAGATATCATTATAGAAACGATGAACAATGTAGACTTATGAGCTACTGGGTGATATTCCTAACCAATCACTAATCAAAACAAAGTATCCGTCTGTTGGCAGTGCCAAAAGTCAATGTTATCATTTTTTTTTAATATCGTTCTATTTGAAATGCTCATCTTTCTATGTAGAAGTTCTATTTTATCTCCATCAGATAATTGTAAATCTTGTTCATACTGTTAGTATGATGAAAATAGTACAACCCGCATACGTGCTCAGGTTCTTTCTTTGCGGATGCAAATTTTCTCATAAATGTAATTTATATTTTTGTTTGTGAACTGTGTATTGAATGGAAATAATATGATTCGATTTTTAATATTTCACTGTATGTATGAGCTTTTGTATAATTTGTAGAAAGAGAAATATCATTTCGATAATATTATAGTATAATATTATGATTTGCTTTTGGATAATGGATATAACTGGAAGATTCAGTCGTCAGTCCAGTAATTCATGCTTCTCCTGTGCTATATTAGCAAATGCCAGAATAACAAGTTTCAATTTGAAAGACACATAATTATTTGTGTTGGTAGGAGCTCTATTTGAGTTCCTTCCAGAACAAGAATCAGAACAGAAACTCTATTCAATGTTATCCATTTCCATCAGTTCAGTCTAGCATGCCGTGAGCATTTAGTATAGTTTTCTTACAGGCTATTCTTCTTTTGTAGAAGACGATGGAGCAGAGCAGAGCAACAAGAGCTAAAGTAACTGCAATCACAGTTCCACTGTTTTCGGTTTGTTTTGGTTTCACGCTAGTCAGATCGATTCTTACGCTTGTAGTTCTGATAGAGACACTATACATGTATTGTATTTAAACTAGTGGTCCATATTTGTTTCTTCCATATGCTAGTTTTATGTATATACCTATATTTCTATGAGATTCACCAGGGGATCGAAATGAGTGGAGAGCCTTTTTTTGGAAAATTGCAGACGTTGAAGTCTCTTTGGCGCTGCGTTGAAGTCTCCGACTAGCCGACGGCCGACATTGTTGTCCTATCCGTGCAAACGCATCACAGCATCTCAGCAGATCACGTCGCGCGTCAAACGCTACACCTGCCGCTGCAGCTTCAAATCACAGCACGCTGAGGCTGATATTGCTACTATTTGTACTGGTGCTTCTGTTGCTGCTGACTTCAAGCCTTAACACCAGTATTGCTTTTTCATTTTTCATTATGTTATACAGGTATCTGTTTTCCTATTTCGTTTCTCTTTTCGTGTTTCTGTTTTATTTTTCCACTGCGATTTTCTCTTCTCGTTTACATTCTTTTATTTTATGCTCTCCTATCTCTTATTTTCCTTCACATCCTCATCTGCTCCTTTCTATCTTACTCAATAAAATTATTTTAATCCCCTACTCTTTATTCCTTCATCTCAATCTATCTACTTCAATCTATTCAACTATTCCTCTTCTGCTGCTGCCAAAGTATGTTGAACCTGCGCTATACCCGGGTTTTTATGACAAACTAGAATAATAAGGTTGTTTTTACTGCATCTCTTCTCTATAGCCACTTATAAAGGCTAAGCCCAGACAGACTGAAATCACACCACAGCCCAAAATTTTGCACGATTGTTTATGGTAGCCTGAAAACATCCACTAAGAAAGGATTTTCAGAATTTTCCCCCTGGGGGAGCTGGGGCCCCCAAAATTTTGTACTTTTAACCGCTCATTGCACAGCAAAGTCATGAGAAACTTTTTTGTTCAGCTACGAAAAAAATTAGATCTATGCAGAAAAATTTCGATCAGGAGCACAGGGGGGTCCAGGAGAGGGAATTTTCGAAAATTTGATGTAAAATCACACTACAGCTCAAACTAATTGTCCTACAGACTTGAAACTTTGCACAAATATTCTTTCAAACATTCTAGACGCGCACTTAAGAACGGATTTGAGATTTTTGCCTCTAAGGGTTTCAAAGGATGAAAAAGGATCCTATTAAGTAAGGTTATGAACATGGTAAGGTGAGTGCCATATGGAAATGAGATAATTATTTATTGACATGTGATATTCTAACATATTTGTAATCATTGAAAAAACAAAATAATATTATAGAAATTCAAAAAAGAACATCTGTTCTATTATTGCTTTCTACCTGATTCCACTCAACCTCAATAATATTGTTCTGATAATTGATAAATATGTTTAATAATATTATTATTATTGATATAATAGAAGTATTGTTTTAATAATTAATTTTATCATTAATAAATAATAGTATTGTTTTGGTAATCAATAAATATTTTACTTTCACAAACTCTGTATAATTTATATGGGAATGTGAAACAGCTGCATCAAAGAATTACTCATAAACAGATGTTTAGGAAAACCATCGTTTTGAACTTCGTTTTCCTGATGCAGTATAAGCCTACACGTGGCATGTAGGTATTATTAATTTTTCAGCTAGAACAGTTTTTCGAGACTGCTAAATAAACGTCTACAGTTTTATGAATGCTGTATCGGCAATATAAAAACGCATGCAGTTAATATGTCTTTAAATAAGGGGTTGATATCTACATGATAATATTCTCTACCATTTTTATTTAATTAAAATTTCAAAATTATTCAAGCCTTGATAGAATGATTGACTCACTGTACAGTCAGTCGAAAATTTTTATATTGAAATGAGGGATATTTGGCAAGCTGAACAAAATAGTGAGGTCCTATGCACCTTTTTGATATTTTTCTTCAAATGAAAAATGAGTTTTGTGGGTTGTCAAAACTCCCCCTGAAAGAGAAATTTTATCTTATCTTTTAGTAAAATAACAATGATTTCTGCATTGAATAACATCTATCTTGCCAACAAGAATCGAACTCTTTGTGAATTTAGATATGACCTACACTTTAGATTTATATAATTCTATTAATAAATTCATGAAATTGAAGAACTTTTTCCAGTCAGTTGATGAAATTGATTATCAATAGAGAAAATGATTATTATTTAATCCAGGGTTACTGAAAGTGATCGTAATTTCAATGAAGGGCCAGATGCTCGTACATTATAATGTACAGTATAGAAGTATCTATACAGTATCTAATTCATGAAGTCAAAATGTTAATATCAATAATACACTTTCGTGACTCACACTAGTGAACATTTTAAAAATATACAATAATTGTGTACACAACTTAATAAAATATATCCGAAGTGAATGAAACATAGACTGTAAAATGACATTTTGTGTCCAGAGAGTGTTTTCTAGATCAGTAACATTACTAGATATCAACGCATTATTGCAAGAGTATTGGAAGAGGTTAGAGACGTACATAGCGGCTGAACATAGTATAGACAACAAACAAAGGATATACAAACATGAGGGGAATGATATGTATTCATGTATGATACAAAATATGTATCCTATGATGAGAATAATCTAGATTGAATTGAAAGCAAAGAACTTCCACATTTTCCACCCAATCATTTTCTATAGTAAAACAAGTTGGTAGAGCTTGCGGAAAATGAACAGAGGACAAATAATATAACGAGAATTGCAATTGTCACTGATACTTGTTCTAGATATAGATTCACTGATTGATATTCTAGTAAGATAAGTTCTATGATAGGTCTAGTAAGAAGAATAATTCGATCTCATAAAAAGCGAGTAAATTTCATATTCTTTGCCAACTCTTTTCATAGTTCACCAACAAAAAGAGAATACAGCCGAAAAACAACTAAGGCGACAATGATCTGATTCCGATTTATTTGGTACGTGAGTGAGGCAGAGCGAAGCAGTTCTCTGTCACGGTCGAGCGCGTGTGTTGACGCGGCGTGTAAACGCGCATCACAGCATCTCAGCACAGATCACGTCGCGCGTCAAACGCTACACCTGCCGCTGCAGCTTCAAATCACAGCTGATGCTGCTACTGCTACTATTTGTACTGGTGCTTCTGTTGCTGCTGACTTCAAGCCTTATCACCAGTATTGCTTTTTCATTTTTCATTATATCATACTGGTATCTGTTTTCCTTATTTCGTTTCTCTTTTCGTGTTTCTGTTTTATTTTTCCACTGCGATTTTCTTCTTCTTCTCGTTTACATTCTTTTTATTTTATGCTCTCCTATCTCTTACTTCCCTTCACATCCTCATCTGCTCCTTTCTATTCTTACTCAATAAAATTATTTTTAATCCCCTACTCTTTATTCCTTCATCTCAATCCAATCTACTTCAATCTATTCAACTATTCCTCTTCTGCTGCTGCCAAAGTATGTTGAACCTGCGCTATACCCGGGTTTTTATGACAAACTAGAATAATAAGGTTGTTTTTACCTGCCTTATATCTATTATAAATGAATAATTTCAATTAAGGCTTCCTTGAAACATTTTAGGTAGCCTTGGTAATAATCATATAATAAGAGAATACACACTCTATTAATTATTATTATCATCTTTCATTTAGTGTAGTGATCTCTATCATCTCTAACACTTCTATTTCCTCCTTCCTCTTTTCCTCCTTATTGTTATTCACCTCTCTTATTCCCATCAATTCACTATCTCCCGAGTTCTTTTTTCTCCTTATTTTCCTGCCTTTGCTTCTTACCATTGTTTTTCCCCAATCTCTACCTTATCATCCACTTATTGTAATTTTGTTTCGTCCGCCTTTTTTAACTTCTCTTATGTTTTCATTTCTAAACCTCTTTTTTCTCCTTGATCTTTCCTTTTCCTCATTCCATCTTCATCCTATTTATTCCTCTCTCACTACCATCGGTTTTTTATTCTCTTTCATCCTCTCTTCACACTCCTTCCTTCGTTCATTTCCCCTCCATCCTCCTCCAACTCTTCTGCATCCACCTTTTCCTTTTCTCCTCTTTCCATCTCAGTCTCATTCTTTCAACTTCTCAACAACTTCTCAACCAATTCTCTTCTTCTTCTTGACCGTATACTTTCTCTTTTCAACTACTATTTCTCTTTTCCTCATTATTTTCTCTTCACTTTATTCTTTCTTCTTCTCATTATTTACTATTCATCCGCCTCTTCAAAGCTCTTTACCCTCCTGTTTTCCTCCTTCTGCTGCTATTAAGTATTCACAATCTGACACTCCCACTGTCATTTATTCTCCAACATTATCCTCATCACATCTTCTATCCCTCTCTGATCCCTCTCTGGTCGAAGGAGGATTTCCTCATTGTCCGAAGAGAGGAAATAAGTTTTGAGTGGATTCTTACTCTCACATTATGATTTATACTACTGTATCTCTTAAATTATTCACGTCACAACTTCTATCCTTCTCTTATTAACTAGACCACATTGATCGGAAAGAGTAAATAATTTTGAGTAGATTCTCACTCTTACACTATTACTCTCTCTCACTTTATCCTCACCACATCTCCATCCCTCTCTTACCAACTGATCCAGATTGGTCGAAGAGAGCGAATAGATTTGAGTGGATTCTCACTATAATCTCTCCCACATTATATTCTATCCTTCTCTTACTAACTGATCCACATTGGTCGAGGAGAGCGAATAGATTTGAGTGGATCCTCACTATAATCTCTCCCACATTATATTCTATCCTTCTCTTACTAACTGATCCACATTGGTCGAGGAGAGCGAATAGATTTGAGTGGATCCTCACTATAATCTCTCCCACATTATATTCTATCCTTCTCTTACTAACTGATCCACATTGATGGAAAAGAGCAAATAGATTTGAGTGTAGTCTCGCTCGGACGCCTCTCATCGATCTCGTGCTTAGTTGATTGTCGACGCCGCTCTTTCCGATCCACTGATCGCCGATCAGATCGCGGAGTGGACGAGGTGTTAATCGGCGATCGTCTGACCGCCGTCACGCCTCTCTGATCAGTCGTTACCGGCACGTGAAATCACTTCTGGTTCAAAACTAGCCGCCTCCTTCCCGAATCAATGCTGCGGTATTGACCTTGTGCCTTGTCACTGTTTGATTTGGGCCAGTCAACTGAATGATTTCGTAGAATTCTCATTGAACAATCGATATCGATTTTAATTTTCATTAATCATAAGACTCAATAACAAATAGAGAGGCGCAATTGAGGTACAAATACCAGAATAATACTATAATGATCAATCATAATGTTCCCAATATTATATGAATACGTCTAACCATATTGTGGATATCTTAGCATAATATGTGCTATTGCCGTCAGTATAAGTTCAAATAGCTATTATCAAAATATAAAAAAATGGTTAGATTTCAATAAATGAGAGAACGTTCAAAGAGAAATTCCAGGTTCAAGAAGTTCTTAAAACGTTCAAACTTATAAATAGAAGTTCAAAGAGAGCGAGATTTAGAGAATGAACTAATGATTAATACTCTACAATGTTTCTTTCTATTACGAACTGCTTGTTAATTATCACTTTTAAATACTTGAATTACAACAGCAGTCAGATTGCAGTCATATCAGATAGCAGTCAGAGTCTGACATAATTTAAGTATTCAAAAAGTCACACCAAAGCGATTAAAGAGATATCATTATAGAAACGATGAACAATGTAGACTTATGAGCTACTGGGTGATATTCCTAACCAATCACTAATCAAAACAAAGTATCCGTCTGTTGGCAGTGCCAAAAGTCAATGTTATCATTTTTTTTTAATATCGTTCTATTTGAAATGCTCATCTTTCTATGTAGAAGTTCTATTTTATCTCCATCAGATAATTGTAAATCTTGTTCATACTGTTAGTATGATGAAAATAGTACAACCCGCATACGTGCTCAGGTTCTTTCTTTGCGGATGCAAATTTTCTCATAAATGTAATTTATATTTTTGTTTGTGAACTGTGTATTGAATGGAAATAAATATGATTCGATTTTTAATATTTCACTGTATGTATGAGCTTTTGTATAATTTGTAGAAAGAGAAATATCATTTCGATAATATTATAGTATAATATGATTTGCTTTTGGATAATGAATATAACTGGAAGATTCAGTCGTCAGTCCAGTAATTCATGCTTCTCCTGTGCTATATTAGCAAATGCCAGAATAACAAGTTTCAATTTGAAAGACACATAATTATTTGTGTTGGTAGGAGCTCTATTTGAGTTCCTTCCAGAACAAGAATCAGAACAGAAACTCTATTCAATGTTATCCATTTCCATCAGTTCAGTCTAGCATGCCGTGAGCATTTAGTATAGTTTTCTTTACAGGCTATTCTTCTTTTGTAGAAGACGATGGAGCAGAGCAGAGCAACAAGAGCTAAAGTAAACTGCAATCACAGTTCCACTGTTTTCGGTTTGTTTTGGTTTCACGCTAGTCAGATCGATTCTTACGCTTGTAGTTCTGATAGAGACACTATACATGTATTGTATTTAAACTAGTGGTCCATATTTGTTTCTTCCATATGCTAGTTTTATGTATATACCTATATTTCTATGAGATTCACCAGGGGATCGAAATGAGTGGAGAGCCTTTTTTTGGAAAATTGCAGACGTTGAAGTCTCTTTGGCGCTGCGTTGAAGTCTCCGACTAGCCGACGGCCGACATTGTTGTCCTATCCGTGCAAACAATGCGCATGCTCGCACATGTGAGTTGGCAAGCAAAGAGTGCCTGAAACCTAATATTCTCCAGGGGGAGGTAGGTGATGCGATTAAACAAACAGGAGAGTGGGTCCATTAGGAAGGGTCATGTTTGCCGGAAGCCCCCCCTCCGGAGGGAACCTGAGTGATGCTGCTTCGTGATCCGAAACTCGAAAATTTTGCAGGGGCTCAAAAAGGTGGCTGTGCATGCATCGCAATTTCGGTCGAATTGTTCTCGTGGTTGCCAATGAGCGGTTTTAATGCAGTACGTGATGCGTGATGCATGAAAATTGCACACAATTTTTGTGTTGCAATTCGGTCGGACTTTGTGGATTACAATTGCATGCTGCTGCTGTTCGTCAACAACAATTTTATTCGATTCTACACCACATGAATGCAATAAATTCGGTTACAGTTATTCTTGATTGCTCAGCTACTCCAATTCAGAGCATGTAATAAAAATTCCCGTGATATTATCTACAATTTGTCGAAGTCTTACAACGTTGATTTCTGATCAATATCGAAAAAAACCTTCCAGCTTGAGTAAAATATAAAGCACATAATAATTGATGAATGATGTACGATAATATTAATCAGTTTTTGTTGCTCTCAAAATATCCAGTCATTCTTCAATAGTACTGTATGGGAAAACTCAATATTGTCTCCCAGAGTATCCAAAAATTAACATTTAGTTTTTGAAAGAATCAATCATTTTTGAAGATCATATAATGAGAATTAATATATTTTCTGTCGGCCAAACAATGATTCTATGTGATCTTATTATAATTTAATAGAAAAAATCATGTAGTAAAAAGCGTATGATAAAGTAATATTAGCTTAATAGATGTTAAATTTTCAATACCTAATGCCTTGCTTCCGGACTGAAGACATTTTTGCATTTCTCACTAATTTTTCATTGTCCTCGAGCTGGTATATGCTACAAGAAACGGTGTTTATCACAAGTGAGTATGGGATACATAGTAGGTATCCTCATCAGCACATAGTTACTCTCATCAACACATTCATGAAACTCATCAAAATCAATAATTCTCATACATGAATTGCTTATCCCTGGGAATCAGTAGTTTATTTTACTTGAGAAGGCTTTCAGGCTATGTGTAACTTGAGGCTTAGAAATTTGAGTGCAGACATGTCTTCAGATGTAGTAGCATACTATTCATGGCAATTTACATACTTGTTATACGCGTTCGTTTTTGTTCAGGAATCTTCATGAATATGAAGATATATACAGATTTGTTCTACTGAGTACTTGAATACATTACAATGCAATCAAATGGAAGATAAATATTACTGTGATGCATCGAGTTGCATCAAATCTCGTCTTGACATTGTACTCCGATCGAATTTGTAAACAATACTTGAGGAAAAATTTGAATCACCCGTATGCATATTTGTAGCAATTGTTCCGTTCATTGTTTCCACTCCTCTGGATTGTTTGTAATCGAGCTCCAAAACCAGGTAACATTCTCTGGATTGGACCCTTCAATGACAGGCATAGTCGAGAAGACATGAATAATTGTCCGACTTACTTCGTTCCTGCATGTTATCTGAATACGATTCCTCTAATTCATGTCGCCAAAGAGTCATTGTTCATGTATGACACCAAACCCTGTAACCCTCCTCACAAGGAAGTATTCGGATTGTACCAAACCAATTCGACCAATAAGAAAACATTCGGAATTGCTACTGGTCTTATCGCTCTCCCAGTATTTTTGAAGCAATGTAATTAATTACCGTTTTCAAAAGCGTTTACATTCCTTTTATGGTTCCTGTAACAATACGCGTACATTCAAACCGTAAATCAATTTGATCGACTAAATTAAAGGACTGCATTCTCTATTCATCCCAACACAATGTATTTATTCATTTGAAAGCTATGATACGCACTGTAAAATGATCATCTCTTATAATTTTTACAATAGACGTTGGTCTTACATTTTTCTTAGATGTGCGTTTAAAATCCAGCAATTTACTAGTTAAGTGCACAGCACAGAAACAAAATAGTGTATCATTGACTATTAATCGAATAATAGAAGGTTGATTCCAATAAATTGAATGCTATTGAATTCATCAAACGTTTTTGTTGAACTTACAGACCAGTATTTTTTATGAATATTGTTGATAGGTTGATTCAATACTGAAATGAAAAACTGAAAAACATGATTCTCCAATGATTTGACTGAAATTTTGAATCATAATCTGGAGAAACATAAAATTGTTTTTAAATAATGAAGGAACATATTGCAGTGTTATCTATGGATATATCGTATACGGTTCAAATAAGTATGATTACACGTAGAATTGATTGTAATTTGTTGAAGGCTTAGTGATGAGTAAAGTTCTTCATCTAGATGCTTCTCAGCGTCACATTTAGCCTATTGGGACTAAGGTAGATTGATAAACGTTGATGGAATCTCGAATTCGATCGAATCTTAGGCCTTGAGATGCATCTAGAGTACAAAAAGTGCATTTTGTTCTTGTTCAGAGAGTGAGAGGCCAACCTGTGAACAAAAACTTGTGCCGACAGTGGAAAAAAGTAATTTTCAATTCGAAGCCCGTCATACTGAAATGGGTCACGTAAGGGGCTGAGGGGCTCTTCGCAGTAACGGCTCTTTCTTCCATTCCGATAAATCTCTTTTCATTTTTTCTGGGTTTTTATCAACTGAGCAAATGCTTTTTGTAGAGGTTCTGAATGAAGTAAGAGTTCATTGCTGGAAAGACAAAAAAGCGAGCCTAAAAGTGTAGATGAACCGAGTGTTTTATTCTGTACAGGCTTCTACTACCTTTTACTAAGACCTACGCAAAAAGTAGAAAGGGTTAAGGCTTTTCCAGAAAAACTCTTATCCTTCTGCGAAAGAAATCATAAGTAAAAACCAACAATGAGAAGACTGACAGATGCACCACATCTAAGTTTTCTGAATTAATTTTCAATTTGAATTTCTTATCCTTATAAAAACTGGAATGGTGCTTGAGCACAAAAGACTGTACACTTCATATCCGTTACTTTGTATTGTACTGTATTCATGAACAACTAGCAGTTGCTCAACTAGTCTGTTTGAAAAAAATTAGTCTCTATTCAGGAGTTTTTTTACTGTATATTAAAACAACTTTGTATTCTATCACTGACTGCTATGAACCAAAAAAGTATTTCAATTACTCATACAGAATAATATTATACATTTCTTCAACTAAACATTTTTTAAGGATTGTAGGAAGTATGAATCGTTCAGGACAATTACTACACTCCAGAAAACAGATAAGGATCCAAAAAACAATGTCGATCAGTTTCCTATAATTACAGTGCTATCAAAATATCGCATTATTGGGTGGTCAACGTCTTCAAATGTCATGATAACTTGTCCACGAATATTGGAATACCAATATATCAATAAGTAGTAGTAATTCTAAAATAAATAATTATGATTCAATTAAATTTACATTTTACTATCGATGGATCGATTTAGTTGCTTTTGTAAATATAAACCAATGTAATATTATGAATGCATGCTCTGAATCCATCAAACAACTGACTGAGAAACGATTCTCTATTGATAGATTTATAAAACGACTTGTTAGACAACATTTGAAGAAAGATTGTTGGCATAAAATTCATTTTTTTTCAAAAACTTTGTAACCGTCACTAGGACTATTGTTATGTCCTGAGTGGGCAATTTACAACGTATTTTGCACGGGGCTAGAAGCAATCAAACATGCCACGCTTCAGCGGGGTGCTTCAAACTCTCCCGAAACCCTGCAAAGAACGACACTTAATGGTAAATTAGATTTGTCATCAAGATATACGGACAGGATCAAGCTAATCCCCGGTTAGGTTGGAGCTAAACGGCGATCGGCGACAACAAACAAGCATTGGTGACCGATAACAATGTGCTGGCAGGCAGTGCTACATCTGCAACTGAAAATGAAGTGGCTTGATGGGATTAGCATTGGTGTAATTCGGCTAGAACGCCGTTCAATGGACACCACAATACGACAGGCGATTGGCAGCCTCTGGTTTCAACTTATTCTGCGGTGACAAACGAAGATGCGGCCGAAAAGAGAAGAGAAAGAAAAATATAAGTAAAAGGAGAAGGAGAAGAGGAAGAGTAGGATAAGCGAGCAAGATGCGCCCCGTCAAAAAGATAATTTTCTTCCCCCTTTGTTGAAAGGATAGCGCCGAGCTACTAAAAGACAGCGGCAGAGGAAAATCTGGCAAAGACGTTGGCTATGGGAGTTTAATTAACTGCCCCACAGGTACCTGTCAATACAGACATGACTCCGAAAATGACAGTTGGTTCTTTTGTATCTTTGCATAGCAAATATGTGACACATAGCAATGATGTGAAGATTAGAATGATCCTTGAAAATCATAGCAATGATGTGAGTGTGCAAGCCGCAGTAGGAATACCTGATCTGTGAATATACTCATTTCTATCTTCTCTATGTAAGCCATCATCTTCTCTCTCTATTTGAAAAATAAAGCTCTAAACGTGCGTACAGACTTATGCGCCACGAACAAGCGCATTTTGCTTTTCACAGCTGATTATATCTGTATTTGTTCAGAAAAAAGTAATATACAGATATAAAGAGTTTCAGAAAAGAGAAATGCGCGTGTTCGTGGAGCATAAGAATAGATTAGGAGATATTAAACAAAAATAATGTGATGGAATTTGTTACAGAACATAACTTTTCCTCAATTTATAAAGAATTACATCAAATAGAAATAATTTCGATAGTGTTGTGATTAGAATAATCTCTCATTGATATTTCATTAAGGGATGGTATTGTCCTATATTTTTGTCTCTTCTTGAGTTCATGTTGCTATTCGGTAATTGGTACAAATTCTTGTGCGAAATTATAATGATTTGGAATAAGAATGAACAGATTTTGTATTACTAGAGCTCTCTTGATGCTAACCAGATACTCGATCAGAATTTTTCTAATAGAAATTTATTTTTGTGAATAATACCGAGAATGTCATTATTCTGTCCGTAATTCGTACACATACTTCACAGAATAGTTTGATCCACCTCTTTGTTTTCCTGTATAATAAGTTGTCAATTTCTGTGTTATGAACTGACCATCACAGTTCTCATGGTGATAATCAGTCTTTGAAAGTTGACGGTGCGTAAGACGGCAGTAAGCATTGACCAGTGGCCACCCAAGCAGCTGAGAAAAAAGATTTCAGAAAGATTAGCCGCGAACCGTTCAGCCAGAAAGTGTTTGAATGGACGGCTCAGTGCAAAGGAAACATGATTTGAATAGATAGTTCTAGAATAGGATCTTGTTCTTCGGCAAAAAATCCAATCGAATGTACAATTAGATCCAAAATTAACCAGATATCTTCGGCATCCGCCTTTGAGGAACTGTTCAAGATTTGATTCGAAATGTACTGGTATGTGTTTCCCATGATACATTTAATTGATTGGTAATGGTCAGGAAAGGAAAGAACTGAATATTGTTGCTTGAGTTGTCTAGACTGAAAACAACAAAATTCCTCAAGATTCTTCATCTTTGAATACTATTTTACTCCTCGACTTTATATTTTTGCAATAGCCGATGATGGAATTAAAAAAAAATTACTATCTTAAATCCTCCCAAAGTACAGTAGTGGGCCTACTGTCATATATTTTTTTCAAAATATGATTCTCGATCCCTAGAATCTATCTTCCGAGAATAACTCTTACAATACCGTATATTACTCTACTTTTGGAAATGAATAAGCTTGGTACTTAGTTGAAAAATAGTGAAAGCGAATTTTCCCAAATTTTACGATCTCTTTACATTGTTGGTTTGATTTAGTTTGTAGAGTGAATATTGATGTTGTAGAGCTTTTCGTGTGTGCTCACACATCATCAGCTGTAAGTTACTTACAGAATACATGCTCCTGTGAAATAAAAATAATTTTTATTGAAATAATGTGGATTTTCTGACAATATCTCAAGTTTCTTCAATTGTTGGTTTGGTTATTTACAATGTGATAATATGTTTCACACTGAAATCCAATATATTCCTTCACTTATTCTCTGTTCTTGTATGATTCCAAATCATCAATTGGTTTAACGAAAGAAATAAACAAACTTCCCTTGTTGCTGGAACAAATCCCCTCATTATCAGGAGAGCACTAATAATAATTATGACAGCATTACACTTTCGCACCTGTTATTAATTATTTATCAATAACATGTATCAAGTACAGCATAAAAACGAGCTTAATAAATTAAGGCGTTTATCATCCTGCTTGAATCGCTAATTCGTTAATTTGGTGGCAACACATTGAACGGGAAAAAGAAGGACGAGCAATGGACCACATCTGCAACAGTAATAAAGTTTTTTCGCCTGTTTACAATCGATTTGGCCCCGATCCAAAGAGCTCTTCCAACTTTGTTTCTGCTGACATAAAAGTGCAACGGCTCAGTGCGCATGTGCAGTGGAATGCGATCATCATGTGAATGCTTGGGGCTCAACTTCATTACAGAGCGTCTTTACGTTCTCCCTAATTGAGATGCTATCCAGATGCCCAAATATAACAATAGGGTATCCTGATTGCACAACAAAAAATTAAAATATAAGTACTTTTCCTTCAAGATACCCTGAAATTATACTTTTCTGATCAAAGTATCTTATTAAAAATAACCTCTTACTTGAGATTTGCATCACCTCTGAATTGCCACCAACCAAAAAAAACTGAATTTAAGTACTCTTCCTTCATTACACCATGATATTATTCTTTTTATGCGCTCATTCCATCGCAAACACCTTTTACTTGAGTTTTGCATTACCCCCAAATTTCCACCAACAAAAAATTAAATTCAAGTACTTTTTATTCATAACAAGATAAAATTATTCTTATTTTATGCACGAATTCCATCGCAAACACCTCTTACTTGAAATTTGCATTACTTTCAAATTGCCAAAAACGAAAATTTATAAATTCAAGTACAGTACTTACATTTTATAACACCCTGGAATTATTCATTTCGATCCATTAATTCAATCACTAACACTCTTCTCACTGGCAATCTAAAGGATCTCTCTGGCAATAAAAGCCATACGAATAAATAAATAACTTCTCACTTGAATTTTGCACTTTTGCAACACATTTAATGCTAACTATTATCGCAAAAAAAGAAAAGAATGAACTGATTTTTTTGTCGTCTGATATTCCACGCAATAACCATCAGTGATTACTGTGACTTTTTGAGCACATGCTTCCATTTGAGTGGCGTAGATCTTGCTAATGCATTCGATTTATTTGAAACTAATTTGAATATCATGAAGATAATCTGACGCGAATGCACTGGATCATAAGCTGCATTACTATTTGGAGAGTGTCCAAAGTAATGTAGATGCGATCGAAAAAATTTAATAATCAGATAATAAATTTACACCACACCAGCACACACCCTTATCTCACTAATCAATTTACCAAATTTATTGTACATCTCACGTTCGATGCGTTTTAGCGTCGTTTTATATTTACGGCAAAAAAGGATACACGATCAAAAGTAAATAAAAATATTCAACTTAGTTGATAAGTTAGACGAGATTTTCATGAATTTTGTTGCAGTTGTTAATTATATGGTGGCTTCTCAACATAAAGATTTAACTTTTCAAGGTTGCTGGCTGTCTGGCGGGATGCAAAAATAAGATTGAATGTTCTCAATCGCCTCGAGTATTGAAGGCTCACTGGTGAGGGATTGATAACACATGACATTTTGTGCTCTTTGTATGCAAATTATTCTAAAGGAACCACTCCTTCAAGCTGCAAATAAGAAGGAAAAGGGATTTCACTTTCGAAAGAATGTCCACGTTATCGATTGCACTGTATTCTTAGCTGAAAGTTCAGAATCATTGGTTATTTACCCTCAAAAATATGACTGATCGGGAAGTTCAGGTGCATTGGTGATTTCCCCTTAAAAATTCATACCTGATCAATTCTGTATCATAATATTTCGGCAATGGAGATCAGAAGCTGTGATATTTATGCTCAAAATCATTCGATTATCATATATTTTTCGATGATATTCACGAATAAGTTTCCTTTTTGTCGTTCATGATGCCAGTTCCGAATAATTTGGGATGTTTCAGACGAATTGAAAAGCTCCAGCCTTGACGTGCTTGAACCTGAAACCATCCATTCAATTCGGTCCTCTACAGCAGACTGACACGCTGCATACACTGGCTCCTAGTACAAGTCCACCAATTCACCATTATTACGGAGACAAGGGACAGGATACTGCTGTCATTATTGTGTTGGGCTTATGAATACCACTCGTTATGACACGTGAGCTTTTCTACCTTTTCTAATTGAACATAACTCGTGGCAAGGCGATTTCATTCTTAAATATCTTCTTTTTCCTTTTTCCAAAATGAGCTTTATGAGCTGCAGGTTCATTGAGAGCACTACAAATTTTGTTTATTTTTCTTGTTCGTTTCCTTATTTCTAGAAGTCTGTCAATTTTTTGAAGGTACTATACCTTGGTTTCTGACATTGCACTCTCAGTAATCATGTGTCACGATTGGATCTCATGGGTACAATATAATTGACAATTTGGAAGTATTCGAAGTAAAATTGCAATGGAATATTACCAAGTCACATTTTCAATATCTGAAAACCATTGAAACGTACTTTGGCATTATTCAGCAATCAATAATCTTATTTGAAAGAATATTTAGAAAAATGTGAGATAAAATAGGGTAATCATCAAACTAGAATCCTATAACTGCCCTTCTTGTGAGTTCGCCCCAAGACACGTGATAAAGTTCATATTTCATATTTCTCAATATCATGAGTTCTTTCAACATGTGAAATAGATTTATTGGAAGAGTTTTTTATTTATTGAGAGAACTACCTTGGAATAAACAATCTAGATTGTGTTTGGCTATTTTTCATGTTCGTTGAATTTCTTGAAAGTCTGTGAGCTCCTCAATTGCATTTAAATTCAGATAAAATTAGGTTTCCAAAAAAGCCTTCTCCAGTACTCACATCTGAATCATTATCACTTTATACTTTGACACTACCATTTTTTTCAACATTATGAATGATTGGGATAGCGATTTAAATTTTGATTTGGTTGATTTGAATCTTGATCATTATGGATATTTGTGAATATTTCAAGCAGTATGACGCGTGCCAAGTTAATGATGAGTAACAGGAATGCGGAAATTTTGATTATGGAGTCAATTGATGCCAAATTTGTATAATAATACAGTAAATGACGTCTCGGCCGAACTTAGCACTGGGCACCAAACACAGTCATCCGATTGGCGGCTGATAAGCATGAAGCTCAGCAGGACTTCGCCGATTCCCGTAATTGCTTGCAATTTTTTCTCATCTCGATCCGAAAGTGTGCAAGTCCGAAAACGAAACGCTGACGCACGCGTAAGCGAGCACAAGACGACATGATGTATGATTAAGTCGGTTCTTGTTTGGCCTGTTCCTGTCGTATATTTTGGCTTTGGGGAGTGTGCTTAATTTTACGATTGGAACGCGGCTTAAACAACGGCACTTGGCCAGTGTTTATAAGCAGCAAGAATTGAGCTGAGTGGGACAGCGAGTGAGAGAGAGAGAAAGAGTGGACTAGGAGGCAGGTGCTTTGGAGAGACGCGTGCCTGGCGTACGACCACTTCCTACATCCTACTTCATTCAACGTCTTTCTCTCTTACCCTCATTCGTCTTCTCTTCACTATTTTTGCTCCATCTCTCTCTCACACCCGGCTTTCCAATCACTCTCTTTCACTTGTTTTATCGTCATACACCTGCTGCACAACATATTTTTCGGCGGTGATGCCGCAGACGCCAGTTATAAGCTTTGCACTCACTGTATTGCATCCCTCTCACTTTGAGTCCCTCTCTTCACCAACCTCTCTCTTATCTCTTTCTCTTTACATCCTTTCTCTACTTGATCTCCTTCATCCCTCACTCATTTTCCATTCTTCTTGCTTCATTCCTCCTTTTCTCATTATTCGTCTGTTATCCCTGATAAACTACAGCGTTGCCAAAATTATTGTCTACGTTTCGTCTACTCGCTCCAACGCCATGATCATATCACCCCAGCCCACATTGCTAGTTCAACATTAAAGCTTCCCAATCAAAGGCTTTTTCGAATAGTCAAGCTTGTTAGAGATATCTTGAAATACGGTAATCCGAACTATTTTAAAGATGATTTCAAATTTGTCTCTGAAGGTAGGAGGATAGATGCTTCACATACTAGAACCGGAGAATGTACTTTAAGGATACCCAATCATCGAACTACTATTTTCACAAAATCCTTCTTAGTCAGTGCCTGTCGTGCATGGAATACACTTCCTGTTTCTATCAGGTCCATCGAGAGCCGAGCGAGCTTCATCCTGACTTTAAAAAAACATCTTTTGGAACAAATAACTGAAACTGTCCGGCCCTAGAACGATCACATGACAACCATCCCCCACCCATCCCACAAATACAAACCTTTAAACCTGTTATAGAACGAATTGTATATATATATATATATTATATATATATATATATATATATATAAACTCATGTTATTTCAATTTTCCACTGCATACTGCTGTATATTACTGAAAGTTGATTACCCTGATCTACTTTCAGCCTACTTCATTTTATTAATCAATTATTTGATCTTATCTACCTATATAATTATTTTACTTTATCAATTTTCTGTTTTTTTCTCTTAAATATTCATATTGATTAAAACTTTCACAATATTCCCATTAATAAATAAATCCTTAGTTTAAATAATGAAATTAACGTTTTGGTAGAGAGTTAGTGGGGAGGATATTTTTAATATTCTTTCCGAAGAATGGACATTGATATGTCAAAAGCTCCGCCAATTTATGTAGATGCATAACAATATAATTATTATCTATAGTTATTATATTACAAATTGCTTTTTCATATCATATACAGTTCAATAATTATTTTCTTAGTCTATATCATGTAAATTGATCTATAATTTTGCTGTATTGTAAGCTATTGTATATAAGTGTATAAGACAGTATATATTGTAATCTACATAAATAAAGTACTCAATCAATCAATCAATCAATCAATTAATCAATCAATCCCTTTACACATAAAGTATTGCTATCCTTGAGAATCTCCGGATTCTCCATCATTCATCAAGAGAGTTTCATTCTCTCTCTGACACTTCATGATTTCTATGGATTGTCTATCATAATGCAGTATATCTCTTTGTTATAATTCCTATCATATCATATTCCTCCTTTTCATATAAAAAAGGGATACTGATAATAATAATTTATCTCATTCATTGTACATTTCACTCAGTCTACTCTCTCACTATGTCACATACCCCCAGTTCCTCTGTAATTTCATAACATTCTTATATTTTTTTGCATCATTCTTTCGTTGATCATCATGTCATTTCATTTTTTTTTTGTTTTTGGTTCATCAGTTATAAATCTCAACATTCCAAGAATTTGTCATCAACTTCTCATTTCTCACTTATCATCCAAAATTAATACTAACCTCCTCTTATGACTCTCCCATAATAATAACTATTATTATTATCAGTATCCCTTTCTCGCATCCAATTCTTTTGTACATGTCTTACTTCTTTCTGCACTTTCTCCCAAGCTTTCTGTGCTCACCTCATTTCATTTCATTTCTATTTATCATCTCTTCATCTCATTCATATCTTTCTTACTTCCATAGTATTCTCATTATATACTCATATTATCATACTTCATCAATTTCTCATCATTTCATTTGTCAGAAAAAAGCGTAATCCCTCTCTCTTATCCATCAAACTTAAAATTTCACCTGTTCACTAAAAATTTATCTAGAGAAGGAAGGAAGCTAAACTGAGAAATCCCACGAACTGAGAAAAATAAACGTTCATGGAGAGAAAGAGAGAGTAGATCTGAGAGGGTGTAGAATCTATAAAATTATAGTGAAACAGAGAATGAGAGAGACTGAAACAGCTACAAACGATACTGACCAGAGCGACAGCTGGACGAGAATAGAGTGAGAAAAAATACTCAGGACAACATTGAGTCGAGCACCTTCTCATTGACACTGATAGAAGAATAACACCAGCTATTAGCTCACAAATCTTCTTTCTTCCTCCTGTAGCTCATCTCCAGCATCTTCCTCCGCTTTATAGTCTTCTATCTCGCTTGTCTCTTCCTAATCACTTGCACTTCATAACTTACCAGCTTTTCTCAATCGTTCACTACAGCACGTCATTCATCTTATGTAGTTGGCTACTTGTTGCAAATGACAAGGTGGAACATGTCTTCATGTCTGAACATGAAAGCTGTTTGTATGTCTTCATTGCTCACGAATGGAAGAAGCTGTTTCAATTACATTCTCGACATGGTCGTTTTGTGATGTTATTGTGACAGCCAGTCAACGGTGTTGTCCGAGAAGATATGATTGATGACCCTAGGTTTACAGCCCGTAATGTACAACCAGGCTACTGTACAGCTGAACTGGGTTTTATTTTATTGATGGTTAGGCTATACTTACGAATTGGATTAGGATTCCAAATGAATCCAATAAAATAGACCATCTGAATCACATAATTTTTTAAATTCAGCAGGGAAAATAGTTTTTAGAAGTCAAATGTTAACACTGTAATTGATCAATTTATAGATCAATCGTTATAGTAAGCAATGAACTGTCTAAAATATCAATAATAATAAGGTCTTTCATAAGTCGAGATAATTCTCCCAGTAGGTATTTTCAACAATGATTACTCCATTAACATTCAAACCTAGTGAAATGCTTGCAATTCTCTCGTCCGAGTACAGTTCAGGTATTGCAGCAAGTTTTTAAATACGGTGAAATTCTGTAGAGAGCATTTTCTCATGTGGATGAGCATGCCCAATCAATTAATAAATGAAATGCTTCAATCATTTCGAATTCAATTCAATAAGAGTAGTCTTTTCGTACACGATTGAGATTATGAATGGTCTAATGACCACTATCAATGTGATACCCGAATGGGTATGTCAATATAAACATAATAGAAATTACTGATTGGAATTATAGTGTTGTTCTAGTAGACAATTATGAATGAATTTTCTACTTCAAGCTTTCGATGTGATGCCCGAATGGGTATGTTAGTATAGACATAATAGAACTCTAGTACCTTTTGAAATTAATAAAATAATAGATTAAAAATACAAATAAAAAAGTAGCCCTGAATTCATACATTTTAAGAAGAAAATAGAACTTATTGAAATAAGCATTTCCTCTACCAGATTTTGGATGGATAATTAATTCTTTCAAACGCATTGAAATAAAGAACAATTTTTTCTCGTACGTGATTATGCATGGATTTTTGAATTCTTTTGCCGACCGAGTATGAATGTAATGACTATGAATATGTGCCCGATTGCATAGTGATGCAGTGTTCCGGAAGAGTGATCAGAATTTATATGGAGCAAACACACCCCTGTCGCAGTCAGGTGCCTGAGCACCCACTAGGCAAACAATAATTGCGTGATGGCGTGGTGACGTTTTGGTGTGGGAAGGGGGTGGTTTGAATATGGAGGAGGGGGGGAAAGCAGTCAGAGTCATCATCACAATGCGTGAGTTTGATCAAAAGATCGGCGGGGGCTGACCCTCTACCCTTTCAGTGAATAACGCGAGCGCTTCAGTTCGGCAGATGTGGAGGTATTCGAAAATAATTCAAGGGCACCACATGAAAGGGTGAAGGACCAGCAGCCTACAATACAGCAAGGGACACTTGCGCGGGTTTTATGCGACTTCATACAAATAGGCCTGACGACTTTGAGAGGCTGACGTTGACTGTAAACAACAGGTATCGACAGGACCCGGTGACAATTGAAGTGGTCTCTACCTCCTCCTCGTCCTTCATACCTTTTCTTCTCCTCGTCAGATTCGCCAGGGTACCCGGCAGCTGCATGATGAATCGGGGTACGGTGTTCGTTGCAATTCCGTCACCCTTTAAGGCCGCAACAAATAGCGAGCACGTGCCACTCACAATACTCTCGATCAAGTTACTAGGAGCGCGCTGCTTATTCGATGCTATAGGGGTGGTCCCATCTGTCCATCTCGGTAAACACTTTGTATAGTGGTTTACAATATGGGTTATGTTGGTAGATATTTTTCCCCAAATTACTCGTATTTTCATATATGATATAACTCATATGAAGAGAATAAATTACTTCATGACGAGGAAGTTCATACATGATATAACTCATATATAAATATAAATATACATTATAAATAGCTCGGGTGAAAAAACGTATGAAAGAGTTTTCATTGATGAAGTATTATTAATGCATGCTGGTTACATTGGTTACATAGCTGAATTGAGTAAAGCTCAAGAAAATAATTGTAGTTGGTGACTGACAACAGTTAGCTTACATTGAGAGAAGCTGCTTGGAAACGGAATGGCATGAAATGTGTGGCTGCTTGTGTGAGCCGTATGCATACCTTTCAAAAACCCGCAGATGCCCGCTATGCACTTTCCCCCCCCCACTATAACATCATCGCTACGCTAAATAGTAAAGTCTCATCCATACTTCCGACACACACATTAGGTGAACATCATTTTATATTCTCGGAGACCCTTTTTTCGACCTTCACACAGGAGGAGAAACAAAGAGTAGCTGAAGTACTAAATTGGGGAGAAAATACTTGGAAAGAATGGAAACTTCATACTATTCACGAAGCGCAAGGACTAACATCTAAAAACGTAGTATTAATTAGAGTAGATTACCGGAACAGAGACATTTATAAAAGTATCCAACATGCAATAGTTGCTCTTTCACGCCACACCAATACTTTCAGATATTTAACTACGAGTGTAGAAAAAGATGCAATGGAGTTTATACTCATTGATAAATTAAGAACAACAAATGAAACTGATCTTGAAAAGTGGAACAGGGATAGATTATGCATGCTTGATAACAGACTTGATCATGGCTGATATTGACAAAATTCTTACTTTGCTGGAAATTGATAACATCACTCCTGAAATCGATGAGTATATCAATTATGTTCCTTCAATAAATGGAAAAAATATTGAATTCTTAAATATCTTCTCGACCAATATCCGCAGCCTTCATGCAAATTTCAATCAGTTAATCTGTTGTATAAACAGCTTAAAAACAGATATCCATGTAATAGTTCTTACTGGAACTTGGCTAACCGTGAACATTCCATCTACTTACAAGATCCCAGGTTACACCGAAGTAAATAAATATTCGAAAATTAACAAATGCGACGGTCTGTGCATTTATATTAGAGATAATATTGATGTCAGTGTGATCGCTTGTGACATTGTTGATGCAAACTCGTTGTGCTTGGACTTGAAAACACCAAATGATAAAATGTTCAGAGTTATAGGAGTTTATAGATCACCCAGTAATCATAACACCGAGAATTTTGTCAACAGCCTGAACCATTTCCTTGACAATATACCCAATTCAATGAGTGTTTGTATGGTTGGTGATATAAATATAAATATTCAATCAACTAGTATACAGGTTCAGGAATACATGCATATTTTAATGAGCAAAGGCTTTAAATCTCATATAAATGGAAGTACTAGAGTATCAACCACATCTGAATCGTTCATAGATCATATCTTTTTCAAAAACACAAATAGCAATTTCAGCTTTATATTTGGGAACATCTTCAAGACAACAATAACGGATCATTATTCGGTTCTATTTCATTTAGGTAATGAACGGAATCCCGAAACCACTTCAAATAGAAATATGCCTGCAAACAGCATAAAAATATCTTACAACTACAGACTTCTTGCAGAAAAATTGGGAAAAAGAAAACTGGAATACAACTTTTGGAAATGAAGATTTAGATATACTTGTTGAAAAGTTTGTAGAACGGTTAAATGGTATTATTAATTCAGTCAAAACTGAGATAAACATTCCTCGCCGAAATCGCCCTTTGAAGCCTTGGATAACGCAAGGAATAATAAGATCAATTACTATACGGGATAGATGCATGATAGAATAAGGAAAGGTCCTGCAAAATGCTGATTCAATAAATGAATACAGAATTTATCGGAACACATTGAATAGGCTCATAAGTGAAGCGAAGGAGAAATATTATAAAGTTAAAATAGAGCAATGTCAAAACAATAGTTCAAAACTTTGAAGGAGTATTAATGAGGCAATCGGGGAAGGAAAAAAGGAGTGTAACAGGATCAGAGTTGAGGCCAACAGGCTGAATGACTTTTTTACCAATGTTGGTGAAAGACAGGCTATAGCTTTCAACAATGAACTAGCGAATTCTCCCTACTCTGATCACAAACAACGATATAACCGAAAAACCTCTACTGAATTCTTTCTTCATGAAACCATCAGATTCTAAAGAAATTGAGACAATAAAAGAGCTGAAGAATAATTGCGCCCCAGGAATGGATAATCTCAATAACACAGTACTCAAGCAAATAGGCCACACTATTTCACAACCACTAGCCACGATTTTTAATAAATGTTTAAAGCAAGGCTACTTCCCCAAACACTTCAAAAAAGCCAAAATAAAACCTTGTAACGAAGCAAAATTCTGATGGGTGAATAAAAATCCCTACTTGAAAGGAATGTATAGGTCTAAGTGGAATAATAGGCTAATATCGCCAAATACGATAACGCTTTTAAAGATTAGATAATATCAGGCATCATGGCCAAATTTATAACGGCCGAATAGAAATGGAAATAATTTTGCTACTTATATAATATTATATAAGGTATTAAAAATTTGAGGTTAGGCGTAAAATATCTATTGATCGGCGACCTAATGATCGACTGAGTCGCATAGCGTAGAATCTAGCCAGACACCTTGGCAGATATTTATTGTAACTAAATGGTATGCAACTAGAGGAACCAAAAATCCACATGGCTAATTGTTATAATACGAGAAACAACCTATAATCTTTAGAAAATTACTTTGCATGTAAAAAATGTATTAAAAAAGTCATTTAAATATTTTTAATCCCTTGGAAGAGGCGACTTCGGCCACCAATAATCCAGGACTACCAGGAGTTTGGATCGCCATCAGCAACTTATAGAAAATCCAGCACGTGAGTGAATAATATTTGAAATAGTGATAGGGCGCCCTCAGTGCTTCGAATGAAATAAGAAATAAAAGCTAGCTCATCGAAAAGGTTTTAAAAATTAAGAAATTAATGAAAATACTTGAGCAAGTTTTAAAATGGTATAAGAAATATTTTATTGAATAGTAACGAGTCAATTCATATATCAAAAGATATACCAATTAAAAGGAATACTAAGTTCTAACCAAATAATACAAATGTTCACATGATCATTGCTCCTATAATGCAATTTGTGATAATATAATGTAGCTCTGATTCATTAGATAAATTGATCTATCTTTTTCCGTCAGGTGCCGATTCTTGCACCCTGAGATATATATATATATATATATATATATATATATTTGTTGGAAACAGTAGGAATTAATATATATTTAATTATTGATTTGTCAATTTATCATGCTCTGATTTGAGAAGTTTATATATGAATAGGATTATCCAAATCGACAAGCAACAGCAAGTTGATGTCAAAGCTACATGCAGATAAATGCATATGATCAATGAAGTGAAAGCACATGGTAAGTTTCGTGCTATAGAATTGAAAAATAGTATTAATCAGTGATATTTTATTTGATTTCGTTTCTTGTTTCATTATATATTTTTGTTGCTCTATATATTTTTCTTTGACCTAAATTTTGAGATTATTGTTTAATATTTGCATCAAATTTTTCATGGTGTACCATTCATTTTATTCCTCAATACTATAGGATATGAGTTATATTTATGTATATATATATTTTTATAAATTATCAGTATTATATTATTGCGAAAGCTCCTGTCTGAGCTTATGAAGATTTTAGTGAGATTATATCCTAGGAAAACCACGACCAGATTTTATAATTATTAAAATAACTCTCATGCTCTACCGATTGACGCCAAGCAAGAGGCTAAGCGTTATTCCACCAAAAGTAACGTGACAACCTCTCTTCAAGCAAGGAGATCCATCAAATCCTGGCAATTACAGGCCAATCAGTCTTATCAGTAATCTGGCAAAAATTATGGAAAAGACTATAAAGAAGAGATTAGTCCTGTTTTTGAGCAAACATAAAATAATAAATGGAAATCAATTTGGATTTAAGGCTGGGAAGAGTACGGAAGATGCATTAATTAAATTTGCTAATACTGTTTCAAAAACCTGAATTCCAATTACAAATCTATTGGATATCAAAAAAGCTTTTGATACTATTCCACATTACTCCCTTTACAATAAACTCGAGAAATATGGCTTCAGGGGAATTTTTCTAGAATTAATAAAAAGCTATTTGAGAGATAGAACACAGTCTTTAACAATAAATGGAAGTAGTCTACTGATACCTCTAAAATGACATCTTACGGGTTGCCTCAGGGAACTGTACTTTCACCAATCCTTTTTATTATTTATGTGAATGATTTACTGAGCCTGAAACTAAAAAACTCAACAACTATATCATTCGCAGATGACACTGCAGCTGTTTTCTATGGAAAATCGTGGATCGAGGCTCATGAAATTGCAGAACAGAATTGTTTTCTCATTAAAAAATGGTTAGACAAAAACACTTTGAGCTTGAACATTGATAAAACCAATTACATCACCTTTGCACTCAATACAGCTGGTAAACCCGACGAAAATATGAATCTGACACTACATTCAAACTGCAACATGAACTTCAATAACTGCACTTGTCCCATAATAAAAAGAGTAACAAGTACAAAATAGGCATCATAATAGATGAATATTTGAAGTGGGACATCCATATCAAATTTTTATGCAAAAGAATCAGATATCTTTCTTATAAATTCTACGAAGCAAAAAAAATCTAAGCTCAAGTCATCTTAAAATGGTATACTCTGCACTGGTACAGTCCATAATTCAGTATGGTATTTCAGTATGGGGGGGGCTGTTATAATTCCCACTTGGAAGAGCTTTTCATAATTCAAAAATCAATCATTAAAACAATATTAAATAAGCCTAGACTTTTCCCAACCAATCTGACTTTGAAGAGTTCAACGTGTTGACAGTTAGACAGTTGTATGTAATGAATGTAGTGAAGTATATATTTAAATATAAAAATAATTTCATTTGCACTAATAATACTATCAATACAATTTAAGACCCACCTCAAATAAGTACCTAATCTATCATACTAACATTGAAAATATTAGAAGACAACTCATATATTTAAGCACTAAAATTATAAATAAAACTCCTGAACAAATTATTAGCTGTGGCAAGATAACAAAAAAAGTAAAAACAGATATCAATGCTTGGATCAAAATTAACTACTTCTTCTACCTTTGAGAACTATAATAAGTTAACAGAGAACTTTTCTGATTAGTGCGCTCACTTCCCCTACTTGTGCTGTATCACATCCCTTTTCCAATCCTTTCCAAAAATTCCAAGGATCAAAAGCATTCCTATGACATGGATAGCCATAGTTGGAAGAACTTATGATCCTCTACCCTTCTTCACCACATAACATGTATAAATTGCCTTTTAATATTGTAATGTGTTCTCATATTTTATGTTATTTATTTTATACTTAATGTTTTTTTTATTGATGTAATTAATTTTTATTTCAAAAAAATAAATAAATAAATAACTTCAAGACAAGAAGAAAGGCAAGAGTAACATGAAGTTAACATAAGGACAATATAGATTGAAAGACAATAGGTTAAAACTTACAAAATTTGTTTAACTCGCTTTGAATTTTAGGTATGTTATTGTTTTGAAAAAAACAGATAAAATGCCTCATAGTGACTCATAAATTCCAATTTTCAAAGTATCATTAGTCATCGAAGGTTCAGTTTTGGAGCAGACAAGAGCAGAAGTCTGAGTGTACGGATTTAGGAACAGATTCACTGAAATACAATGTTTAAAATGTGTTGAATGACAGTGGTTGTTTACAAAATTGCACGGATTTGATTTTCTATCTTCTTTCTCAGTAATTCGCGCAGAAATAGGCGAAAGCTGAGTTGAACTCGACTAGCCAGGCTTGATGATGAAAGTTGAACTAAAATTTTTTCTCAGTAAATCTTGTAAATCAGTAAATATCCGGGCGCAAATGTACTTCAGTGGTGTGAAATGGGTTTTTTTATATATACCAGTGTAGCTGTTATTATCCCTAGCCTGCAAATAAATTTGCAAAAAGTTAAGGCCGTCCGGCTCGCAAATATACTGATTCATATCATTTCAAGTACTCTCTTCACGAATATGAATATGTAGAGAGAATATGAATATTGGAATAACTCCAATAACTTGAAACATACATTTTCCGGGGACAAAATTTCACTTTCCACCCTGTTAATATATTTGCAGTGAACATACACTGATATTATCGGGACAGTATTGTAGAATATTTCCAAAGCTCAAAAATCACATTTGAGGGCTATCGTCATTGGAAAAAGAGAAAAATCCATGTAGTTCAAGTTTCGGTAGGTTACTTACTATTCAACAGAATCATTCGTTACTCCCTTGCTACCGTTAATCTCTTCTTCAAATACAAATGTAATTTGAACTCAAGCTCTGTACAACCTACTATGCAACTGGTAGTAAATTTTCTGTCAACCGTTAGTACGAGCGTCAACAACAAAATTCTGTCGCGGTTAACAGTCTAGAGTTACAGGTGCAATTTTTTGTCGCTTGACTTGATAATTGCAGAGCTCCTGTGGAAAATGCTTAAAAAATGAACACTTTTGGTTTGTATATAGGATTTCATACTTCAGGTATGATGTGGTTGTTTTTATATTTGATACACTAAAATTCGGAACAAATTTATTTTAGTGAACTCTCTTCCAGAGTGCATACTCTGGTTATCTGATACTGTACAATGTAAATAGTTGTGTTCTCAAAAAGATGATAACTCGAGGACTAAATGACTCACAGTTACTAGATGTTTATCACCATTGGATCTCCCTCTATCTTCTTTATAGTCTTTTTATTTCAGAAAATGCATATTCATGTCTTGCTGTAATTTTTTAAAGATTGTTCCAAATTTTTCATTGGTTTCTGTTGTTGAGAATGCAATTCATTGTTCATTATTTCAATATCAATATTTTTTATAAGCCTATCTAATCAAAAATAAGTAGTATATGGCTATTATCACAGCCACATAAAGTGTCAACTAGAACTGGCTGTGCCATTACCAAAGTCCTTACAAGGTATTATCTTCACTAGTATTGTTATAAGTAATTATCTTACTTACTAAAATTGTATTTCCTCCTCTATTTCAACTGAGCGATTCTAACGAATTTCACTTTATTGAAAGTTTTAATTGTCCAAAAGAAGAAATCCAGAGGACGACAAATACAAATTTCCAACCAGAAATAATGATAATCATTCTCTACAGTACAGTGGTAAAAAAATTTCTTAAATGTAATTATTTCAGTTTATTACATGAAGAAAACCGATGGAATTATTATCGGATAAGGAGGAATAGACAATTGCCGAGAACCAATTGTTTTTCGCAGATCTTATCGAATACTTAGGTTATGTCCAAATTCATATTCACATCGAACCATTCATCTTTATTTTTTTCTTAAAAACAAATTTCAAATGGACTGAATTGGACCAAATAACAAATCGATTACTTTTGTATGAATAGTCCCGATCCTCTACCTGTGTCTGAGATTATTCAAAGCATACAAAAACAAAAGGACGATCTACTTATGACCGGAGGCTCCCAAACAGTGACCTGATCAGGGCCCATCCTCAGTGCATTCCCTGCGCATAACAGACGACAATCTGGCTTGTCCAGAGGCACTTCTCAGACACTGCTCGAATACAAAATCAAACGCGGACGACAAGACCATCCAAAAACGGAATGAAAATTACAAAATAATTACTCAAAGCCTCACCTCTCCCACAACGGAAGGCGGACTGATTTTTTCTATAAAGAGAATGCCTACTAGTCTTGTATCCCAGAATAGCATTCGACAGCCAGGAGACAAACACGGGTGTGAATTTAAAAATTATCGACCTCTAATAATTTGAGATTGGAAGCTAAATATCACAACACCTAGGATCGTGATTTGAATTCTATATATTTATCAGTCATTAGCACTAGGCCTGACAACTACTGCAGGAATGTGTTAAAATTAGAGGTTTCTAGGACGGTTATCATTATTTTAGCGCAACTGCAGGAAGATGTGCAACGTTCATCGTTAGTTTTATCTAATAAGTAGAAAGGCGGTTGAGCCACCAACGTCGTTTCACCTTTTGCTCTATCATTATCGGCATCGTCGAAAATTAATTTGATTGCTAACGGACTTCACAAGCTGAATTTGATAAACTTTTCTTTTGCATGCAGAAGCCTATTCTATCAGGACACCAGCGGTCCTGATAACCTATAAATGCAAACCAGATTCCTATTTTAATATCTATGATATTAAAAACTATGATATTGATATACAAAAAAGAATGAGGTGATTAGGTTTCTTCATCAAGTGATATAGTCGAACACTTAAGACAACAGGACAATTATCACAACATTCTATATTATCACAAAAGGTCAAATAGTAAATAGAGCTCACTATGAGTATAGAGTGGGCCTATTTCTATACTCAACATATCATTCTACTTACAAGAAATATTCTGGTCTACCGTGATATGATTTATGTTTGAATCCTAGCTGGTGTCAAGTTTCTCAAAATTCGTCAAATGTTGCATTCTCTCGCAATCTATCAAGTCATCTATGTCATTAGCGTTTTAATATTAGCAACAAGAAAGGAGACTCACCGTTCTCAATGAGGAGGAAACTATTTTCCAGGTAGAATTCAAAAATCGGTAGAATAGTGATTTTGGGATGCTTGAAACAATAAATCTTCAGATCTTATTTATACAAACCTATAATCCCTAATAGATTCAGACAACTACATGTTCAGCTAAGGAAGCTATTGATCGACTATTCATAAGCAAACCTAACTTGAATCGTTCAGAAATGAAACTTATTATATATACTGCAGGTCTTCTTACTCTTTGTTGTTTTCCGAACTCCATCTTTGTTTATATTCTCATCATTTGTCAATATTAATAAAATCGAAATATTTATTTCATCGAATCCACTCCTTAAAAGGCACTGAATCCTGACTTACATTTCCGGCATTGTGGCTTAGATGTTGTGTGGTAGAGTTGGATATCTGAACAGAAGGTACCCTCGCAAATCTGAAACGCAGGGTATAAATCGTTCGGTATTACAAAGGCTTCGACGCACTGATCCCATTACAATCCATTTGTCCAAACTCAAATGTATCCGAATGATTTAAATGCTCGTATCTATTATCATCTCATTATCGACAGGTTCCTTTCTTATTTCGGTATTCGTTCGCCGAATCTTCCAACTAGCAACATTGTGACGTCATTTCATATGGTCCTTTCCAAGGAAACAATAAAGTATTGTTTATGTTATTGATTTGTTTGTTGTATCTTTCAATAACATCCATAGATAATCATGTTATAATTCATTGTAAAACGGTGTCAGCCTCCAGTAATCTATTCGAAGACATATAGGTGTTCCTAACTAGAAAAACATAATGCAAATACATTTGCATTCATAATAGAGTTACGGTCTTTTGTTATTGTTACATTAGGCCTATATCATTATTTTGTTGTTTGACCTAGATAATAGATGAGCTATTACTTATTCGAAAACCTATAATGCCTGTAGAAGATCATGTAATGTAATAATTATTCTTAGCCTAGACTGGATCCTAGTAACGATAATAGCTACCTTCCAGTGACTTCATAGTAGACTAATGTTTTGGACCATCAGCTTACGGATTTTATTCTTCAAGATATAGTCTGTGTTGTATTCTTTATTATTTAGGTGAAAGTTATTGTAAAGGGAATTTTAACAAAATATACTTAGCAAAAGCCATTTGTCTGATTTCACCCAGAACAGATAAGGCATTCAATTGAAAAACAGTTGATTATGACTGTAATCAATGAAGAAGCGGCCTAAGAATGTCATTCAATGATTTGACAAGATATAACATGTTTTTGTATCCATGTGCTGAGATATCGATTCTAGTTCTCAACTGACTTGTAAATGAAATGTATCATAAGAAAACTTTCTCGAAGAAGATTTTGATGGTTACAAATTCAATAAAGGTTTCAAGTACAATCCCTTGACCAGAAACTTGCAAAAGAAGATGATAGGATCTGCACAGCAATTATACAATAATTATGGTAACCTTCCTCCGAAGGAATATTTATGACCCAGTGCCTATTCAATGTTCGTCAATCTCTTTTCGTCTCCTGTGACAGTGTTTGACAAATCCTGAATGATGCGGAAGAATTAGCGGTTTTCTAATCCTCTTAAGACCTGCACTGAAAAGCCCATGAGGCAGCATGCTTTCTCAAAACTACCACTGAAAAATTCTCTTTGCTGTTCGTTAATCTCATTTGCCAGCTCTGGTCACTGGTCTCATTCGAATTAGCATTGTCAGGTTTTAGATTAAACTCAGCAAAATCCAATTTACTCAATACGAACAGGTATTCCAATGGACCCCTTCAAGCATTTAAATCGGAATATCTGATTGAATTTACAAAGGAAGTCTCGAGAGGGCTTAGGGGTCTAATCGAATTAGGAGTGAATACAATCATGGAATTGAGCAAAGGTTGAAAGCTAATTCATTTGACCTTCACATACTGAGACCTTCTGAAAGCGCAGGAATACAGTGCACTCCTGCACTGTATTCAGTTATTGGCTCTTGGAGACCAGTAACGTGCACCGGTAACCTAAACCAGAGAAAACTTCTATACTGAGTTTATTCTGAGCCTGAACGTTTTGAGCCTTGGCCATAAAAAAATTCAGCTCCAATAACGTTGCGTTCTTCTAAATCTTTGACATGCTTTCACTGACCTTCCCCAAGATAAAGCAATGATTGATTTACTAGGTTTGGATTTAAAGTCGTGATATTCACAAAATTAAAAATTCTACATGGTTTTTCTATTGAAACTCGAATTATTTTCCTGATTTGGAATGGTGGGTTGTTAGCTGAAAATCCACTAGTGTGAAGTGATATTCGATTTATTTTTTGATATGGCTGTACAATAATGTAATGAAGCTGAAAATCAACTAGGGTGAATATATTCAATCTATTTTTTGATAGGATGACTATACAATAATGTAAATGAATCAATGTTGATGTGAATATATTGATGTGAATCTGTTAGATTCTCAAGTAGAAACCTATTCTTTCAATCTCGATAAGGACATGTAACGTATAACGTATGTAACGTATGTAACAAGTAGCGTATAATTCATGTGGTAGTTCTTCCATGATCATAAGAAAATATGTGAAATTTGGAGGATATCAATGAATATCGCATTATTTTCTCAAATTGAAAAAGACGGGTTGTTGGCTGAAAAACCACAGAGATAAAGTTGGTGATATTTGGTGATAGGGCGACTCGATCGAAGACAAGGTATTAAAAAGTTGTTCCCAAATCGGTGAATGAAGCGATGACCTACCGTCAGCCACCGCCAACTGCCACCTGTCACTGCCACTGCCACCGTAATCGTACGACAAAAACAACCAACACTTCCATAAAACAAAAAACATCCATCTAATTGACAACTGAAACTAACGGAACCTAATGGAGGGAATCACTTCTTTTTCACGTCAAAAAAGGTCCAGCTCTCGATAAACCCACGATTGTATAGCGAAGATATAGAATTACAATAATCACTACGTGTTCATTTGCCTATGCTTTGGGGCTGCGATGTTTGTCTTATCCCAGGGAGCGGATATGGATGTTTACCCAACAACAGAAGCTGCCGGAAGTAGGATGTACTCCTTGGCCGTCTCTCCAGTCTACTTGTCATCTGAGGTCATCAGCCTCACTCTATGATGTCTGCTCGCTCTATTCGTGGTCAAATTTCTTGAATTTGAACCACTTTACTCCAGATTCGGGTCGTATTTCTCATGAATGTTGGAGAATTCTAGATAAAGCACCGATTCTCTCTTATCGCCTCATCAGCCTCTCTGCTCTTACCTGATCAAATAACGTGAGCTGGAATACTAGACACACTACTCTCACGTGTTTTTCAGTCCTCCTAATTTCTGTATAATTTTCTTATATCTGATGTGGGAAGCTATTGGTATGAAGTATGAGATAAGTCTTAAGTATTGCACTGAAAGCTGAAATTATCCAATCTTAACTTGGATAGAGTTATGCATCTGTGATCGGGGTTAAATTTCCTCATTTATAACGACTTTACACTTCTTGAGTAGTATTACTTTTTGAGTAAGTTTATTATTTAGTAGCGGAAGTTTTTTTAAAATTGACTTTATTAAATAGCGCAACAAAATATTGCATAAAATCTGTGTTGAGCCTTTTGTAATAAAGTGAAATATAATGTAATGTAATTACAGTATATTTTTGTAGGTCACCTCACAAGACAAGAATTTCAACAGCTAGTCTTATGAAGAGATAAAATCTGAAGTGAATCATTATATCCAGAGTTATTGAAAATAAAAACAGGAACGAAGCCGCCAACTTGAAGAAGATCTGGTGGACAACTCGTTTTATTCTCTTATCAGCAATTCTCTTGTCAATTAATAACAATTGAACAGCAAAAGTGCACATATAAATCTTCAGCGATGAAATTTCAGATTCCAAATTAAGCCCAATCCATTTATCGGCAGGCTGATTATCCGTAAAAACAATCCGCAAATGAATCGATTTAATGATACTGATTGATATCGAGCTGATCGTTCATTGAGTACTCGCCCTAAAAAACCGGTTCGTCTTTCATGTCCTGTTGAAGCCGTCTCATTTTCTTATAGTAATTGCAAACGATGCCTGCTATTCAATTGCACTCATTCCGAGAAGAAATAAGAAGCATCAAAAACGTTGGCTGAGCAACCGATCCGCATTTTCGAGTAGCGGAAGATAAGAGAATCGAATCACTGAAATAGGAGCAAGATGGTGAATGAAGAAGCAATTCGATGAAAAAAGAAGACAAACAGGTGCTCATTCAACAACAGATTGCAAACAGGAATGGTTGAATTGAGAGATGTAAAGGTTACGGCAAAATTAACACCCCCATAATCACTATAGCCAATCGGCAGTTTCGCATCTTTGTAATGAAGAAAAAAGCTGAGATTTGTGTATTGCTTCCAAGGTACAAACTTGAAAATCGGTAAGCGCCAACTTGCTAAACGACCTCGAAGTCGTGCGTTTTGGTCGTTAATATTTCATACTATATTGCACTTCATTTCCGTTTTTGGAAATTGTTTTGTGGCAGCATTCAGCTATTAGATTCCTTGAAATTTTGCCGGTAGCGGTTCCCGTTTGATAGCGGTAGATTTTTATGAATGTTGAGCATCCAATTATTATATTTTGCTTGGATTTTTTCAATTGTAGGAATTAGTCGCTGAACTGTTATTTACGACCTGCCATCACGTTTCTTGTTATTGATAGAACTTGGCTGAAATATCAAAGATGAGCAGAATACTCTAATGAATTTGATTGATTCGAATTCTGACTTCGACTCTGACTCCTCGAGATTCTGTATTGCTTATCAATTCATCTCTCTGCCATTCAGTTATTGTTGAGAAAAAATATCCCCTCCATAATATCTGTACTGCAAATAAGCTTCTGTACTATCTGGTGTAATCAGATTATCGACTAGCTATTCAACAGTATTTTTTTTTAAACATTCTCATACAGTATTTTGAATACCATTCATAACCTTCTCGTAGCGTGCTTATTATGTGGATTTGTGGATTTCATACAGCAAAGGAAGTAATCAACGAAAAAGCTAGATTGCTCGAGGTTTATTGTTTGGCCAGCGGACTGGACGGTTGTTTAATAATACAGTAGCAGTGACAGCCGGCTACCGGGGCCTATCGTCCGGAATCTACGTCTGCGAGAAAGAGAGACTGATTCGCCCACCAGCGCTTTGCCAATATTAATAAATTGCTGGTCGCTCTCCATATTATTATTGTATGCAGATCTCAGTTGTGGCCTGCGGAAGAAGAGTAAGGACTGCTACTTCGCCGCCACCGCTTATGTAGATCTGACTTCTCAGAGATGTGCAAGCCTGCTTCTATCGTCTTGAATCGCGCTGATCTTATCAGCAGCAGCGCGGTCCTTCAGTGCGGAGCTCTCTCTGACAGCTCCTGGTCGCTGGGAACCGAATTATACTTCAGACGTCAGCGTTCCAGAGCCCTGTCCATCCTATTCGTTCCAGACCGTCTTCTCGATATTTATTGCGAACCTGAGCGAAAAACAAATAAAAATTCGGAGAGACGTACGGCAACGATATCGTTACGTTATCAGTTACGATCTGGCTGGTTCCACTGTTAGTGGAAATGAGAAGGAGAATAAGATAAGACATGTACTCCGTTGTTTTTGCGACACTTTCATCCCAGATAGGTTTTTTGTCTCTCATCTCCACTAACCGCCCAAAAACATACGAAAATACAAGAAAGCAAACGCCCGGGGACATCTTTCTCCATCCCATTTCAAAGATGGACATCGTTCCTATTGTTTCCCACTAACCTTTGCTCTCTTTTTTCAACCAATATTTTTCTGTGACAACCCACCCATTGCTAAACTATTTTTCCCTCGTTATAAACCACTAAACCACCCCTATAGAGAAAACAAAACAGCACGCTCCGACATAAATATAAATTAATTTTCCATATCCATCTATCCATCGCCCCTCCGGCCAGATACGGATCAAATTCTATTACAAGCCTGCAGTGGTTAATTCTGACCACTCCCAATAAATTATACATGGAGTCACAGGATCCCACCCACATTCTACGTTGTTATTTTGCAGAAGCTGATTTTAATTTTCCGAATCAGCGATGCCGCCAAGATATCAGCTTCTGTTTTCAAATTATACTTTTACTATCCTTTTTATTATATTTGAATTGGAAACAACCAGCCTATCTCTCAGAATCATAATAATATTGAGTCTGTAAACTGTGAATTTTATTGTGACAGTGAGTTTCATCTGCTGATTTGGAACGTAGCCACTCACTGTGGGGAGCTTTGTAAATATTGGAAAATTGCATGGTTCTTGCTTGTCGTTGATATGTAAATTCCTATCAAAAACCTTCAGAAGTAAATAACAATTTTAAAAATAATTAAATAATAACAACTTCGATAATAAATAACATGGGATATTTCCTATTATAATATTATTTTGATGATGAGTGATTTCCTACAAATGAATAAAATGAATACCTACAATATAAAATATTTTATTGTTGAAATTTCGACTAAATTAATAAGTTAAGTGTTGGCTATTACAACCTCACAAAGTTACAAATCAAAGGCTACAAGAATTCAAATATTCTAATTATTCCCAAGTCATTTGAATAATGAATGATGATAGATAGAAATAGATTTCAAATGAATTACAAATAATATAATATTATACACCACATTCGAACAACTTGAGAAAATTGGTTGAGTAGGCTAGATTGATAAGCGGTTGATTAAAAATAAGAATTTCTTGAATATGTGAATTCTAATGTTAGCCTAACCTTATGGCTATCAATCATGAATTATTCATGATTTGATGGCTAGCTGGTAATTTAGAGCAGCATTTGAGTCAGAAGGAGCAGAATATACTTTCATTCACAAGCTCAAATGAACTGGAATATATCACTGGTTCAAGCTTGTGCACCAAATAAGGCTTACTAAATCAAAGTACATTATATGAACTGATAAAAAAGAATTATGATCATATTCTCACGTCTCGCTCATTACTGTTAATTAATTGGTTCATCGCTGAAATTCTTCAAGCCTGTTCGATTACTCCTTATAAGGATTGAAGATGCAACAACATGCATTGTGCACCTCTTATATCAGAACAGGTTCCACGAACAAGACAAATACAACTCTGCTCATGTCGAGCTCCATTACTTATGCTTTTTGATAAATAGGTGACTGAAAAGACTTGATAATGACTTGGACTTGATAAAGCAATAAGCAGATTAATATTTGCGAAAAAGGGCATTGCTAATGAGATATAATTGGATACATAGCATATTATATCGAAATCAGACGTGGTCTAATTTTAAAAACGATTTTCAAGAAGAAATGCAGAAGATTCATTTATATTCTGACATTTCTGATAACTGTTTCCAGGTTACAACACCAATTTTATTTTTATAAGTAGAATTGCAGATTGAGGGTCGTTTGCACAGTGCTAGTTCAAACGGAATCTCAGTTTAAATTGGTTCAAAATCAATATTCAAATCAATGTTAAGTTTCGTTTGCTGTAATATGATACAAACGGCCCTAATTAAGTCACTTCACTAAGCCCTTTGATTCAATATTGAAAATAGGCCACATAAGACATTTTCATGAAATTTAGAAATAGAAGATTTGTAATTCAATAATGGAACTGGACTACTGGATCTGGAGGGTGGAAAATTTTATCGAATTATATCAGATAACGAAATGAATTATCATTCAATTCAGAATGATAAAACTAATCAGATTTGATTGAAATCACTGTTGATTTGATAGAGAATCAACAGTGATTCCAACTAAATCTAATTTGTGTAATGTTCATCTTCATTTGCTCCGTCGATATGAAACGATACTCTTCTATGCAGACTATTCCAATGAAACTTTCAAAAAACTAAATCAGGATTTTCGTAAATAAATATTTTTAAATTTCGATATCAATAATTATTGATAATGATGAGCAATATCTAATTAATCCTCGCGCACACCTTACGAAACGCGTGACGTCGACTGTAGCGGAACAATTTCAAATATTAACCCATGCTTTAAAATTCTCCCGCTCTCATCGCCTTCACGTGTTTCGCACCGGTGTGCGCAAGGCATTATGATCAGTCAACGTATGATTTTTTAAGCTCTTTCGAAATTACTATGAAATTCGATAAGTTCAGTTCATTTGCAGGACTTGTAATCATCAGAAAAATAACATGAATCAAGTCTGTTCTTCCAAGGTTCCTCTTCTAAGGATTCAGAAGTCAATCAAAGTTATTTTCAAGTTGTATGTTTATCCACGTGTCGAAGAAGCCAAATTTTCGAACGTAGTCAACAAGCATAGTTCGTAACGCTAAGCAGATATTTTGTTTTCTGGCTCTCATTGCTAGGCTAATATCGTTTATCATCACATTTATTTGGTAATGTTGATCAAGTTTGGCAGATCTGTTTAATGCTAGAATCGTTTTATTCTGTATAGTCTATTTTGTAATTGATCCTTCGACTGAAGATTCTGTTATGATCTTCATGCATTGATTTATCTTCATTCATCTCGAAAAATGTTGAAAATATTTCACTTTGGCATTTTTCATATCATGGAAGTCTTTTCATAGGAGATTGTATCTAGTCAATCTCAGACTGAGATGTAGTCTCTTCAGTAGGAGATTCGATTGGGATCTCAACAACAAAAAGGTACATATTCTATATTCAATTTGAAGACACAAACAGCATTTATAATCGATTTTTTAAAATTAAAGTATAAAATATTACAATGGAGTACCCTACTAGATTTGACAAATGAATGTGAATTGGAATACCTCAAATAGATTCAGATCGTTTGGATTAAGTAGATTCCTTAAAATCTTCAAATCCACATTTTCATCCTTCAGATTCGAAGACTTAGTTGAATCCTATGAAGGAATTTATCGAAATGTTTACATGGAAATTCAATATCAACAGAAATTAATTATTGTGATGCAGGAATAGCCTTCGAACAAAAATTTTCCCCAAACGTGTTATATGCTGGAAGGAACAGTAAGGATGCTTCTTATTCTCATAATTACCGCTTATAATTAATTATAGGTAACTGTCGTGTTCGTTCATGGCAATAGTTCAGCATCCAGTAGTCTATACTTTCAAGATAAATCGTCAGTGTTCGACATTTCATGTCATTGGTTGTGGTTTGCAAGAGATGGGGAGGATTTCGCTTTGAAGGGGGGGGGTGCTAGAAGAAATGACAGCAATTTTCGAGTGCCCGTTAGAATCTGCATAATGAAGCAATGTTGTGATGTGTATACATGAGAGAAAAAGAGCGACAGGGTGTGAGAAGGAGAAACTTAATAAGGGAAAGAGGATGAGAGAGAGAGTGTATGAGAGAGAGATATTGTGTAAGATAGAGAAAGAGGGATGCAGTGAAAATTGAGATGGGTCCAGCTCTCAACTAATTCAATTCGGACATGGAACTGTGGATCAGGAAATGACGAGACTTTGGGCAGAAGTAGGAGGAGGAGGAGAATGAAGAAGAAGAAATCGAAAAGAAAAGAAGAAGAAGGAATAAACATAAGAAGAAATAACGGCAGCTGCTGCGGCGATCACCTGCTTAGAGTAGGGTCGGTGGGGGGTCGGTTAGGAAAGGGGGCCTCCAGACACCACACGCGTCTGTCGCGTATCTATCTACTGCGACTGCGCCTCTGTTAATTATTGGCACACGCCTTTTGCCCACGCCAAAGCTCACGCACTTTTCCGTAAACACGCAACACGCAACACCCCTCAAAACAAAGCTATCAGGTCTACCTGTTGGTGTTGCCTCTACAACACCTAGACCAACTTGTTGCAGTTGGAAACCGACTTTGCTCTTTTGGCTTTTAAATGTGTCCATGAGCTCCCCTGTTTTCCAACTGGGTAATAGTAGGCCTACGTTCAGTCCTGTGGAATGGAAAAATGTCTAACTCTAAAGATAAAACAGTATATAAAAAGACGTTGAAGTTCAAATTTGATGTTAAGCTCAATGTGGAAGTTGACGAAGCTCAGTATTGTCTAATTTAGAGGCAAGTGTAATGAAACATTTCTACAGATGGAAATACTGAGATATTGCAATTATTCAAATGCTAATGAATCTATTATTATTATTAAACGAAAATCCAAATTAAATGCCGTAATTCACCCCGAAGACTTCTGCTACTGCAAATATTGACAACAGGGTAAACAGCTAGATGGAAATTCGATGAGCGCTACTATTGAAAAATTATTTGTCAGCCCGGGAATGACTAGAATAGTAGCACTCATCGAATTTCCATCTAGCTGTTTACCCTGTTGTCAATAGTTGCAGTAGCAGAAGTCTTCGGGGTGAATTACGGCATTCAATTTGGATTTTTGTTTAATAATAATCATTGAAACATTTCTTTTGTATTACAGGGGTCTTTTGAATTTTCATGAGAGAATTATTGCCGCATTTATTTTTCTCCCATGAAGGGAAGAGGAACGATTATTTACAACAAATGAGAGAGTTACGAATGATGAGTTCGGTCCTGGTGGTCTCTCATATGAGGAAAAAATAATATCGTATGCTGAGTGAGTATTTTTTCATGAAGCACACCTTGGAAAACAAAGGAATCTGCTGCCCAACTACATGAAGGAGTAACTGAAGCCTGAAGTAGCTGAAGGTGATCTAAATCTCATTCCCATCTCATATATTTGACTCATTTCTTTTGACCATTTCTTACAAAATTCTCAAAAACCAAACTCCGCTTATTCTTAAATGTACGTAATCCAGTACTCAAAGCACAGAAATCTTTAACAATGAATGAGCTCATAGGGTCTGGATCTCTGAGTCAATTTTTGAAGTCTCACAACTTATCCCAACAGAGAAATCGTCTGTAGTCGATTAAAACTGGGGAAACGGCTGTAATCGGGTAGATAAAAATTTAGAAATCGGATTGAGTCGAATTAAGCCTATCAGAATTGAATCCAAAGGTGTAGTTGATTGAGAGAAAAAGTGGCAGGTGATATTTCTGTCTGCTGTGGTGTCACCGAACGCGTGCCAAATTTACTAACCTACAAATTATTCATTTATTGATTCAAGCTTTTAACCGGTACTCGAACACTCACTCAGTGTTTATGCTACAAAGTAACGGCCGAGCAACAAGTTTCTGTCAAATCGTTTTGTTGCTTACAGAACAGGTGTTAGATATCAAACACACAGCGATAAACCTGTTGATTCGTATTCAAATTGAATAGGATACAATATTATTGAGTTTTGCTGTTGCTTGTATCATGGCAAGCTATTTCTCGTTGATAGTTTCAGAATAACTATAACTATAACTTGTTGCAAAATACTCATGATCATGTGCTTTACTGAATCTAATAGCGTTTACATTAGATGAGTTTACAGCTGAGTAACAAAGGTATTTGTTAATTTATTAATTTCTTTCAATGACAAAGAAAAAACAGCCCTTACTTTCTCTTGAGAAATATAGTCCAAATGTTTAGTTTATGTCATTGTAAATTCGGCGTATTCCAAAGGCTTTATTCAATAATCAAGTAATTCAAAAATGAAAGAATAGAGATTCAATAAAGAAATTGAGTGTTCAATTAGAGGGAAGAGAGTATGATGAATTCTAAATAAACTTCTTATATTGAGAGTGAGTAGCATACTGAGCATTCTAAAAAAAATCAACTTGAAATATTCACCCTGAATAACTATTTCTACTTATTTTCTGAAATATCTTGTAACAGATTCAGTCAATGATTAGGACATAGATTATGACAATAAGTAAGATCAAGATACTGTATTTATGATCTCGTTCAATAGTATTATTCACTTAAATGGTTTATTTCATTTACTAGCCTCTTGAGTATCTGAGAATTTCAAATAACTTGAAGACATTGACTATGAAGCTGCTATGATGATTTCACAAATAATCTGAATTGATTGTCTCATTCCGTGACGTATTAAGGTACATTCTAATTTAATATCCAGACCTATTACATGGCTCCAATCTGCTACCTGCAAAGAACTGATTCGAGAATTTTTCCTACAGAAGCCAGTAAATTATAGAACACGTCGAAAATTAAAATTGTAACAATCTATTTTTTGTTGGATTTCAGTCGAGCTATCTGACTTTGATTTTAATAGGAGAAAATTGACGATAATCAAATACAGGTTGATAGTATTCGGAAAGCTGGAGCTGTTATTCTCACGGGGTCGCGTATCACTAAACTAGTACTTAGGAAAGGGATGAATCTATTCGGAAGGACGAAAATTCATGAGAAAAATCAGTCAGATTCGTTCAGGTCAATAAGAGGATGGGCATTGAAAATGTAGGATTGCATGACACTGCAAGATTAAAACCGATCAATTTTACTATAATTCAACTGCAGCAATTTTTAGGACGTAAAAACTAATGACTCAATCGCCTAGCCGATCAACTTCGGCTTTGATCGATGCTGAGGCTTAATTTGTTTTGAGATCTGCAAACTTCCAATCCAGCGAACAGCATGCACTGTTGTCATAGCCTCACATCAACTGAAACTAATTCCATGGAGGCACGAATGATATGACTTCATTTGTTGAGGTTTCCCTCTTTGAAATTTGGTCACTGTTGATACGATGAGTTTTCAAAATTGGTTTTGGGAGGAGTGCTATAACGTCAAGATCCTCTCAACTTTCTCGTTCAATAGTCATTGCAGACTACAATTAGCGGTCAATTGAACTCATACAAACAAATAAAACAGCTTTCTCTTGCCTTATTTGTACTTCTGATTAGACTCCTTCTGAGTTGAGTGCGTAATAAACCATTCCTAGTAACTCATTGATTGAAATCATGATTACTTGAACGTATTCGAAAAATGTATTAGCCTAGAAACCAAGAGAGACATTTGAAGCATATTAAACAAGATATTCATTCTATTGAAAAAATGAAGTGAAAATATTCATAAAATAGAATTATAGTACCCTTCAAAAATAATTAAAATATTAAAAAACAAGAATACAAATTGTAATGTAACTAATAGTTTCGGTGATCACACCATCGTCAGGTTATAAAAATAAATCTTAATTTTAAGGGTACTATAATTCGATCTTATAAATACAAAAAAGTAGCCCTGAATTCATACATTTTGAGAAGTGAAAATAGTATTATTATCAGGAGAAAAACAATTTCAGAAAATCTCTCCGAACACCACTTTGCAGTCTTATGTCATACGACAATCCCATAAAAAATTTTATTTTGAACTTCTTTTAAAACATAAATACGTAGTGTCCTCTGTATCAAATACGGAAAGTTCACAGTCAAAAAGCCTTGACAAAGCTTAAAATAAAATTGAATAATATGAAATAATTACAAAAAGCCTTGACAAGGTAAATTTCGAAATTATCAGAAATAAAAAATGAATCACATTTTAGTGATTATTTTTTAGGCTCAAGAGCCACCAAACATGGAAAGTGTATGAATTAGAAAGGTTGTGCTTACTCTTATTATTTTATCAATCACTTTTAATTTTCTTGATAGGAGTTCTAATCTCTTGAGTCCATCTAAAAAAATCTGTTGATCTCATAATTTTCAAGTAGGACCTGTTGTGTCTACGTGTTAGGTGCTTCGGACAATTTCCAGAGCGAGCAATAATTACGTTTTTCCAAAGACTGAAAAAAGTGAAATGATTATCTCATTACGATCGAGCCAGCGAACGGACGTTATTTGGAGCCACCACACATGAAAATTCTTTCACGTGAAGCACCAATTACGCGCTACTGATTCGAGTTTTTCAGAAGGCGATTCGCAAAACGTTTCCTCCCTCAACAGGAAAATTCCCAAATAAACATTTAAGGAATCCTCGATTTTCGCTTCAAATCTGATTGATAGCTTTTGAATGATGATCTGCATACACATTATAAGCAACCGGTAATAAACACGAAATCAATGGTTATTAGCAGCGAAATAATTGAAGCTCAAGTTCGGCTATTGAAACTGAAATAAACTGCATTATACTGGAGCGTTGCTCAATTATAATCAATCCTGTAATTTATTGCATGCGTCTTATATGCCGCTCTGGAATCTGTATGATTACAGCTCTTATTATGCAATTAAATTAAAAACAAATTGCAGAGTAACATTGATACCATTGTTTTTAAACCCTGATCTTTTTACCGTAGGCTGCTGTACTGGTAAAAATTTTGATACTAGAAGTCAAATTGTGTTGCAAATTTTGGCTGGTTGAAACATGAGACTAACCATATTTTAAAATCCACTGTACAACTTAATAACTCATTCATGTATTGAACAAAACAAATTATTTAAAACGTAAAAGGCATCGAACTTTAAACGTAAAAGGCATTGAAAAAACATCAATTAGGTTAATTGCACTTTGTAGATAAATGATTAATCAAGATAAATTGATCTCGTTCAATAGAGCCATTAAGCCGTTTATAATAATTCAAATTAGAATTCACTCCATTCTCACCAATTACTAATTTTTGCATAAGTATTTCAAGTTGAGAATATATTTCGAGCACATTCAGTTGATGAGAATGATTATGATAAGGATGAAGTTACTGAGTGACATTCCATAAACATTCACATTACATTGCGAAACAATGAGTCACATTTTGAAAAAGTTTTTTTAAAGACAATCTAGAACATGAACAAGGTAAATCAAATTTGTGGAAAGAAAATATAAAAATAAAAGCTGATGATTAATTGCTAGGAAAATATCCTTTATTTTTGGAGTCTATAAATTCCAAGAATTATTCTTCCTTTTGAAATATAGAATTTTCCCGATCCACATTCCATTTGAGATGATTATACAATTGTGATGATGGACATAATTAATATTGAACTGATTGGGGCATTCCACTTTCGATTTTCTTAGTCCAACTAGCAATCAACACAATGTGACGGATAGTCCAATTATTTCAACTATTCATTAAAAGTTCTAGCATATTTTATCATTTTCCCTCCACCTATGAATCAATAGATAAGATAACATACCATCACTGATAAACTATCTATCAAAGTAGATCACTAGATAAGGCCCTTGACCAATACATATGAAGTTGTGCCTTCTGGTTAATAATGTAGGTTTTGACTAGGATCACCACAATCTGGCGAAATACCAACAACTTGACTACTTGGAAAACCGCCTTGATTTCAAGAGATAGTAACTAGATTAAAATCTTCTAGTAGAGTTAACTATCTTCGGCTCCTTTAGAAGAGATTTACATATAAATCGCAAAGTGATTGGAACTAGAAGGATTACTATTCGAGTTGGGGAAGATAATAGTTCTAGAGCACAACTAACCAAAGCTCTCCGCCTTCTCCGGCTACTATGAATTGTTGACCTATCCTAAGAAGAAGATCTTTCCCTTTTCGGTGGAAAGATAAAGATACATTTGGAAACTATTGATTGAGGATAATGATCGGTCGACGGCGCCAATTAAGAAACTAGTGATAAAGTAGTTGGAAAAGAGTAGGCGGTCTTCTCTCCAACTATAAATATTTTGCCTATTTTGGTAGAACAGCAGCTCCGATGTTTCTATCTGTTTGATTTCTATCTGCATGCAAAATTGAGGATTGGACGATATTAAGAGGATTCCAATCGAATTTCGATAGTATCGATAAAAAATCAGCACTGTTACTTTTATAAAAAACATTTCTCCAATCTCATAACGGCAAGTGGAATAGGAATGATATTCTCAATTATGAGGTGATGATTCGAATGGTGTATTCAAATGAAATGATATCTTCCATGTTTTGGATGTCTACCTCCATCCTTCTCCGATCCAACCAAGAGGTCCATGAACGTTATTTAATTTGACGGTACAAAATTATGCTCACTTTATGCTAATCCTCTACGAACGTTTTCATTATGAGAATTGATTGAAACAATCAACTTATCAATCAATCAATCTAGGAAAAATTCTTGGGATTTCATGAGCCTTGGTCATATGAAATCATAACTTTTCAAAACTTGAGTCATTAGTATCTGAATCCTCTTTGCTAGAAGATGGCTAGAAGGTAGCGGGGTTCATGATATTCGAGGAAAGAATTTGTTTTCTGTCTTGCGCCTGATCACATCAATGAAAGTAAGGAGTATAAATTTACAATATGTTTCTCATCAATGAGTGTCAGGAATATTATATTTTGTGAATGAAAGAAGGTTTTGAATAAAATAAAATTCAATATTAATTCACATTAATATTTACACATTTACACATTAATATTCACACATTAAATTAAATACTAATACAATCCAGTGGGCATTGTTTTCACAAAGAATTGAAACTGAAATACTACTGCAGGTGTTCAGGCTCCTAGTTTGCTTTGCCAAGCTCTAGTAACTTAAAACTCTGAAACTAGGCTCTAGAAAGCTCTGAAACTAGACTCCTTGTTTCAATAGTTTTATCAATCAATATGACACCCCATCTTACAATAATTGTGTATTTTCCAAATTATTCAATCCAGCGAACACTATTCCCACAAAGAATCGTAGGAGAAGGTTGGTGTTGAGGCAGGTACCTAGTCGCGTGGCAACTGCTGATACCCTTTTGGGCTAATTTATGCATGGATTTCAGGAATTGGTAGGGAGTTGCGAGGGAGGGGGCTGACTAGAGTGAGGTATTATCTTTGATGAACGATCGGAGGCTCGGAAGAAGCCCTTTCGCCGACAATCGGACTAATTGGCGTTGGAGAGACCTTGCTATGTCGGCCGCATCGCAACCTTTGGGGATTCCTCGGCTGACGGTTCACGGTCGTACATCACTTCCAATTATTGCCGAGCCATCCCTGACCCTTGACTCGTCAGCCCACTCAACACAATGCATAATTATTTGTATGTTAATGAAGGCGGCCAGCTAATAAGACCCTGGCGCGAAACTAAAACTACGCCCAGCTTGTTTCTTGCTTTGATCGGTTAATTTCGAGAAATTTGTTGAATTATATTATTAACAGTATTTAAACATTGCTTAGTATTTCTCTGTTCCATCCCATAATTACTCAATGTTGAACGCTTCAATCTGTTTATTGCATGATATTGCATGATTGCATAGAATTATTGTGAGAGTGTAAATAATCAATCAATAATAATTTTCCTGATCTTCGAGTGACAATGTATTCAGTTAACTCATAGTTATGCGATAGATTTAATTATAGTTAAATAGGCAATTTTAGGTAAAACCCTTTCAAGTTCATGAGGTGGAAACATTAGTTAATCTCCTAATCGAAAAAATCAGCTAAACAGCACGAGAAGTAAATAACGTATATAATAACATTAATATTTAAGCTGAGAAATAATATTTAAAAAAACCGTGATAGCTATTAAAGTAGAGATATTTTGTGGTCATCTCACTTCAATGTTTAAGCAGAGAGCTGTATTTGATGAGATTATCAATTACAAGATAGATCCTAACAAATCAAGGTCAAGAAAAATCAAGAAAATCAAGGTACAAGAATTGTATCCAAACATATTCTGGGGGCATCGAACATCAAGAAGGTAAGAATATTTATTCATTTTATTCACAATCAAAAATCATAGTTGAAATATGATTGGGAGAAGACAACAAGCATAGCCCAAAACTGTATTCTCCCAAATTTTTACAAATAAAAGTTTCAAAAAATAATAAGGTTAGATCTCACTTTTCACTTCAAAAAGTCCAATTTACATTTCAAAACTAATGACTAAACTAAAAATTTTAAATTTTGATATTTTAAAACTAATCAACTTCAAAAATATTTCACTCAAATCTCTACAAATTGGAAATATAAAATATAAAATATAGGGAGAAGATGTTATTTCTATTTCGGAGAGTTTAAAGAATAAATCATTTGAAAATTTCATTTGGTGTCATAAAAAACAGTTTGAAGTGAGCTCACAAGTTAGTGTGAAGTTGACTGAATTGTTTTAAAGTTCATTCGATAGACTACCTGCTGGCCAGGTTAGCCGAGACGACGTTGCACCCTTCAGTCTACTAGCGCTTTCTGAACGTGAGTTCGAATCCCGCCAGTAGACATGGATCATTTCATCAAATCGCCCTCGCACTTTCCATTACCTACGTACAAGCTGAAAGCTCATCCGAAGAAAAAATCGAATCAGAGTAGTATTTTAGTACTCTCTTAAATGAACTACTTAATCAGACTTTAGATTACTATTTTAAGGATAGCTACGAGAGTATAAAGTTTGAACTATAGGACTATAATTATAATAGATCAAATAATAGGCGAGTTTCCAATTGTTTCGAAACTAAAAGTATATGGTTTGATAGCTGATCTCTCCAAAGCTTTCGACCTTGTAAATGTTGAGATCATGATGAAAAAGCTGCAACTGTATGGTTTTGATGGTGCTGTCCTTAGATGGTTCTTTTCATATTTTGACAAAAGGTACCAGCAGGTTGTCATTGAATCTAACTGCTATGAGTATCATTCTAATTGGATGTAAACGAGAAAATGGGGTCCCCCAGGGATCAGTACTCGGTCCCCTTCTTTTTGTGCTCTATATAAATGACTTACCTTCTTACCTTGGACCAGCAAAAAATGTTTTATATGCAGACGATGTTAGTATTTTACTAAAAAGCGATAGTCAGCCCAATGCCGAACTGGAGAGCATAGCAGCACTTATTAAATTACAAAAATGGTTAGCTGCTAATATGTTAATTCTGAACAAAGAAAAAACCAAAGAAATACCTTTTCGAACTACTAAGGGGGGTAGCTTGGAAATTGAAGGCAATAATATAGATTCTGTAAGTAGTATAAGAGTTCTTGGAGTGGTGATTGACTCTGATCTTTCATGGAAACCACATCTGGAATGCCTGAAAGCCAAACTAGATTCAGCAATTTTTATTCTCAGAAGCCTGAAGGCTTCTCTGGATTCGATGGCTCTTAAAAGTGTGTATTTCGCCCTGTTTCACTCCCTCCTGAACTATGGAATTATTTTTTGGGGTAATTCTAGCAATGTAGTGGAGGTGTTTAGACTACAGAAGTGGGCATTGAGAGTGATGATAGGGGAGTCAATCCGAACTAGTTGTAGGCCCTATTTCAAAAAACTTGCAATCTTCCACTTCCTAGCCTATATATTCTGGAAAAAATCTGCTTTTTAAAAAAACACATAAATGAATTTGATACAGGAGAAACATTTCACCAATATTCGACCAGATACAGGAATAATTTGAGAGATGATGCACACCGTAGTACTATGTATGAGCGAGGGGTAAGGAGTTCAGGTATCCGGATGTACAACTTATTGCCATCTCACATAAAAGAAAAGTCAGGTAAAGCTTTCAGATTTTTTTTGGGAAAAGAGCTCCTATCCATATGTGCCTACTTAGTGGAGGTATACAAAGATTTTTACAAACCTCAAGATGGAGGTTTGAGAAGATAGAAAACATGTTACTGTTTGATTAATGACAAATTGACATATCCTTATACCCCTTTTACAGGTGGTCAGTGGATGAAATAATAATAATAATAATAATAATAATAATAAATAATAATAATAGATTTTTGTTGAATATTGTAGGAACAGATTTAGTAGCATATTGAACCATTTATGTTTAGGAAAATATGGAATATGAACTTATATGAACTGGTAATGAAGTTGACATTAATGTGGGAGTCTCCTTTGAGAGGTGTGTAATTTTCAAAACCCACCAGATTACAAGTCACTTAGTAAATCAAGTGGTTATGAACAATCAATACAGCCGCATCTTTGAGAAAAAACTCATAAATGTCTGCTACACCCATAAATTCGAATACAATTATTAACGGCGTTGATAGGATTAAAGCCAAGTGGCGCATCATTTGGAAAGAGTAATGGTGTTCAAATCGTAGCAGTGAATATTATTCTAGTTAGTTGAATACTAACCAACTGTCATCGTAATCTTGTTAAACGTCTTGAGCGCTATTCAGTGGATATGTTAACACTATCAGCTTGTAATCGAGATTAATGGTGTGTCATTCTTGCCGGGAGTCTCACCTCATAACTCTCGGGCAGGTAATCTATCTTCACTCTGAATGAATACGTATTAGTAGGCTTATCACTGGCTTTTGAAGCGGCTTCATCATTCAATACAAAGACTGTATGCCATTTCATTACCTGCTCTTGCCATAAAACTACCATAAGATGAGAGGGTAGATGAATTGCATTGCTTTTCAATAAAACAGAATAGGATCGGAATACAAGACATCCATCCTCTTTGACAAAATCATTGCTTTAGAATTTAGAATTCAGAATCGTTATTTTTTAACAAATCCGACCGACTGTGCTTTTGCAATCATAATACGAGCACATCAAATGAGCATAGAGATCACACCATTGAAATGATTGGGAGATATTATATATTTTATAAGGATACTTTAAGCTATTTTTTTCCCTAATTTAGATAAGTTTACAATGTCTTGTATTTTTTATCAAGGAGCAGGCTGCTCACTTCATTAGAAATTATTACAAGTTAAAAAAAAGATCGTACACGACAGTTGTAAGAGTAGCCTAAAAATGCAATGTTTTGTTGCAATGGTTCTCATTCTCCTGCTTAGTAGTTTGACCAGACAGTATTCAATAATAAAATCTAATCTAATTCCACATTCTATGTTCTCTGAGTTTTAGATATTCTTGCCTCAATCAATGTCAGAAATATCATCTTTCATAAAATATTTTTTTACTAGTTGCAGTGATTATTAGAAAAAAGTCTTTCTCACTCATATCATAAAGGAAAGATAGCGTAAGATAAAAAAAAATCTTGATATCTTTTCTCCACGCTCATGTAGCTTTTCCACTCCCTACAATTCTCTTCCACTCATTCCTTATATTTATGAGTAAGATTACACAATCACTCATCATTTATCAATATTATCTCTCAATTTCTCATCATTCTCAATTTATTGAATTAGTTTGAAATGCGTGCTTTGATTAACTGTTCTCTGCTATACTCTGTTTATCTATGAAGAATAAGTAATTGCGAAACTTGGATCAAATTTCCGAAATCGAAACTGATTGTTATTATAATAAGTATCATTTTACAAATTACTAGTTGGTAAGTTAGAGAAGCAAACTATCTTGCCTGACGAGTTCCTTACTTTTGAGAATGATTATGCTTGGAGTAGAGAGCTCCTAGACAGAGAAAATAGGTGCATTCAAAATAAATCAGAACGCTCTCTCACCATGCCTCCTATATTCGAAATTCTCTACTTTTTCGCTAAGCGACTTTCAAAAGTAGTGATTAGATGAGTGTCTATTTATCTTTCTGACACTGAAACCACATCTAATGATAGGTTATCTCTAGTATGAATGTTGACAACTGTTCACAAGATTGACTCTCACAAATATTGTTTCAGGCATAAACATTTACGAACTGTTCCAACTGGTTTCAGAGCTGCGGTAAGCAGTAGTTTTTCAATAGATAACTGGTTTATGAAAACGCTCATCGCTCATATTTTAGTATAGGGCGGTGTGAATAAAAACGAGTAGGACAAGTAAACGCCAAAAGTGAATAAAACAAGTAATTACTCTTACTCGCGAGTAAATACTTGAAAGTCTAGTAAACCCCCGAAAAATGCCAATTTTGGTGTGAATAAACGCAAGTAAATACTTCTGTAGCAAGTAAATACTCCTCCATTCGCAAGCCAACCCGACCCCAGACTTGCAGTCGTACTTGTACACGAGAGATGGCTGCATTCATGAACCTGCATGGTGTGAAACGTTATAGAGACCGGCGTGATATAAGTCCTGATCTATCTAAGGGATCATTACGGTTTGAGAGCGAAAACGTAGATTTTCTCACTTCGCACTTTCTTGATGAAAACACTGATGCAAGAGGTGGAGAATTAATTGCAAGGAAAAAGATGGAAACTTTTCTGAGATAACTTAGTGATCCAGGATTCCTAAGTGGTGTTGCCAACGACTTGGGGGTTGAAAGAAGTACCGTCAGCAGAACATTTTCAAGTGTATCGGATAAAATAGTGTCGAAGTCTGAAGATTGGATTAAGTGTCCACGCACTATTGAAGATATGGATCAGGCCAGAGCAGATTGGGCTTCAAATTTCACATTCCGACTGTCATTGGTGCTATAGATTGCACTCACGTGCAATCGGCGTTTGCAGAACAAGTAACAACAGGAAATGATGCGTAGTAGTCTGTGTGGCGCTACAAGTATTTACTGGCCTTTCTTGCGAATTCAGTTGTCTCGCGAATAAATACTTCCTAGTAAACCCTCGGGTTGGCGAGTACATGGAACATGGTTACAAGTAAAATCGACGCTTTATTCACATCGGTTTACTTGGAGTTTAAATAAATACTCGTTACCCTTTTGGGATTAGAAATTACTTTACTTGTAAGTAAATAATCGTCGTACTCGTTTTTATTCACACGCCCAGTTGGGCGTTCGTTCAATCAGACTAGTCGTCATCTGTTCCACTGTAAAATATAATAAGTAAATCTCACGGAAATGGAATTTGGTAGAAATATTTTATCAAGAGAAGACGCTATCAACCAAAGTTATCCTATGTGATAATGATTTTCAACCAACGATGATCAAGTTAGATGTATTAGGTCATGACAATAAATAATTATTATCATAAAATATCGATTTGTTTTGTGAAGAAGAAACATTTTAAAAATCTTCCTTCAAAAGGGGAGCAGATAACATACCTTCCAGACACAAATCTGAGCTCATTTCAAATTGTTGATGTGGGCTACACGTATCAAAGCTATAGGAGGAAATTTGAGAATACCATTTTAATAATAGAAAAAGCTTTATAGATCAAACATTGAACTTTGATCATGTAATTGATTTCCTTCACTTTATTCTCTTGAGTATAATCTTCAACCGACTGACTGATTCTACTGATACATTCTTAAAACGTTCTATGCCAGTGAATTTTTGGAATCCTTTTTGTTTGTCATAATTTTTTCAAAAAACAAAACAGTAATTTGCAGGTGATTTTTACATTTCTCATCGAAAATAATCATTCCATCTCCTCTTTTTGAAATATATATATATATATTTTTCATTGAAATAATTTTCTCTGTCAAAAATTGTTCCTATAGTTTTGTACAAAGGTCTTTCGAGACCTGGCAAAGGTTCAGATCAATCAAATTTTCTCTCTAGTAGAGTCTCTCTTTGTTCCTATCGTTCCAATTGCAGTAATTATTTCTCGAGTTGAGAAATTAAATACTGTTTATCTCGAGAAGCTATCGTTACAAGATATCGTAAGCGATGAAATTTGAATACTGGCTAAACTTGTGCGCAGTGGGTACACAGAAGATACCTACCCAGTTCGGCTGCCGTTAGACTGTCTGTTCTGGACGCGTGGCCCAGAGGAGCACCACAGAGTATATTATACAGCTCACAGCACCTGGAACTTGGAACATCTGCATCGTCACCTGCTTTGCCATGTCCAATTACTTTCATAAACTTTCACTGAAAAATTTCAAGTCGAAGTCAGCTTTTTGCCCTGCCGAAATTTGAATTATAAATTATTGTACAGCGCCCGAAATTAGCTGAGTCGATTCTGCAACACTTTCGTTGATTCCAGGAGAGAGAGTAAAACTGAAATTTGTTTTCACTATCAATATAGTATGAAGAGAAATGATGAATTGTATTTGGAAAATATACGTTTTTTACTTGAAAATCAACAATTTGATGAGTTGTGATGAGTAGTTGATACTATGAGTATATTGTTGATACTCATATATTGATACTCGTATATTGTTCAGAATCATTCGCTGGTTCAAAATGTACAGTATAATAGCTGTTGAGTACTTTTTATCCTTTTATACTTTTTATCCTGTTGCTGTTAGAATAGCTGTTGAGTACTTTTTATCCTTTATTCTATTCAAGTTATTCTATATAAAACGTTACTGTTGAACTGTTGACCTGTATCAACTTTCAATAATTAGTTCACTGAACGGGAGTTGAATTCATTGTCTTTTGATAGTTGTTCATTGTAACCTTGATCAATTTTGAATGTTTATGAATGAAAAAATAGATTATATTTTGAATTAACATTTTTAAAAATACCCATCCTTTGTATCAACACCAGAAGACTATTGAAACGTCGATTGTTGGGGTTTTCATAGTAACTGTGGAATTTTGTCATTGTACTACAGTAGCCAATTAATCCCAGTTGCGCTTCAATTACCCTGCTGGCCATAGTGACGCAAACTCAAGCAATTCGCCCCCGCACTATAAATCACATTATTAAAAAAAATGCAATAGAGCGGTAAAATAACAACCCTGTTAACGATTTCCAACTTCAAGAAACAAAACTAGAGTGGACTGGAGCAATAATTGGAGCACAAAGCGAATTACTCTGATTCTCATAATCCGAAAATCATTTTATAGGTTTTTAAGGAAGGTTCGGTAACGAGCATGACATGCCTTGTGCAGTTTATGCAGTTGAGTGATGTATGGCATGCAATAACATGTGTTGCGAACATGCCCAACTCAACAAATGGGTCGAACGGATTCCAATTAGCATGCACTGGTGCCGGAGTCAGGAAAACGGGGATAAAAATGCACAGCGTTTTACGAGCCAGTGGCGAATTTGTGGTTTTCTGCACGTCCGGTGCGCGGTGCCAGTCACATTAAACTGTCAGTATTGGTTGAATGATGGAATTTGGTGCTATTTATGAGGGGTTTTGACAGTATAGAGTGAATCTCACGATAACAAAACAAACGCAAAACTTTTACGAGCGAGTGAAGATGCAGCCTGCAACTGCTACACATCATACCCCTTGCAATAACCACCAATAATATCTAGAACATCTTTCTTATTCTCTTATTTATAAAATATTTCTTGTCCTCTTGTTTATAACGTTTTTATTTTGCTCCTTCGTTTATCTCTCTTAACATCCTCGCATCCAATTTACAAGATGACGTTGAGGATAGGAACTTCTTTGATAGGCTGCGACCTACGATCAGCGACCAGAATTTTCAAGTGCGTGTCAAGTTGAATGAGTGTCCATATCTTTGAGACATATACTTCTAATTTATTCTCTAATTACACATATAAGCAGTTATTGTTTGACTGTAAGACAGTTTTTTACTCACTAAATGGAGAAAAACATCGAGATGTCTTGAATTCATTTTGAAAAAAATTATAGGGATTAGTTAACGGATGTGTGCACAGTTGCGGAAAGCGAATTATTCACTTATTAAGAACAGGCACGTATACTGATCAGAAAAAAAAACAAATTTGGAAAATCGAAAGATTGGATGATAGTTTAATATTAATGAAAATTAAGAGTAAATAGAAATAAGCGATTTATAGAAATTAACTGTTCAATATGAATAGTTTGTGGGATTCTTATAGCCTCATAATTGAACAAATAGAATATGTATTGAACAAATATATATATAGCCTCAGAACAAAAATATGACCAGAAAATGTAGACCACTGGATATAGATATGTTCATATTCATATTCTGGTTATGTTCAGAAAATTATGTGAATTTATGTCATTCAAGTAGATTAAACTTGACTTCATCTAATGGAGTTTTATTCAACTAAGGAAAATTTGTTGAGTTGCTACATTTCTGATTTTGAAAACAAAGTTGTAGTGAGTGAGTGCTAAGGTAATTCGAAGATGAATAGAAAAACTGAATTATTGGAAGCTGATACCAGACGAGAATCAGGATATAAGAAAGGACCGGATCTGTCTCAAGACCTTGGAAAAATAGATGAGGCGACTATATTAGTGACCAACCTCACTCTATTGAACGAAATTTGTTTTCCAGACTAATCATAGTCTGAATCGAATAACATTATTCAATTCGGTAGTTAATAGGAATTAGAGTCACCGAAAAACAAGAAAGAATTAATTTTATTCGACTTCCACGGTATGTCAACGATGCCGCATGCCTTGCCATGAAATTCCACCCTTATAATCTAGGAATCAATTTGAATAGGTCGTTATTCAGATGAGACGGAAATTAGGGTTGAAGAATGAGCTACATTTATTTGGCGATTCATCCCTTTGAGATGTTTCTCTAGGCGCCTCGCTCGGTAGCCAGGTAAAAGCCTGCGGTGGAATGCCACCGTCTCATTATTTGGAATTCTAGGCAGACCTAGATCAGGATTGTATAATTGGTACATGCTCTTCATCTCCAAGTATTCAATCAAGAACTGGGATAATATACTTTTTTCCTTCGTAATGAATAATCTGCTATGTTTTTCTGATTCTCATATGAGAATATGATTGAAAACTAGAGTGATTTCTCATTTCTTTTAGATATCGTGATATTTTTCTGCCGTGAGTCTGAAAAATCCAAATTTGATTTTTTCTAATTTTGTATGTATATGCATTTTTCGTATATACAATATTTAAAATCCTCTAGAGTACTGTATTCTTATCTAGTATACCACAGCATATCACTCATGTTCTCTAGTATAGTCTACAGTAGTATTTTAAGTTTCAAGATTCTCATCCAAGCAGTAACAGGGATAACTGAGTGATATGAATTAGTGAGAAGTGAATTGATTCTATTCCATTCGTGACAATTATTAAGATGCAATAAACAGTATTTACACAACACCATTCATTCAACAGTCCGAGCGCCGTCAAACAGTTAGTTAGGCAACCCACTCTACTTGACAACTCTACCAAGAGTCCAAGCACGGAGTACTCAACAACGCCCAGTTATTGTTTCTCTTTTCTGTGGACCAAGGCATGACTAAGCAACTAATGAAATGGCATTACATATCGCTGTAGTAGCTTGAAATACTTCTTTCGTAGTCTTTATCTTATCTAAGAAGACATAGACGTAATATCTCCTATTCTACGCTACGCCGGTTTAAAATTGACAGATTGATTAAGACATAATTTCAAGCTACGCTACAGCAGTGTGAAATGATCTTCACAGATTAAAACTTAGTAAATACAAATACAAATAAAATTTTATTTCCATTAATATACAAATAAACAATCTAATCAATAAAATGTAAATAATATTCAAAAATACAATATATGAAATTTACTTCAAATATAAATAAATTGCATTTATCGGAAATTAACCTACTCAACTATGGGAAACCCATGTTCTAGAGCAGGTGTAGTAGTAATACAATTAAATTTAGAGTGGGGGTGCAAATACATTAGGTAAGTGAGCTCACATATTGTTCGAAATTATGTTTTCTATATTATGTCTTCCAGTTGTTGTGATCCAGTTTTTAACGGCACATTCAAATTTTCTTGAGTTTTCTATTATCTTGGTGTGTACAGGAAGTAAATTGTGGAGTTTTGGTGCTAGGTGGTTGAAGTGACATTGGTATGTTGCCTTCCTAGCCACGTTCGTGATAAGTAGGCTTCTATTTCTAGTGTTATGACAGTGGTTTCTATTTTGAAAGCTTTCTGGGTTCTTGTGCAGTCTGCAAATAATTTCTAGGGAGTAGAGTTGTCTTGCGTCCATCACACCAAACTCATTGTAGAGCTGGTCTGATGGATAACGAGGTGGCTTCTGCTTAATTATTTTAATTATTAGTTTTTGCACTTTTATAAGGGGGTCGAGGTAAGCGTAGTTTGTTCCTCCCCATCCTACAATTCTATCTATTAAATAAATTATTCTATCGATGAAATGTGATTTACAGCAATTTCAGACATGGAATTAATAAGACTTTCTTTATACGAGTACGTGTAATTATCCAGAGGTCTTATCTAGAGGTCTGAGGGATTACAATTTTAAGTCTGTTAGCACCGTAAGGTTCGTGGGTTCGAATCCCGTCAGTAGGCATGAATAATCTCATCAATCACCCACGCACCTTTTAAACGTCGCACAGGCAAAAAGCTTATGAGTCGCCAAAAAAGAAAATCACTACAAGATCTTGAATTGAGACATAAAATTTGAATAGAAGCACAACACGTTAAATACGATTGAATATTACTTGGAGAAATATTATTTGGGAATTACTTTGAAAATATGCATAGAGTTCAATGTGTCGGCTGAAACAAAGAGATTACAAGAAAATCTAATTATTGGATTGAGACATAAAATTTGAATAGAAGCACAAAACGTTAAATACCATTGAATATTACTTGGAGAAATATTACTTGGGAATTACTTTGAAAATATGAATAGAGTTCAATGTGTCGGCTGGAACAAAGAGATTACAAGAAAATTACGGGAATATTAATACGGTTCTAATTTCCAGAATTGTTGCTACGTGGAGCAAGCCCGTTTGAGGAAACTTCTGACGAAGTGACTGCTAAAGCCATTCGAGACCGACAGCCCTTGTTTTTCATTATAAATTTAGTTTTAAAAGACCTCGTCAATAAAAACGGGCATTACCCGGCTCTAATGAGGCATAAAATCATATCGGTGGTTCTATAGACGGCAGAAGCTCCTCATTAGCTTCACCCATATATTTATATACAAATGGTATATATAACATATATAAATATATTTATGTATAACTGTGACCTGTTATTGACCGTCTACTATCCATCGAAGAAGCCAAATTGAGGCACTTTTTTCACCCGCTAATCGGCCTTATTCATTTAGAAGACTCTTCTCCATTCGGAATTCTCAATAATCTGATGTTATCTCCAGTTGTCCCTCGACTAGATGCTCTCGACCTGTGAGTTTTTATGTGATTCCCAACGGGTTTGACAAAGGTAGGCTACAGGAACTAAATAAAGTTCATTTTTTCAGAAATTGATTTCTTTTTATTCAAACTTTTGGACACTGCTTCTTGAATAAGATGTTTGAGTTTAGGCTACCCATTCACTAGAAAACTGGGCTTTATTGTGTACAATGTAAATTGTATTGATATTTTCTTATAAATAGTTGCTGTTGGTTGAGAGTTATTGATCTCATTTCTATTCAGATGATGAAGTTTAACCTGTTACTATTCCTTTCTTATCACTTTTTCAATGGTAATCTCACATGCCTCTAACGAAGTTTATTGATGTCCTATAGATGGAATCTCTAATCCGAGCTGGAATCAGTATAAATGTGGTAGTTCATAACATTATTCAGATAATGTTTTTTATACCTCTTGCAGCTAGATTTTGTGGATTGAAAACTTTACCCGATTTTGAATCAGGCTGTACATACAGGCTCACAATACAGGACTTTTATGTAGCAATAAAGGACTTCTCTGAAAGCTGATAGTTGATACCTTATTAGACTTGGCACAGATGATACCACTATGGTGAGGGCTCCAGGAGTCTTGACATAGCCAAGTTATAGTATCAACACTTTTAATAGTCCGGGAATGTTCTGAATCTATTTCTCAAGTAAGAAAGATAGGAAAATAATTATGAAAGGAAATATATGAATGTGGGTGACCACAGTCAGTGTTCCAACATGCTTTTAGATAAAAATACAGTATTCAATCGAATGCTTCATCACCTATTGAACGTTGTAAATATAGTTGGTATTCAGCCAGCACACATAGAGCTTCATCAACATTATTGAACGAGGGTTAGTCAGCGAGTCCTTACTTTTGACTCAAGGCTGAAGTTGTTGTCCGTCTGTGTGTATGTTCGACTGAAACTTTTGAAAGATCTGATCAATCAGCTTCAAATCTTTCAAAAGTTACAGTCAGTCGAACATACACACAGACGGACAACAACTTCAGTCTTGAGTCAAAAGTAAGAACTCGCTGACGTAAGAACTCCCTCGAAGCTTGATCAATCAGCTTCAAATCTCGAGCACATATTCTTCGAACATTTTTACAGATAAAATTGTTGGACAACAAACTTCACCGATTCCTTCGTCTTTTCCATGATAAAACAACTAACATCGAAAGTGCAATTTGTTGAGATCTATCATTCAATCAGCTGGAGTATTCATTGCATGCTATTACTACAGTACTTCCGTCATTCATTCATAACATCAGCTGAGGCTATTTGGGAGCTATCACACAGATAGTCCTTTATGCGCAGACATATGAGTTTCAGCTGGTTAATTTGCATATTAATTAATTTACAACGAGCTTCTACATCAACAAAATGGAACGGTTTGAGATATCAATGTATGGTTTTCGCCATTAATTTTCTCTTGGAACTCTGTATCAAAATAATGTATCTATCAAATGATAACCTTCTCATTCAAAAAAGTGTTAATTTGGCTTGATATCATTCAAATTCATTTTTCTAGTACGGGTTGATTACTTACATAAGAAGGTATTTCACTATAGTTATTGTTTCTTGTTCTGCGAAAGATCCTCACTCTGTGAGAGTTGGCACTTGCGTATTAAAATGACATTTTGTCAATTGAGGGTGCACCTGTTGAATGAGATGTCTGGTTTGGTGAGCAGCTTCCGGTCCAGTGAACATGCGTTTGGAAATTGCATGCTAAGGAAGGCAGGCAGGCAGGCAGGCCAACACCTCTCACTCCTCTTAATCAGCCTTCTTCCTGGTCCTCCCTCGGCTCTGGAGAACATTCATTGCATTGCCCACTGACAACTCCTCGGACCCACGATCAGATGGAAAAGAAACGGGCAGACAGGCAGGCAGGTGCAACGAGGAGGAGGAGAAGGAAGAGACAAAAAAGAAGAAGAAAAAGAAGAAGAAGAAGAAGAAGAAGAAGAAGAAGAAGAAGAAGAAGAAGAAGAAGAAGAAGAAGAAGGAGGAGGAGGAGAAGAAGGGAGAGGGAAAGGAGGAGGAGGAGGAGGAGGAGGTGGAGAAGAAGGGAGAGGGGAAGAACGAGGAGGAGGAGGAGGAGGAGGAGGAGGAGGTGGATGAAGAGGTGGAGAAGGAGAAGAATGAGTGAGAGGGAAATAAGGAGGAGGAAAAGGAGTGAGAGGAAAAGGGGGGTGGAGGAGGAGGAGGAGGATGAGTATGAGGAGAACGAGAAGAAGAAAAGGATGGAGGTGAAGGACAAGAAGTAGAAGAGATAAGAGAATTTGAGAGAAGAGAGAGAATTAGACTGGCTGTGGCACGCGACCCTCCATCCGGTTTTTAGGCACTCTCTTCTTTTCGGAGACTTTTTCTCCCTTTCTCGAAAGATATCTCCTTCCCACAGGGGTCTCACAGACCTTCTTCTCTAATAATTATCATCTTGCAGTCTAAATCATCCAATCGGCTCTTTTTTAAGATCTCTTTTCCTCAGCCCACCAGACAGCATCTCTTTCTGCAGACATAGCATAAAAAGAGTGTGTATTTATTTATTTTCAAGCTATCAACGTTTCAACCCACATCTTGATTACAGAATCACAATTACTATCGAATTCTGGTATTTAATAAAGGAAAACTACACTGCCATTCAGAACAGTAAATGGTTATAATTATAATTAAGATCATATAGATTGGACGCTGAATTAATCATTTAATCGATCAGAATCGTAATCAATAATAATATTTAATCAATCATTGAAAAATCATTTAACATGAATTTCGAGCTCTTTCGGAATAATTCATACTATAAATCATTAATTTCATAAGAGAATACATTTCTTTGATCCACTTTTGTGTAACCGATTTTCAACTCCTACCCCCCAAAGGCCCGGTTGCACAACAGCTATGATATATTTAGGTATTGAAGAATTATTCAGAGGTGATCTCAACAACCATTGTTCGGTTATCAGCTGAGATTTTCAAAATTTAGACATCTTCTTTCAATAATATTTAACATCATTTCAGGAGTTGAGAATGAAATGCCATCTTGATTGACTCCAAGTATATTCTGCTTCTGCTTTCAAAATATGTGAACTAGACTCCGTGCTCTTGAATGAAGGTTTTGACATTTATGTGAATATAAGCTGGATTTAAGTACTTGTGAGTTTTAAATTTCAAACCATATTGATGTCATTGCAGTCCCGTATTATCCTCTCCATAGCTCAGTAATGGAATCTACAATGTGAGAGTGACTCCTAAATTGAAATTGACTTTTGATGGGTGATTCAGTTTTCATCTACAGTATTCAAGATTCATTCATTTTTTCGGCAATGATTGCCGAATAAATATAGAATTTTTCTCAAGATATCGCATACATTATTCTATCCTCGATATTCTTATAGAATTTTCACTTCCAGAAATGCTGTACATTTTATAATGATATCTGTGAAGGTGATGTCAAATGTATCTTGAGAAAGTACAGTCCTTAAGTACAGAGAGAAGGGGTTTTTGAAAAGACGGCTTCTGTGATTGGTTCTCGTGGAATTAATCACGGTTAAAATTTAACCGGCTGTTGTGCAACCGGAACATAGAGTCTTATAGAGAGGGTATCATTGCATCATTGAGATTATTCTATAACCTCTTCTCATTGCACTAAACCATCGATGCTTCAGTTTGCATTCCCTCAAACTCTGAAACTGCAAACATGACCTACCTCAACAATCAATCATGTCGCACATGCTTTCCACTGAATATTTGCATTGTTTTTGCCAATTTGAAGAGTGTTTTGTGTTTTTTTCAGCAGCAGAGGTAGCGGCACATTTAGCATCGTTCGTTTGCTGTGACGAAAGGACAAAGTCTGTGTTTTAGTCAAGCGCAGCCAGAGCAAAACAGCACAAGGTCCAGCCGAAACGAAATTGGCAATATTTGGCATATTGCACTGGCATTTCTGCTGCAAGTTTCAATCACCTTCTGCAGCTGCTGCCATACTGCACCAGTTTACCCTCTCCACCTATTTTAGTGACATGACGGCTGCAAAAATGATTAATAAATTCTCAAATACTCGCCTTGCATTCTGTTTCCTCCTCCTCTCCTTGTTACCTTTGGAATTTGTATTTTTACCAGAATGCAAACGAAAATTACCCGACCGGCTACGCTAGGATAAGTCCGGTTGAGCCGACATACGAAAAAGCAGCCAATATTGTGTGCGTCTGTAGCAAGCATATGCCGTCTGGCCTCTGAATGGATTGGTGACTGACTGCGAACAAAGCCTGCACCGGACCGACATTTAAATATAGAAATCGGTAGACTGTGTTTCAAATTATTGTAATATTCACAAGTACTTGTATTCAGCTTATAATTCACATAAATGTCAAAACATTCATTCAAGAGCACGGAGTCTAGTTCACATATTTTGAAGCAAAAGAATAATATACTTGGAGTTTCTGAAGATGGCATTATATTCTCAACTCCTGAAATGATGTCGAATTGAAAGAAGATGTCTAAATTTTGAAAATCTCAGTTGATAGCCGAACAATGGTAGGTTAGATCTCCTCTGAATAATTCCTCGGTTCATGAAGATGTGATACGGAAATTGAATAATAATTGTCCTCATCGGTCTCTTTGTACAAACAATTTCAATTCGAAAGTACTTCGATAAGTGAATTGTTTCAAATGCTACATTATGGAAGATGTTCGATCACTCTAGCATCAATTGAATTATAAAGTGATCTCTTATTGTTTATTATTCAATGCACTGATGCAATAAATATTATCCTTCCATCGGGAATGACACTGTGCTTACCAGCCTGTCATTCTGATTTAGATAGAAGCAGATCAAATATATGTCAACTTGAAAAGAGATGCATCAGTCTTCAAAGTAAAGAGGTCTGAGAGCATCAGACTATGCTCACCCGATCTTGAATTGACGACGAATAAATGTTTCTGATACGACGAGTATCACTCAAAATTCAATATAACAAATGTGAGCAACAAAAATTTTCTTCATTGCTCATTCTGTTCATTCCTTATATTATAATAATTTTAACTATATTTTATTTTTTTACATGAAAGTTGAATTGCACAGATTATCTATTTTTCTTTATATCACAGGTTCCTTTACATGTTCTTCTACAATCAAATTTTCCTTAATTTTTTTCTTTGTCTATGTTCAGTTTTCGTGTTCCTTCTCTCATAAATCATCTATCAACTGTTTTTCTTATTTCAATGATAAATGAATCATAAAAATTCATTTCTTTTCATTATTGATTATTCTCATTGTTAGAATTTGGAGAAGATATTTCTCGAATTAGAACTAACAACCCTGTGATTCAGGTTAGTATATCAAAATTAATAGGTGAATAGCTGGAAAGAGATTATATTTTATCCTGATGTCAAATAGTTCAACTATGCTACAAAAGAAACTATTACAATCTCGCAGGTCTTTTCAGTGCATCATTTTGGAGTTGAGAACCTCAACTTATAGATGTTTCCTAAGTAGGCTCATCTGTATTCAAAATATTTAAAAAAATAATAATACTGTCCTCCAATTATCTCATAAATTGGTTTTACTCTTTTGCAAGACTCTGAAATGAAACAGCAGAATTGATTACAATAGCTATTGGGTAATTGCTAATTATTTGGAATCGATTGCGACTTTAAAATAAATTATGTATTCACAGGAAGATTTCTAAATTCAAATGTTAAAGGGTGGATTTTGAATTGAAATAACTAAAAATATTCTTCAAATAACAAAACCAAGTGTGTAGCTTCAAATAATAAGAGTGGCTTCCCTTTTGTTCTATCCGTCTGGTAATCGCTAGATCTGAACAGTTCTAGGAACGAGCGACTTTGAGATTCCGATTCGATCTGAGCTTTCAGACATCGAAAATTAGTGGCGAGCGCCATCATAATAATTACAGTAGTCGGAAAGACAGGCGAATAGGCACAGAACTGGAATTAGTGGAGTGGTGCTGCGTCCAGAGGGAAAAGTAAAAGCCCCGAAAAGGGTGGAAAAGGTTGAGGGATGGATTAGGACACCCGGCACCTGTTCAGAATACTAAGAAGCTTTGCGAGAACACCTCATTATTGGATTTCTGACCAAGGATTCCGACAAAAAATGAAATTAAACGTCCTCAAAATGTGAATGAACTTTGTTGAAATGGAGAGTCCAAACAAGGGCTCAGCAGGAATTAGACTAATACCCCAGAGGAAAGAGAAGTTGAAACCCTTCAATCTTGGACATTCCTACAGAGTATTATTAGATTTACAGAAGCTACTTGATTCTTATAATCTTAGTATAAACGTTTATCTGACCTTCCTGACAAATTCTACTCCAGTACAAATATCAGGCCTATTAAAATTGTTTTAAATACCCATTCCTGATTCCTCATGTAAACTTCTTTGGTTTTATTCGTAAAAATTTCAAATTCTAGAAACAACCATCAAATACAATTATTGAAAACAGGGTAAGAAAGATTTTTACTGGCATTATGATCCATTATCATGTGACGGGAAAAAATGAGCGAGAAAGTAAAGAGAGGGTGATATGAAGTATGTGAGAAATTTCTATCGATTGTAGAATTCAATTTCTATTCCTGACTGTTTTTACAAAAGGAAAATGTTACTCAAGCTATTTTACAGACTTTAGATTGTTGACATGCTCTGATAGTTGTAGCTCTATTGATGATTCTGCAGGAGATCATCATTTCCATTGTATTCTAGAATCTCCTAAATACAAGAAGAAACATGTTGTTCAATAAGATGAATACGATAAAGATATATTTTTTCAAGCTACAGGTCTCTTCTGTTGGAGTGTATAGATAGCTGCGTTCAGTTTGTTCAGCTTGTTTGTTAGTAGTGTGAAGTTCAGTTTGCGCCAAATTGAAAATCATACAAACCTTTCAATACAAGTGATGATGAGTATGGTCAGGTGCCATGATTTATTCTCCAAACATATCTGCGTCTGCTCTATAAGGAACGTGCGATTCAACTAGGCATAACTATTCATAGACGACTGGACCACAAAACTACTAGTTGTGCCCAGAGGCACAACGTTAACAGCCGAAAGAAGAATGTGAATATTAAGATGAAGATAGTTCTCTGATAACTCGAACGCTAGAAGAACAGAAGATAGTTTATGTTATCCTAGTACAAACTAGTTTCTATTCGTACCTATCGCTTTTTGCTATGGTTTTTTCAATCAACCGAAAACAATTTATCAACGTAGATCGATGCGATGTAATATATGGGCCTCTAAATTATAATGTGCCTTACCAGATGGGTGAACCGCACCCAACTCCTAGATGAAAGCGAAACTGTTTTTTCACTTTCAAATTGAAATATAAAAAGCTGCTCGAAAGAAGAAACAAATTAGAATACAGGCTACGGCGCTAACTTATCAATGTTGAGCTAGTTCTTCAACCGAAAAATAGAGACAAGACCTGAAGAAACATTGAACATTCAGAACAGATAATAGATTCTCGGTTTGAGTTATGAACAAGGCTAGATCATAATCAACATAGCTCTTCTTCTGCGGCTGGGGAAACCGACTTTGTAAACGTTTTTGTTAATATTTTTCCTTTCAACGCCAGAATTTTGAAACACAAATGAATCTTCAACATTCAAACAGCCCTAAATTGGCTTCCGGCGACAAAGCAAAAAACTTGTTATTTTTCAATAATGCAGCTTCCTTGGAGGTCTCGGATATTGATTGAATGTGGTGCTGGTGCAACTCCTTGTCAAGCCTCGAGCACCGTCTTCAATCTGTCAAACATTGCAAAACAAATAATTACACAATTAAATCGAAGAGTTTTACAATTTTGATGATATTGATGAATAATGAACTCAATCACTCACTCATATAATATGATGAATTTGTACTGCAGATTCTTCAAACCCATAAATAGGCCCAGAGAACTGACAAATAGATTTGACGGCACATCAATATACTGTCGTTGATATGAAGCATGCTTTTATAACAGGCCGACAGTAACTCCAATTATTCAACGATAGTTTAGATTATCCAAGGAGCATTTTTGTGGGTATAATTAAGTAACTGGGTAGTTGATCAAGAATAGGCTCTAGGGAATTGAACAGTAGAGCAGCTAATTGCAGTCGGAGTGCTGTGAACGGTAGTAGCTAGGCTGGGCGTTTAGAGCAGCTTTTAACGCTTGGCTGATATACACATCTCCAACGTGAAGCAGTCGTTCCAAGCCATACGCTACGCACATTAAACGTAATGGCCTCACTCACAAACTATAGATATCGTGAGGAAATTGTTATTGCAGCGCCTTGGGGAAATACCGGTCTCCAGTAGTAGCGACAATAATGACAGCATCCGAAATGCTCAATATTCAAAAGGATATTTCATTCAATGAAGGAGTTTCTCAAAACAGCTAGGCACTGTGTTCATGGGACCAAGTTTGATGTAATAAAAACAGTTACTTGAAGATGGTCCACTCCTTTTTTCAGGGTTGCTTGTTTCAGAGTTCGACTACTGTAGTAAATTGAAACTAAAAACAGTAGGTTATGCAGATTTGCTGAGAAACGGCTTAATATTCTCACATAACTATTTGACGGTTTTTTTATTGGGGTCTCACTCAAATTTGAAATACCACTTTACTGTAACATCAAAATTTCGGTTACTCGTCTTAGATCAGCCATTTTCAGTTTTAGATCATGTTTTGAAAGGGAAGGTGGTGGTGAAATACATTATTTCAATAATATAAATGCTGGAAGTTCAAGTGGAATGCCCCGAGATGAAAAATATGAGCAAAATCTGTTTGAGATAATCGATGTATCATGTAGTCATCATCTTTATATAATTGTGAATTGACGTTTTTCAGCGATTCACAACAAAATTTCCGAAACGCAGTGTATAGTATTCTAAATTGTGTGGAGCAAACTCACTTTTCCAATAAAGCAGGAAGCATGAATTCAGAATTCACAATACTCTGATTGTCTGATACAAGACCGTGATATAGAATGTGTGATATCACACATTTTGACGATTGGTTTGTTCATTTATCAAGTTTTTACTATTTTTTACAAATATCCAATTCCATCAACAATCAACAATCATTAATTTGAAAGTTACTCAGCGTATATTCTGATTTGATTACTCCTTTGAATAATCAAACTTCTTGGAGCAGCAGGAAAATATCTACATATTGTTTTTCAACACTGGACTCTGAGAAAGAGTCGAAAACTCAGATTAAGCATGACAAGTTTCAACTCGGCACACTACTACTCAGATTCCACTAATAAAACCGTTACTATTCTGAACAATCTGCCACATAACTTATATATACTACGATCAAATTGAGAAAAAAATCCAATACAGGTAGAAGTTATCGAGAATAAACTGTTCGTCCACTAAAAATGCACTTGTTCTGTTGGAAATGTGTCCATCTGTCATCTGTTATGATAAGCATGCAAATTGGATCGGATATTTTTGACAGAAGCTCTCCCGTTGTTTGTGGGTCAGAAGAGAGACATCAAAAGAAATGGAGTACGATTTTAGGCCTCTTGATTTGATAGTGGAATGAATGTGAGGATGAGGGGCGGATTGTTCTGGGAGGAGGGGGGTTGAAAGAGCCCGAACCTGTGCAAGAACAGGCGGCAGGTGCAAAGAAGGAGAGAGAGAAGAGAGACGATAATGAGAGAGAGAGAGAGAGTGACTTTGTGTTTGTGACTACGACAACCAAACTGCGACGTACCAAAAAATCATTATTACGAGAACAACTGACGTTAGTATTGGCCCATGGCATCAGGAAAAAGGCCGAAATAAGGCCTGGCAGGAGGTCAAGGCGATTTCTTATCGTTGATTTACATACGCAGTACAAGTGAGACAAAGACAGAGCAAAACTGTATACAATTGTTGAAAGATAGACAAAGAAAGGAAAAATTGACTTGAGACAAATGAAGACGGTGTGAGAGAGTGGATGATGTACGAGGGGGAGGAGAAGAAGAATTGGTGATGGAAATGTATCAGTGATGAATAGGGGGTGGAAATGAAAAGGGATAACTGAGGGGAAGAGAATGGATATGATGGAGCAGAAACAAATATTAACATGACGGGTGAAACTGCGTTTAAGGGTTGTGGAAGGATTTGAAAAATGAATATATACTATGAAAGTCAGTATCATTTGATATAGAAGGGGATAACCAAGGGAGAAGTTTAAAAAGAACTACTACTAGTTGATAGTGACCTATGACCTAATAGTTTGCTGGCATTGTTTCTTTTTTCAACTTGTTTGAAAAAAATGTTATTGATAATGTCTATTTTAATCCAGTATCATTCACTGTGAATAATCGAACTATTGCTGAAAGTCTGTATAGATACTTCCACGGGAAAAGATGGCAGTGTAAAATTTCTTACACACAATGGATACTTGTTGACCGAGCGGAGTGAGGTCTAAGATTCGATTCGACGGTTTTGCATTTCTCTTTATGTTTATATTATTATGTTCCGCATTTACGGCGAAACGCGACAATAGATTTCCATGAAATTTGACAGGTTTGTTCCTTTTTGAATTTCGCGTCGACGTATATATAAGGTTTTTTGAAATTTTGCATTTTAAGAATAATACAAAAGGAAAAGGAGTCTCCTTCGAACGCCAATATTACCGTAAAAATCAGACTATAGAATTACTACTACTCATTGACTCTACGGCCCTTGAAGAGCCTTGGCCTCCTCCACAAGCCTTTTCCATGCATCTCTGTCCTGTGCTCGCTGCCTCCACCTTCTCACGCCCAAGGATTGAAGGTCTGCCTCCACGTCGTCCAACCATCTCTTGCGTGGTCGGCCACGCTTTCTTTGTCCCCCTGGTTGCTGATACAGAGACATACGCGCTGTACGGGTTTCCGGCATACGTTCCACATGGCCCAACCAACGAATACGTGCTCTTTTAAATTTCAGTAACAATGCTCGGTTGCCCATACAGATTATAGAGCTCATCATTTTTTCTGAGTCGCCACCTATCAGCCCATAAATTCTTCTTAGGATTTTTCTCTCCCATCGATTCAACAGCATCTTATCACAACTTGTCAACACCCATGTTTCACAAGCATACATCACCACTGGTCGCAGAACTGTCCTATAAATTTCAATTTTACTGCTCCAGCTTAACAGCCTTGATCTAAGGATTTTCTGTAGCTGAAGTATGCCCTATTCCAGCTTTCAATCTCTCTTTGATTTCCATTTGATTTTCATTTTTCTTAGTGATCAGGGATCCAAGATACTTAAAACATTCTACTCTTTTAAAACGATGTCCTTCCAGTGCGAGCTCTTCAGGTATCCTTCTCTGGTCTCTAGCCATCCTCATGTACACAGTCTTACTTCCATTGACTGCCAAACCTGCTTTTTTGACTCTTCCTCCAATTTTCTAAAACTTTCAATCAGATCCTCCTCCCTTCGGGCTAAGATGTCTACATCATCTGCGTATGCTAGGCACTGTGCCATTCTAGTAAGCAGTGTACCTCCAGCATTCAAACCTATATTTCTGACTGCTCTTTCCAAGACAAGGTTAAACAGAGTGCCTGACAGAGTATCTCCCTGTCTCAGACCCCTCTCAATGCCGAACTCTCGAGAACTTTGACCAGCGATACTAACTTTGCTTTGCTTTTATAGAATTATATATAAAAATACTATAGAATTATGCTAATTCTAAATCAGCTGTCGAGTGGATTATTAATTGCATGCAATGTCTGAAATAATTGTTCGAGGTCTACTGTTCACAGAGCTACTAGTGTGTCCAGTTTTGTAATATTGTGAACGTTGTAAGTGATCTATAGAAAAAAGTTGTTATAACGAAAATAACCGCCCAAAAAATTGCAAGTTGCATGACCAGAATAATCACTGCTACAACTTTTTTTTATTTCTTAGACAACTGTGACTTCCCACTATCTCTCACATGAATAGTGTGAAATGATGCTTCCTGATGGGTTATCTCCTATGATAGAGTCCCACGTTGTGAAGCCATTGTGTGAAGTTGTGAATTGTAAATCCTTCTCAGATAATACGATGTTTCTGATATTTATAAAAGCAGTCTCTAAATTCCCTCTTTTGCGAATAAATTCACAAAAAATTAAGGCCTTCCGGCTCGCAAAATTACTGGGTTCAAACCTCAGCTCTAGCTCAGTGGTAGAGACATGAATTTTACAAATATAAGGTAACCACCATAAGGTTCAATGACCTGTGATTAATAGTTCTTACCGCTGCTTCTGTGAAGTTCTTGAAGAATACCAGTGAGGAAATTAAAAGAATATTTGATGACTGATTATCAGTAACCATGTACCACTAGAGAATGATAAGGACCAACTATAGTTGTTTCTAGTTGATTCTTAAAACGCTCGTCGTGAATACAAGTATTCACCAATATACCCTTCCAAAATTCCTTAGAACTTACAACGCCAGTTCTTGAAGCTCTCTGGATCCTTATATGATATAACTGGAACCTTATTAATATAATTTCTTAATATACTTGTTCTGGTAGATAAAATGAATATCATCAAAGGATGATAAATAGTGAGTGCTCTGAATAAGATTAATATTACTTGATTCAATAATTAAAGTGCTGCTAAATATTTGTTGGTATTAAAACAGCTCAAACTGTATATCACGAGATGAGTTAGGATATAATAAAAAATTCTAGAGTTTGTATGCTGACATAAAACACAAAATATATTCCCATAAAAAAGATGTGCATAAAATATTCGATATATCTATAATTCACTTAAATAATCTATTTCAAAATCTGAATAATTATCACAGGCTTTGCTAATATTCACAATAGTGAGTTTCAAATTCATAAATATATTATATTAATACTGATACTTATACTTCCAATCAATACAAAAATCTGCAAACAAAACCTGTTCGGTCTATAAGTTTGATATATATACGTTGTTCAATTAACAAAATATAATTAATAAATTAATATTCAAACATGAGATCTCAGGCTTTTAATATGAATTCGGGCTGTGCATGGAAGTAAGCTTCCTACATATATTAATAAATTTATAAAATGTTCTTATGAACTATGTGATATTATTCAACACGTGGTGACTTTTTAGTTAATTCAAGTTAATTTGAATAGCGCTTTTTTATTAATTACCCCACTGAACGTAGAAAAACGAGCTCGTTTGACTATCACTCACTGAATTGAAGTTCTTGATGGTCTCGTGGATTGAATTAATTATTTCCAATAATTAATTAGGTAGGCTCCTTTTCGTCACTGCTGGGCTAACGCGTGATCCAGATTTTTATAAGTTTCTTTCGAATTAAAGCTATTTTTATGGGAATCTTTACAAATTACGAACTCTTTGACAGCACTGAGTTCACAGATAATGACATTTAATACAAATACTTTACATTAAAAAAGGGTTTGGCTTAATAGTTTTAAAATTTTAAAAGGAAGAAGAAAGAACCCTAAACTCCATGTGCATCCTCTCAGGTCGGATCTTAAGCCAGAAGAAGGAGGTTTTTAGAAAAATTTGTCTCTTCCACGAATAATTCTGTAAGCTACTCTCTGATTGGCCTTCAATTTAATAACTCAATGCAATTGGTTGCCTTGGAATCAGGGCTTCCTCGGCTTTATAATAGAAAAAATTAAATAAAAAAGAGTTTTTATACAAATAATATGGAGTGTCTATCTTAATTGATTTCATAAATAAACCATAACATGCGGTTTTAGTACATTTAGTTTTTTATATGAGTTTTGTATACTCTTGATTTATCATGTTTTTTTAGATTATAATAAATATTTATACAGAAATAATGGTGTTCGTATTTCTACACATCGACTTCCTTTAGTATACATAATATATCCTTTATGAGTAAATTTTATATAATTCAACCTGTTATATGGGTTGATCGAATAATCAGCTGATTCGCTCAGTATTGATTCTAATAATTATCGATTTGTCCAAGATCGACTAATTCTTTTCAAAATGTAAACAAGTAACTCTAACCTCAATGTTCATGCATTTTATTTTTTATAATCCGCCAATAATAAGTAAGCCGCTTTATAATTTTTTGATCTTACCAATGGGTTCTCATAATTATTAAATCACAATTATACATGTTTTCTTATCATTGTTGATAATGCTATTACCCTAATCGCTAATAATACTTGATTTGAGTTGATTTATCCTTTGACTAGGTCTAACCTTCTTTCCAATTTTATAGTTCTATTATATTTCATTGGCTCATTTCAAAATATTTGGTGGTATTAATTTACCACGTGACACAATACACCCTCTGATTTCTGATTTAAAACGACAATTCGAGAATATAATATAAATTTTATGATCCAGTTGGTTTTGGATCAGAAATCATACATGTTACAAAGTCTGTTAATAAATCTACTGAGAATTCTACCTCCTACCAATTCAACAACATATACAACAATAAATAAATTCACTTCAAATACATACGCCTTACATCGGCCAATCTCCTTCTACACACAATACACAAATAAAACTATCTCCTCCTCCATACACAATATAAACCTTTTTTCTAATCCACGCTCCGCCCTCAGGCCAGAAGCACATTTGAACGTTGGTGCAAAATCATTGCCAACCTAACAACTGGTAATTCTCTGACTTGCAGAATATAATATTTTTTCTCTCTCGACATAGAACAGTGACTTGTACATTTTCATTTCATTCTCTTGCAGAATTTGGGCTTTGCTTTCATATAATGAATATTTTTAAAGGATAATCTTTGGTAAGTTTTATTAACAAGAACTTCTTATTATCTGATACATTGAAACTTTGGCTTAATGCTTTTGGTGGTAACTATGCGGTTTGATCATTTGGCAGATAATTTTAGTGATTTTCTCAATTAGTTTACATATAAATAATAATAATATAATATTTTTATAATATCTCTACATACAATTCACATTTATATGACACTTGAGTTTTTTTATTCGGGGTATCAACTTAGACAATTTAACAGGCACTGATCATTCTGATTCTCGCAGTGAACAGCTGATCCTTGGATGTTTGAGTGGCTTCTATTTATTCACCTGTCGCCATTTTGATGCCTCTTTACGATATACAACGGTAAGCTGGCTTTTAATTGGAAGTTATTTATTCACTTGTTTCATTAGTAAGAATGGTGTTAAAGATGGTTTCTAAATTTGTTCTTTCTTTATTTTCAGGTATGCTGGTCGAAGTGAATACTCGTCTGCTAAATAAGTGGGTTGCCTGGCGTTCGTTGGGTATGTATTTGTTGACAGGTAGGTTCAGTGAATCCAAATATTATTGTTTACTTTCTTATCGCTTATTATCTCGATAATACGGCTTGAGATTAGAAATATTTTCCCACCAAGTTAAATTTGGTTTGCTGCTGTCCGGTTGTTATTTATAGATGAGGCTGTCCTGATGATGATTTATCCTTCATAAATATAAAACCCCGGTATCTTGTATACCTTTTCAAACAATTCTTAGCTTCCTTAATGGTAATATATTTCAGTCCATTCTTTTTCAATCATCTGTAGTCTTAATGCATTTTTCCTCTCACTTTCATTTAATATTCTCGGTTTCAGTTCGTTATAACTTAGTAGGCTCACAACAATAAACATTTTTATAATATTACCTTTCCCATCATCAATAATAGATTCTTTTAATAACAACAACATAATATCTCTATCATACCTACAACGCAGTCCTTTATCCATATCACAGCCATAACAATAGTATACAATATATCAGAACATTTATCATTTCTTAACAATATATCTCTCAACATATAATAGTCAGGTACTTTCATTTATTAATATAATTCCTTATTTCTCTCACTCTTCTTAAACATTGTTATCCTTCATCAAACTCAATACGTAGTCCACTTTATTATTATCATCCATGCATGTTTCAATTGTAGTTTTCCTTTCAGTTCCATTTTTATCCCTGTATGAATCCCTATTAGTCCTTCCAGTAGCTCCAGTTTCATTCCATTTATTAGGTCCATTTTGCCGGTCACATCGCTGATTTTCTGCTTTAAAGCGAATGTGCCGCGGATGCATGCCGTCGATCTCCGGTCCTCCATCCTGGTTTTGGTCCGGAATCCTCCTCGGGCGTTTGAAACGTGCATGCGGCTTCCATCGTCGCGCGCGGTACGTCTTTTTCTTCTGTCTGACTTTCCGCCTCCGGGCTTTGCGGTGCATGCCTCTTTTCTCCTGTAGTCGGTCATGCAGTCGGTCGTCCGGTGTCTGCCTCGGGCGTTTCCGTCTCTTGGCCTTGCGATGCATGCCTCTTTTCTCCGTAATGCCATCCTCTCCGTCCTTGGTGTGCCTCGGTGGGGTCGATTGATGCGCGGGTGTAGGCTCGGTGCGCGGATGCATAGTGGCGGTCTCCTGGTAACTATTTATATTTGGTAGTGATCCTTCGGTGGGGAATAGTATGCCTAATAGAGGCTGATGCTTGCGGGGTGTTTTAATTTCATGGTGGGCGGTGGTTTTTGGTGTTGGTTTCTGTTCTTCCGATAATAATATTTTCGGTGAATCGTTCCTGCAAGTATTATGTGATGCTGAAGTATCTGTCTTTTCTTTGTTTGCTTCATTGAAGCTTGTATGCATTATATCGGGGGTATCATATATCCATGTAGTTTTAGAAGCATTTATTTCTTGATTTGGTGGTGAGTTATTTGCATGTTGATTTTGGGTTGACTTTGTTGTATGTGTTACTGTGTAAGATGTATTTGTCCGGTTATGATTTTGATGTGTTTCACCTTGATTCTTGTAACCTCCATCTCGCTTATTATTACTTCCATTTAAACGGTCCCAGCCATCATAATATGCTCCTTTATCCTGTTGTTTGCTATTGTAATATTGAGATCTATTTCTAGGATTATTTTCAAACGATTGACCTCTGCTAGTATTTTCAGGGTATTTTTGATATTGAGTGTTTGCTCCGACATTTGACATTTGATTCTCACCATTATAATTTTTCCTGAAGTTATTGCTATTATGATGAGGAGAATGATTGGAATCTCCTGTATGGTCGTTTACCTGACTGGATTCGGAAGTAACAGATTGGATACAGTGTAAATGTTCCATTAATTCTTTGCAACTGGAAATCGAAGATACTGCTAGTGTCATGCGAACATTGTAAGGAAGCTTTTTTTTAATATATTTGCTAATGATGTATCCGCCAAAGATTCGTCTAGTTGCGAATTCTTGCACATCATCTTAGCTACAAATTCAGTATATGACTGTCTGCCTCTATTATCATATGTGCACGATATGATCTCTGATACTGCGTCCATCTGTTTACGTTTACTCCAATACTGCTGCAGGAACTGGGAGATGAAGTCCTCCAGGCTATTGATATCTCGCATCCGGCTCTGGAAAAACATCAGCGGCTCGCCGAGTAATAGACTGGACAGTTGGAAGCGCCATACTAACCAAGAGGTGGGTATCAATTCCTGAATAGCTTTTATTTGATCTATGAATGGTCTGGGTTGCATATGGCGATGGGAATTATCAAATTTTCCAAGACTTTGAAAAAGTTGAGTGCCATTTACTACTTCATTCGGTGTATACTGCACTCGACTGACTGGGATATTTTCCATACGTGTCTCTATTCTGGAGACTCGTTCTTCATTTGCGATCCATTTATCATTCATAATTTTCTTATTTGCATTCATTTCGTCATACAATCCTGTTAGCTTCAATTGCTGTCCGCCTATAGCATTCTCCAACATGCTGTACTTTTCTCGTGACTTGCCCCCTCTTCCGTTAAATTCGCTATACTTGTTTGCACGTTACTCTGCTCTTTAACTATCTCTACTATTTTCTTATTATTTTCCTCCACTTTCAACTCTATCTCGCCCTTATTTTCTAACACCTTTCCCATGACAGTTCCCATGATAGCGGTGCCCAGCTCCTTACCCAAATACGTCCACCTGTTTTTCAACTTCCTTTGGTACATCATCCAACCGTTCATTTATTTGACAGGTGACGTCATCTATACGAGTTTCTAGTTTTTTGATGACTGCAGATTGCGTATCTATTTTGGTGTCTATTATATTTCTCACTTCCTCCCTGAAGCTAGAAAATTTTTCATCCATAGCTTTGACATCCTGTCTGACTGTTTTGATCTCTTCTTGTAGGACTTTGGCATTTTCCTCCAATTTGTCCTGGATTATTTTGATAGTTTTGCTGTTTTCCCGGGCTGTTTCCGCTCCTTTAGCTTGTCCTGCTAAGAGTTGACTGAACATGAGTTGTATTTCGTTTGTAGACTCATTTGCCATAAGATTGGTAATGTAACCGACTGAAGAGTCTAATGTTGTATTGCGTTTTTCCAGGTTGGTGGCGGCTGGCAGTTGACTGGTCACGTCGGATGGCAACTGGGTGGCGGCACTCTCCGTTCCCTCGGCGACGCTTGGAGCGATCTGCGAAGACGCCGGTACCGGGTTGGACGCCCTCACTCCCTCATCTCCCTCAGCCGGACTCTCATCAGAATTAATCGCATCGACGACGTTATCAATCTTCGTAGAAGACAATTGGGCCAAGTTTTGCGGGTCGAAATTGATGGAGCAAATGCTGCCTCCCTCTCTCTCTCGTGGGGTCTCCGCGACATTGTCCTGTGGTTGTTGATTGGCCGGTGTCATAGCTACATAGTTTTGGGGGTGGTCGCTGAAGTAGGAGATTTGCGAGTTAGCTGGCGACTGGTTCATGGTGACGTTATTGTGGAATACTTCGAGTAAATAGCCAAGTGTGTTGCCAAGTCTCAGGAATATTAAAATGGATTCAGTGATAGTGCCTATTCTGGATAAAATTGTGTGGTGTTAAAAATTTCAAGTGTCATGTACATATATTACAAAAAGACCTTCGAGTGATACAGGTACGCTTATCAACATAGATAGATTACGCTAATATAGTTCTTAAAATTTTAATTAGGGTCTTATCCTCCTGAATAACAACAGTATTATAATGCCTCAAATAACCTATAACCCTGGTCAGCATACAATGTCTAGATTCAAAAATCAAAATCAAAATTTTACTATAACTTTTATGGAAATTTCCATCCAATTTTTCCTCTATATGAGAATTATGTTATCAGACTCGTGTGATATAGTTTGTCTGTATTCATGCAGCTTGAAAAATTTTAATTTGAAGAGCAACTCAATTATTTTAGCCAGAAACTTACAATAGATCATCAGATATATCTTGTCAAATCGACTTCAGATTATACTTCTTGCAGCTTTCAGTTTTATCAATAATTCATTAATCATGATAGTAAGATTGAGTAGGTAAGCTTTTCATCACGCTCCACTGGTTGGGTGCCATTATGTGAAATGGTGCTTCCTGAGGGGTTATCTCCTATGATAGAGTCCCACGTTGTGAAGCCATTGTGTGAAGTTGTGAATTGTAAATCCTTCACAGATAATACGATGTTTCTGATATTTATAAAAGCAGTCTCTAAATTCCCTCTTTTGCGAATAAATTCACAAAAAATTAAGGCCTTCCGGCTCGCAAAATTACTGGGTTCAAACCTCAGCTCTAGCTCAGTGGTAGAGACATGAATTTTACAAATATAAGTAACCACCATAAGGTTCAATGACCTGTGATTAATAGTTCTTACCGCTGCTTCTGTGAAGTTCTTGAAGAATACCAGTGAGGAAATTAAAAGAATATTTGATGACTGATTATCAGTAACCATGTACCACTAGAGAATGATAAGGACCAACTATAGTTGTTTCTAGTTGATTCTTAAAACGCTCGTCGTGAATACAAGTATTCACCAATATATCCTTCCAAAATTCCTTAGAACTTACAATGCCAGTTCTTGAAGCTCTCTGGATCCTTATATGATATAACTGGAACCTTATTAATATAATTTCTTAATATACTTGTTCTGGTAGATAAAATGAATATCATCAAAGGATGATAAATGTTGAGTGCTTTGAATAAGATTAATGTTACTTGATTCAACAATTTAAAGTGCTGCTAAATATTTGTTGGTATTAAAACAGCTCAAACTGTATATCACGAGATGAGTTAGGATATAATAAAAAATTCTACGAGTTTGTATGCTGACATAAAACACAAAATATATTCCCATAAAAAAGATGTGCATAAAATATTCGATATATCTATAATTCACTTAAATAATCTATTTCAAAAATCTGAATAATTATCACAGGCTTTGCTAATATTCACAATAGTGAGTTTCAAATTCATAAATATATTATATTTAATACTGATACTTATACTTCCAATCAATACAAAAATCTGCAAACAAAAACCTGTTCGGTCTATAAGTTTGATATGATATACGTTGTTCAATTAACAAAATTATAATTAATAAATTAATATTCAAACATGAGATCTCAGGGCTTTTAATATGAATTCGGGCTGTACATGGAAGTAAGCTTCCTACATATATTAGATAAATTTATAAAATGTTCGTATGAACTATGTGATATTATTCAACACATGGTGACTTTTTAGTTAATTCAAGTTAATTTGAATAGCGCTTTTTTATTAATTACCCCACTGAACGTAGAAAAACGAGCTCGTTTGAACTATCACTCACTGAATTGAAGTTCTTGATGGTCTCGTGGATTGAATTAATTATTTCCAATAATTAATTAGGTAGGCTCCTTTTCGTCACTGCTGGGCTAACGCGTGATCCAGATTTTTATAAGTTTCTTTCGAATTAAAGCTATTTTTATGGGAATCTTTACAAATTACGAACTCTTTGACAGCACTGAGTTCACAGATAAATGACATTTAATACAAATACTTTACATTAAAAAAGGGTTTGGCTTAATAGTTTTAAAATTTTAAAAGGAAGAAGAAAGAACCCTAAACTCCATGTGCATCCTCTCAGGTCGGGATCTTAAGCCAGAAGAAGGAGGTTTTTAGAAAAATTTGTCTCTTCCACGAATAATTCTGTAAGCTTCTCTCTGATTGGCCTTCAATTTAATAAACTCAATGCAATTGGTTGCCTTGGGAATCAGGGCTTCCTCGGCTTTATAATAGAAAAAAATAAATAAAAAAGAGTTTTTATACAAATATATGGAGTGTCTATCTTAAATTGATTTCATAAATAAACCATAACATGCGGTTTTAGTGCATTTAGTTTTTTATATGAGTTTTGTATACTCTTGATTTATCATGCTTTTTTAGATTATAATAAATATTTATACAGAAATAATGGGTGTTCGTATTTCTACACATCGACTTCCTTTAGTATACATAATATATCCTTTATGAGTAAATTTTATATAATTCAACCTGTTATATGGGTTGATCGAATAATCAGCTGATTCGCTCAGTATTGATTCTAATAATTATCGATTTGTCCAAGATCGACTAATTCTTTTCAAAATGTAAACAAGTAACTCTAACCTCAATGTTCATGCATTTTATTTTTTATAATCCGCCAATAATAAGTAAGCCGCTTTATAATTTTTTGATCTTACCAATGAGTTCTCATAATTATTAAATCACAATTATACATGTTTTCTTATCATTGTTGATAATGCTATTACCCCTAATCGCTAATAATACTTGATTTGAGTTGATTTATCCTTTGACTAGGTCTAACCTTCTTTCCAATTTTATAGTTCTATTATATTTCATTGGCTCATTTCAAAATATTTGGTGGTATTAATTTACCACGTGACAATAGATACCTCAAATTGAAAAAAAATTAAATCTAAGCTTCATTGGGAAAAAGCCCCTAGATTGCATCTGAGGGTATTTTTTATGTTTTAGTCTTGGTATTAGCATATTTCAATGAAGCTAGGTCGTGGACCCATGGTGTATGCTCACTATCATCATCATCATCATCATCATCATCATCATCATCATCGTCGTCATCATCCACTACCGATGATTTTGTCGCTTGTTGCCTGCCACGGTTATTATGTTAATGATCATCCACCGATAGTACTGCGCAGTCGCAGACTGTATCTAATGGATGTAGATTAGTGGCTCGTAAATATTCACAGTAGTGAAAGACTGTGATCCCTGAGCTATGCTTTCCGGTGAGCTTATGGTTATGGGTGCTGAGACGGTAATCGTATCCTACCTCAATATATCAATCGTTATTCAAACCAAATTTCCAACGTCAACAATTTTCAAATCATGATTGTTTCACAATACATTTGTGTTTAAATCGCTACATCGCTACTCTATTCTCACATACAACATTTCACAAGAACCAATTCAATACAAGTAGACTGTCTTCATCCTGGGTCTCAATTTAAAAACAGAGTTTGAAAGTAATATTTTTGAAAAACCTACCTCAAAACCGCATTTTAAAAGCGTTGTAGACATTAGTGGAAACCAGGAATTTGACAAATGATTGTCGATTCTTTGAGTCATTTCATATGAAATAAATGCTCATTTTTTCCCATCCAAATTTAAATCTCTGATCAAACCTCACGAATGTATTTAGCGTTGAAAAGTTTCAAATGCCGTAAGAGAATGGAGTTTAGAAGTGGCGTACAAATAACTAAAATAATTTTTCTTTTGAAAATATTTTCATTGACCGATGTAATTCGTGTGAGCCTACTCCCTACCAGCTATCGAAGATCGTAAAGATGGGATTCTTTCTTGTTGAAGGTGACTCCCTAAACCTGACTCACCAATACAAGCTCAAGTACTCATCGAAGTATTATGTTAATGAGTTCTTTGTAACAAGCAAACATAATGAGCTACTGAAACTTGTTATTTACTCAGTGAACAAGCGTTAACTCAACTCCATCATAGTCTCTATAGTCTTCAGTAAAGTTTTCGAACGGTTCTATCATTATTGCTTCCTTCAAAACTTATTTCATATCCTACTGACAACTAGCAGTTACTTTTTACGTCATGTAGACAGACATCTTTATGAGCGTCAATCTCCTGCATGATACATCCCCGACCTAGAGCAATTAGAAAGCAGATACGACCCTTCAAACTTCACATTCCTCGCGTTGGTATTATTGATGGAACGTACCACGAGTATAGATTACAACTCATTCATTGAATAACACTGTTAGACGGATGACTAATGCCAGTAGCTCATACATCGGTAGCAAAGAACGGTATAACAATGAAGAAAACATACTTAAGATTTATGGAACAGTTTCCACAAATGCTTCTGTTGAAACAAATAGCTATTGCCAGTCAAGGATAGTGTATACTATTATACTATTCTTGATTGCCAGTAGCGTATATCCTATCTCCTAGGTATCCTAGGTACAAAAAAATCAATAATATATGCAGTAAATACAATCTATATTCAGTTCAGTTTAGCTGTTACAATAAATTCTGTATCAATCTTTCGATTCGGAATAGTTCTCCATTATCACATAATGATTGACGTAGCTTATATGATACGGATTATGATGACTGAAATAAGAACTATTCTTTTCTATCACCTGAAAATAAGTTCCTTGTATGGGTAAGGATAAAATATAATATCATTTATATTGAAATTTTCAAATTATTACAAACAAATAGTATGTACTTTGCTGTAATAACTGAAGCTGTACACTTTCTGAAATGTATAAGCTGGATGGTTTCCTCAACAAGAATCGAAATTCTATTTGAATGTACAAAACATGTTATGAAACGGTTCAGGCCGACAAAGCTGTAAATGCTCATGAAATTCTGACTGACCACAATAGTCATGTGGGTTGACCGAAGGCAGGCTACCTGAATGGTTATTTTTGATCGTGATGTAATCGATAATTATTTTTTTTCAATTTATAAATGAACCATTAAGATCTAATGTTATCAACGTAGACGTTGCTACTAGGCGTTACTATAATCGAATGGTAAAATACATGTTTGTCTAGCTAATTTGAAGCCACCCACGTTTTCGACTGATGCCACCGGAGCATTTTCTATCATAAAAGACATAATTACCGGGACGAATTCGGTTGAATCATTGATAAACTGAGTGAGTGAGTCTGAAGCTCAAGAGTGCTTGTTCTATCCTCTAATGGGCTCGACGTAAACTCTCAATAGAATTCAATTTGTGGCTCTTAATCCTTAATCTGTTGCTCTCCTCACTATGCTGGACTCGATTAATAACAATTTAACTATCAATTATTCAGATCTAGTTGTAGGGAATGCTTCAAACCAGATCTATCAGGTAGGTGGGATTGGATTCCTAGACTTTGATGGGTGCGGTTGACGGGACAGATTAAAAAATTACATACTAAAAGACAGGATTCTGTTGTCTGTGCTCGTTGAAATGTTTCGTTTTCAACGCCGGACCGAGGAATCACATTGATGGCTGGGAAATTATGATGGATTAGCGCGCCTTGAGGCGATCAAACTTCACCGTTAAGTTGAAACGGCTCGTCATTAGGATGACTGCACTGCACTGCACTGCGTCCTTCTCATTTACATTGTACGCCTCAAATGGGCCTGCTTACCCCAACCTATCCGTCCAAACGTTGAATTTAATTTGGGCCAAGCATATCTTTATTATGTTCATTGGGCTTCGGCTGCCTCCTGCCCTGCCGTCTTATCAGCAGTCTGCCTACCACAATACTAACTAGGTTAGTCATTCTTTGTCAGCAAAGTTCTTCATTTGGAAAAGTACAAACTATAGCCTAATCTACACATAAAAATTATTTTCAATTAGGCGATTATTATTTCTGATAAAAATTCATTTTTTCTCAAGGGAGTATTGTAGTTCAGGTCTAGAGTGCTAATACTGTTTTCGAGTGTCTTCAATCAAAATAATTATATTTTGATGATTGATTGAAGTGCCAGTAAGTTTATCTGTAGTTGGATTATATTATTATCAGACATTGTTAAACAAGATTCCTTCTTCATATTATATTGAGCCTACTCTTTGAATGGAATACAAAAATCCGTTTCTCAGAATCAAGAGGTTGAACTCCTTAGCTCAATTATACTTGATTGAATTTTCCTTATTTGAACACATAAAACTATTTAAATTTATTCATGCCAGAAAAATGAGAATTTATAATTATTTCCATCTATAAAATGAGTTAGCTCACATATTTGAGAATTCTACATTACATTCGACTATGTGACTCTCAATTCTCACAATATAGGGATGAATACTAATAATTAATTACTAAAACAATTGCCTATTAATTGGCAATCATCAAGTATTGAAGCATCATGAAGCATCATCAAGTAATACTTGCTGTTTCATTCATCCTTCATCTATTAGTTTATTTTTTATTATTCATTTGAATTGATTTCTTCTATCATTCATACTATTGCATTTATCCTCAATTTTATTTGATTAGCTTATTAGCTATCATTTAATAATTTGCATTCATATTTGAACCTTGATTTATACTATGAATAAAATTAGACTACCGCACCCAACATTATTAAAAAAAGAGGAACTAAGTTTATGAGTAATCTAGTCTTTTTCTGGAGAGTTCATTGGTCATTCCACTCGTGAAACCCAGGTATAATATTACATTATATAGTTTGACATAATGAAGTATTTATTTTTTATTAAAGTAGAATTATCTCTACTCAAAGTCCCGTAAGCAGTAAAAGACCAGCTATATTGTTATTTCATAATCATAAGTATATTAGAATATTCATAGTGGTTTTCAATTCAGTAAGAAATAAACAAAAATATATGAGCAATAAAATATAAGGACAATTTCATTCGATGTAATTATCTATTCAATCTAAAATGTTAACACTCCACATTTTCAGTGTCAAATAGTAATACTATATTATATTCAATCTGAAATAGTTACTGTATTTTGAGTCGATAATAGCGTATAGAACCATGTATATGATAACAAAATATTTTCATGAATAATTAATTGGAGAATTGATTATGAGAAATATTCTCTTGATTCTAAAAAAATAGATAAATAGAACAATGACAATTTGCCAGTGTAGCACAGTTTGTTTTTTTAATAATACTTTTATGATCTTCATAAAAGTGTGCTCAGTAGGAATCCATGATACATTCCATATTTATGAAATGAATATAGCACGTGAGTAATGATAATAATTATATTTACTGATAACTGGATTATTAGTTATCTTGGTACTATAACTTTACATTATATCTTTTTTTTTGTATTCAATATTTTTTATTTGAGTATTATTATTGCACAATTGAAAAATCTCATGGTACTCTAATACTCATTTGGAAGGATAGAAGAATTGAGAATAAGGAGAAATGAAAGAGATTCGAAGGATAAGGGAAGAATTCTCTGGGCAAAGCTCTTCTTGAACCACATAGTGTAAAGTGGTAATCAATCATATTACTCTCAATCTACAAAGCTTTTATCTTCAAAACAGTAATAATCGATCGAAACATCTAGTGATGTTGAGATTGGCCATGCATCCCAATATCGTTCAAACCTGTATTCTTGTTTATGAAAAAAAATACTCTACTCCATATTAATATTAATAATAGTAGCTACCACTTGACTTTTCTCTGTAACCGAAAAATTGATGTTATCTCTGATAAGACTTGGCTGAAGGGGAAGAGCTTCATACAGTACCGGTAGTAATTTCACAGACATCAATTTCTAGTCATACAGAAGGCTGTAATAAATCTTAATTTACATAATAAATTTAAAAGGAGCAGCCACATCGCATAAGGTAACACCAAGTAAAATATGACGGCTTCAGAGTTGAACCAGTCCATTACTGGTCAAGCATGCAGCATTATTATGAATAAAGTTCACGTCCACTTCAACTACTCGTCGATAATTATTGTAATTTTAGAGAAAAGTTGATAACGTTGAAAATAAACACAGAGCTTCACACACATCACTTAACGCACTTGATATTGATAAGTGACTTTATCAGGTCGATTGATGAATTACTTGAAAGTCAAAGTCAAATTATGGTCAGTCTGGAATTTGTGTACTGAGCTTCCTTCAGCGTTGAGCTTCCTTCAGCGTTGAGCTTCCTTCAGTGTCAGTCAGTGGACTTCGGATTTTGTTGAGATGCCTCAGGCTATCAGAAACCGTATTTGAGCCCGCCGTATTATTAGTGCATAGCCTAATTCAGATTGGGTCCCTAGTCAATATTGCTGGTTCCCAGAGCAGTTTCAAGCAGTTTCACATCAAACAGTCTCAAGCTAAACTCAATAATTGTTTAAATTCCTGTAAGTAAATTGAGTAAAATCATCCTCTGATTCCATTTTAAAAAATGAATCTTACTTCACTAGAATAGATACCTCAAATTCATTGTTTTCATTCTTGAAACAGAAAGCCTCTCTGAATATAATGTGATGGGAATAAATTATTGGATTCTGATGTAGAAACATTGCTCATTAATCAAGAACACACTGATTCCACTCTTTTAAAAAACAGAATGCAAATCATTTTCCAGCTGAGTGATTCTATAAATATTTCCTCAAGACTTGTATTTTCCACATCACAGAGAGTTATTCCATTTAAAATATTTCATCTTAATGCCATTTACAAAATTCAAATATTGACCAGCTCCTAATGTTTGTGAGGTGGGGAGCCTCAAGAATTTAGAATAGGATGTTGTTCTACTAGAAAATAGAAGAAGAAGAAGAAGAAGAAGAAAGAAGAAGAAGAAGAAGAAGAAGAAGAAGAAGAAGAAGAAGAAGAAGAAGAAGAAGAAGAAAAAGGAAAAGAAGAAGAAGAAGAAGAAGAAGAAGGAAGAGAAGAAGAAGAAGAAGAAGAAGAAGAAGAAGAAGAAGAAGAAGAAGAAGAAGAGAAGAAGAAGAAGAAATTACTAGAAAATATGTGTTTGTGGATTGTCATCCTGTCCGTAGTTATTGTAATATTTATTACTAGTAGGTAACCCGTGCTTCGCAAGGGTCTATTTTAAAACTTTGCAAACTGAAAACTTGACGTAATAGAAAATTCGAAATTTTAAAATAGGCCTATAATCATCCTCTGTTAATAAAGAATCTTTTTGCAAAATTTCAAATCAATCAATCAATAGTTCAGACGTGATGATGCGTCAAACTTAATTTTTCTACATAATTTCACGTACGTGTATGAGCCAGCTCTTTCCATTATTATAGTAAAGATGATGGATATATGGATGATTTATCAGTATCTTTGAATGAGAATAACTTTTGAACGGTTTGAGAAATCGGTGCGGTTTTCACCATTCATTTTCTCTTGAAATTCTGTATCATATGACCAACGTAAGTTTTCTGTGTTCTAACTTTGTCATGTGACTACCTTCCAATTTAAAAAAATGAAGTTGAATTCAAAAAGGCGGAACAAAATTTTGATGCGACAGAAAATCAGTTATTTTTATTCGAATAGGATCCCCAATCATACCTATCATCTAATGTCCCTTTTAAAAGACATGTTCAGCTGCTTCTATACAACAACTGGAAGCATGACAAATTGAAAACTTGACGTAATGAAATCTTGAAGAACTGAAAATAGGCATATAGCCATCCTCGGTTAATTAAGAATCTATATGCAAAATTTCAAATTAATCAGATGAGTAGTTCAAACGTGATGATGCGTCAAACATAATTCCCTATTGCTTACGTGTATAAGCCAGTTCTTTCCTTTATAGTATAGATAACTGAAGAAAACATAATACTTGAAAACCTCACAGAATCATATTGATTTTTTTCAATACATCAATAAATTTTAGTATCGATTAGATCCTCCTCAATTTGAATCAGGCAGCCTTTTGTTTTCCCAATTCCAAACAAAATACCTAAAAATATATTCGTTTCACTGCGAATTTGTGTCTGATAGTACATTATAACTGAAGAATATGAATTATAACTTATTTTATTGTGATCTATTCATGTTTTTCATATGAAATTCAATGAAGACTATGTCCATTTCATTTGTACTGGTGGCAAACTTTTACATTAAAAATAATTATTTGATAAAATCCCAGTTCAATTGTAATGAAAACAAATTCCTTCAAAAAATAATTGATAATAATACGTTTCGAGGGAAAAAATTAAGAATAAAAAAATTGGGAAGAATCGGGATTCGAACCAAGGAACCATCGCTCAGAAAGCGAGCGTTTTACCGTTACGCTACACGCCTCCGTTCAAAAATAAATTTCTTGTAACAGCATTATAAACCCTCCTCAAAAAACACACTTCTGGGCTACAACAATGACAATGTAGCCTATGACGTAAATGGAACTTCATGTACGGTAGCATGAATGAAGTTTGAGCATTAATTCTGAAAAATCTAGAAGGAAAATCGAAATTGGGGCTTCCAGGTGCACGAGATTGATATTTTTAGAATCTATGTGCAAAATTTGGAGATCTAAATCATTCCCGTTTTTCCGGTATGCAGTCCACAAGTTGACATGTTTTGATGCAAACAAACGAACACACGAACAAACACAACCCTACTCTCTCTTATCATATAGATGGCGATGAAAACCTGCGATTATTATCCCATTGTGTTTCTAAGAGTAGTAGGATTCAGTCTTCATACTTCAAAACCATATCAATCCTTAAAATTTTTGTTCCAGCCATCTCACTAAAATGTCCCATATAATAGGACATTTCATGAGTCTTTCCATTTCCCTATCTGAAATTCACGAGTGACCTGACATACCTGAATAGCGTTGAAATGAAAAATAAATAGGAAGTACCGTTTTCTGAGTGTGATTCCATATTTGGATTCTTTATCCAATTTTATATCGTGATTTGCAGTATTCCTCATTTACCCCCATTTTTTCACATGATTTAGGTGTGTCGTTTCAAATCGGACCACAAGTATAGGCGCTTGGAACGCAGGCTACTTGGAAGCTTGTATGGATATGAAGGATTATCAAGACAGATAAATGAGTGAAACAAATACTCCATTATCGGAGGTGCGAGTGACAGCATTTTGAGCAGTAATAAGAGTATTGCTGCTACAATAAAGTGTAGCATCTCCAACACATTCAGCTAGCTCCTCACAGCTTACAGGTTACAGTTTATAGTTTATAGCTTGTTTGCCGTACTGAAATTATCGGACTTCATAATCGGAGATGCGAGTGACAGCTTTTTGAACAGTAATAAGAGTACAAAGAGTAGCTACTTCAATAAATTGTAGCATCTCCAACGCAGTCAGCTCCCAACAGTTTACAGCTCGTCGTTCGCGTGCCAGAGTCGCAGTGCACGCTTCAGTCCCCTCCACGCGGTGGCGGCGTGCAAATTGCAGCGGCGTGCTCCGTACGGTCCCTTCCTTGCCACTTGCCAGACCGGTCTGCCTGTGCTATGCTATGCCCCAGCCACATTAATTAATCGCTCCTGAAGCGCGCTTCTAGTCTCGTACTCCTGTCGATGCTTATCATCATCATCATCATCATCATCATCTTCATAATTTTCTTCATCATCATCATCATCTTTTTCTTCTTCTTCTCCATCTTCTTCTTCTTCTTCTTCATCCTGCTACTCCTCATCCTCCTTATTATTATTATTATTTTTTTTCCTCCTCTTACTTCTTCTCCACCACCTTCTTCTTCTTCTTCTTCTTCTTCTTCTTCTTCTTCTTCCTCTTCTTCTTCTTCTTCTTCTCTTCTTCTTCTTCTTCTACTTCTTCATCCTGCTTCTCCTTATCCTCCTTATTCTTATTATCATCATTACCATTCTTTTCTCCTCCTCCATCTTCTCCTCCTCTCACTTCTTCACCGCTTCCTTCTTCTTCTTCTCCTCCTCATCCCCTCTTATTATTATCAATATCATTCTTTCCCTCCTCCATCTTCTTCTCCTCTTGCTTCTCCTTCTTCTTCTTCTTCTCGTCCTCCTTCTCCTCCTCTTGCTCCTGCTCCTGCTCCTCCTGCTAAACATCTTCTTCTTCCTCTTTCTCCTCCCCCTCCTCCTCCCGCTCCTCCTCACCCTCCTTCTCCTCCTCCTCCTCCACCTATTTTTTTTAATCCTCTTCTTCTCCCCATCCTTCTTCTCCTCCTTCATCTTCTTCTTCTTCTTATTATTATTATTATTATTATTATTACTAGTATCCTCCTACCCCTTCATTCTCTTCTTCCTATTCTCCTCCTCCTTCTCCTCTTCCTCCTTCACTACCTCCTACTTCTTCTTCTTTTATATATTATTACTTTAGTTAGCGGCTGCTGCTTCTACTGCTTCTACTTCTTGCTGCTGCTGTTACTATTACCACCACCATCACCATCATCATCATCATCATTCATCATCATCATCATCATCATAATCATCATGGCCTCTGATAAGAGTGGCGCTGCTCACATTAATCGCTCTATTAGCATCAGTGTCAGCAAGCAGACCGTTATACACGCATCAAGCAGTAAGAAGCAAGCAGCATGCACCTCAAATATATATACTGAACGAGTTTCTTCCAAATTTTACACCGCATTGCATATTAATTAGTTTTCCCCATTCTCGCCACTACTACCTGGCTGACGGCGCGCTCTCACTCGCGCTTTCTCTCTCCCATTCTCTCACTGTCTCACACTCTCTCTCTCACTCTTTCTTTCTCTCCACTCTTCCTCTCTTCATTATTCTAATAAGAGATAATCTAATATCCTATGTGTAAATTCATCTAAAACTTTGCTGTATTGTAATCTATTGTATGAGTGTATAAGCCAGTATATATTGTAATCTACATAAATAAAGTACTCAATCAATCAATCAATCAATCTCATTCTCTCCCTCTTTCTCTCTCTCTCTCTCTCATCAGTAACCTATCTTGCTCAAGGGTCAAGAGAGATATTTTATAGTTTAGCTGAATATATTTGTAGATTAGTAGACCTACGGTTGTAAGGTTGTGGGCGAAAAGTAGAGCTTGGGATGGGTTGTGACATCTAAAGTGACATGGTTTGGCTACTCAATTCGTGAAAATCCTTTACTACTTTCAGAACTATTTCACATAGTTGGAAATGTAATAAGTAGGTACTCTACCAATTGGCTCTCTCTCGACTTATTCAGTAGGCTCATACTCCTACAATAAATTATTTCATTGGGTATTTAAAATTTTTCCATACATGTTTAGTACCTATGTATTGTCTTTTTCAAGACGAAATATTATATTCTGAAATCCTTCTGGAAATAGAAATCTAAATAATAAGAAATGAAATGATAAATAATGTGAATGATCTGTGTAATTGATGCGATTCATTCTATATTTATATAACTAGTAGTTATAATTTGTATTCTTATTCTATTATGTTATCAATTTCAAAGGGTACTATAATTCTATTTTATAAATACAAGAAAGTAGCCCTGAATTCATATAATTTAAGAATACATATTTTATGATTGTGTTATGTGTAAAAGTACGGGGGCTACAACTATAATAAATTATATTTTAGGAATATTATTCTAGTGGTAGAATTTGTTTTTTATTAAATTGCTATGGTTGAGTACTGACTCCGCTTATGAGGTAAAATGTTTCATGATATCAGTTTGTTATAAAAATAAAAATACTCAGATACAAAAATTAATAGAAATTAAATAATTAAAAAATCCGCTGTGGATTCTTCATGCTATTTCAAATTTTACGCTTTCCTCTTCCATAAGGAAGCTTCTGAATTTCCAACAACAAAACAAGAGCAATTTAGCTAAAGGATGCCTCTAATTTGTTGATTCTACCTTCGCAATGCTATACACATTCTAAAGCTATAATTAAAAATTTGAAAGACCTACAGAAGGCTATCTCGTCAGCATTATGTATTTTATTATCACGTCTGATGGATGTTTGTCAGCGTGTTATCATCAATCATTCATCCATTTATATAGATTGGAATCGGAAGCTCCAATTCACTTCGGCGTAACACAATTTGATGAGAATTTAATCTGTTGTTTATCTTGCCAACACAATTCCATTACAAAAAACTTACATAAGAAAGGCTCACGATGAATAAAAAAATGGTTGATGGTTTTTTAAAATGGTCAAGATGATCAACCGTTTAAACAACAATAGGAAAAGCAAAATGCAAGTCACAAGGATGATGGTGTCAAGTTTTTATATATACTACCCTTAAATAATCGCTTCAACCCTCAATTCATTAGTAAGAGAATCAATAGAAGATTATTCTTTTATAGCTCACGGCCCATTTTCAATCCATATTAGGCCTAGACATGAAAAATTGAACCTCTCATGAATAATAATTATTAATATTTTCAAAATTATTCAATGGAGCCTACAAAGTGAACGTTTTAATTGCTCTTACACATTTACATAGAATTATATATTTTACAAAAACTCCCTTCTACATTGCCTCTTCATAAAGAATAAGAATTGCTCATCATAAGTGAATAGAAATTTACTGTTCTCTAATGTGTCTTATCTCAGAAATCATTTTTCGCCGTCCCTATGAATTCTACAATATTGAACAAAACTTGACAAACGTCATCTGTTTGATATCATCTGTATTCTGTTCAATCCAATATGATATTTAAAGGTAAGGCGAAAAATCGTACGTTTAAAAAACTATGTTTGTGTAAGTGGCGGTAGTTGAGATTGAACAGGTAAATGATTGTCTCGATAACCTCTGCAACGACAGATACTGACAACAATTACAAAACAAAAAATTGTCAAGGAATGAGACCAGCAGCCTTTTTCATAAAAATTTAGACGTGATACAAGAAAACGCCTCCCTACAACAAGACGTGGATGCTATACATGACGAAATACATAATAATTTATATATTTTAATGACTGGGAGTCATTCCCCCATAAATAACTAAACTTATAACTATGGAACAGTGGCTAAAATGCAGGCCTATAACTTTGGTTTCATACTATTTGACACTCAACAATGTCTCAAGTGCTGGGGGTCATACACAGTAAAAGTGTAGAACTTGAAACATTCAATTTGTTATGTTCTTTTAGCTGGAAAATGAAATGTCCAATAACTTCAGTCTTTTTTTCAAGCCTGTCACAAGTGACTTTCATGAACATTGAGGATCTATATGTATGTATATAATTGTAAGCCTACATGATTCCTAACACCTATATGTATTTATGAATCGTTGATTGCAACAAAGCAACTTTTTACGTGCTGGATGATTTAGGTCTATTGCTCATCATTACGAGGGTGGAAGATTGAGGGCCCCAGCTGAGGTGTTGAGAATTTGCTGTGCACATCCTAGAAGCAGCCCGAGGTCTTGAGCGTAGCTTTCTTGCTTTTTCCTAAGAATGTTGACGCCTTCCCAGCCGGACTGGGACCGTCAAAGGGGTCTCGGGCTCTGCCATCGGCCAACTCTCCGCTAACAAGCCTGTCATTATCGCCTCGACTCTGCGAGGGGCGGCGGCTGTTATCTGGCTCATCTATCGATGATAGATTGATTGGACGTGATAAATAGGCGCTGTAGGTGTTAAACTGTGAGAAACACCTCTTTTGTTTCACCGCCGACCTCTATCCCTTTCACACTTCCAATTTCCCAAAATCTCTTAACCAGTTTCTCTTCACAAAGTACTAAATTCTAGAGATTTTCGAAGACGAGTAACCAGTATACCTTAATAGTTGCACATCAATCTTTCAGACATTTTGAGGAAAACAGATATTTTTATCATTACTATTATGGTAATATGGGAAAGCCAATCTCTGATTTGCAACGGTGCTCGATATTATATGATGATGGAAACGAGGGTTAACATTGAAATGTTTAAAAATCAAATTTCAAACACGTTAAACCCCATATGAGACACTTAATGATAAATGCAAGCAGCCATATCTACAAGTAAACGTAGTGTTAAATGCACCACCTGCGTTTAATGCTAAACCACTTTTACTTGTAGATATTGTTGCATTCATCATAATGTGTTTCACACGGGGTTTAAACTTGAAAAAACAGCTGACATTTCGCCGTTTGAACCGAGCATCTGCATACAGGCCTAAATGAAACATAATATAAGAATAAGTATGAATCCTGAACAGATATCAAGTAAGAACGTACAGTAGCTGAACACTGCATTCAAGGATTATTTATGATAACCAAAGATGATTATATAGATAGTTGAGTTATTTGAATACCTTCTACTCTTATTCAGGAGAGTTCAACATCAAGTAACATTGAGCTCGTAATAAGTTGATATTCAAAGTTATTATAGATTTAATCATTTCAAAATTATCTCACCGTTTGTTTGTAACAAGCAGAATACAGACGAGAACAATCAAAAGCTTCTGTGGCGGACTTTTACCACGTTATCGTTCAGTCTTATAGTACCTACAATCTGAGTTTATTAAACATTCTATACGGTATTGTATTGATGTGAATTATGAGGTTACCTGTTGTTTCCATAAATTCTATTCTAGTAATTTGATAAATGAATTATTGTATAGGCTGATGTACGATGTATGATGTTCGTTGTTGTAATTTATCATTTAGTCAGTTAAAAATTAATTGCATGCAACTACAACAGTTTTCCCATTCATTAATTCATACCATCAGCTGAGGCATATTTGGAATCTATCACACAGACAGACCTCCATGCGTTGACACATGATTTCAGCTAGTTAATAAACAACATAATTTACAACTTTTACATCAACTAACTGATACGGGTTGAGATATTAATGTGCAGTTTTCGTCATTAATTTTCTCTTGAAACTCTAAAACGGAATCATGTATAATGAATTTGGTTTCATAAGAGGGACAACGATGTTTAGCGATAGAGCAGTTTTTCATTTCATAAGGAACCCCAATGAAACCTACTGTCAAATTATTCTTGTAGCTGTTCCCATGAATTTCACCAACTCTGTATAAAAGTTGCGGGTTTCAAAGATTACAATACAACAGTTTTTGAGCGGGTTCTCCAACCCAGTAGATCACTAAAGTCTGTGAGATATTACTTTTAACATGAAGAGGAGAAACTCATTTCTCCTTCCACAGTTTGTAGAATAGACAGTGACGGTCATCCTGCGCACATTTGGATGCGCCGTGTCATTTCGCTTTACGTTCTAGTGATGAACACATCTCCGTAATCACACAAACCAATATGCCTGCTGCCAGTAAACAATTTTTGGAACAATGCCAGTCAATAGCTGGAGGGGAGTGTTGGCGCGACACGTTAGAATGCTGCTAGGTAGTGGAAGTGATTAGTGGAGGATAGAGCAACGGACCTCTCCGTCTTCGAGAAAGAGCTGTGTTAAAAGTAATATCTCACAGACTTTAGTATTATATTGATAATGTTCAATAATATTCAGGAAAAGATCTGTATGAAGAATATAGTTGAAATCTTAAAGTATGATATTTGTTCAACTTGACTTTGAAGATGATATTACTTTTTGTATTTACAATAGTATAGACGACGAACTCTGGCCCAACAGTAAACCTTGTATTGTTAATGGATTCTACCTGTGATGCCAGCAGCATCCTTCAAATAAAAGCATGACATAATCAACATTAATTTATTTTTAAGCTTTGAATTTTCTAGTAGAACAACATTCTATTCTAAATTTTTGAGGCTCCCCACCTCACAAACATGGTGCTGTTCTACATTCAAATTTTGTTTGAGTTTGAATTTGAGTTTCCTCCAAGTTTCATGAAGACCTACTCTCTATTTCGAATTAGCAAGAGAACTCTATTGGATTGGTCGTTGAATTAATATCAAATTTCAACAAATACAATATTAATAATTCAAAAAATATATAATATGGTCGAACACAACAATATAGGCCTAATTCTATGTACCTACTGTTATTTATGCTGGACTCAAGTTACAGAAGCATGCATATGATTATTAAAGTGTCATTAGAATGTATGACCTCAAATGTTTCATATTATTACACGAATATTTTGCACTGCATGTTTTCGTTTCACGACATTCCATTCAATTGAAAGTTTGAACCGTTTAAAATCACTTGAAATGATACTGTAATAATGTTATGAGTATGTTGGCTTGACTGTATAGGCTACGGTATATAGTTTATTCAAGGCCTTAGGTATAACTACGGCCCGATCCGTTCAATAGTAGCCTGATTAAACGATCTGGATTGAATTGTTTTTAGGAGTATAATCTCTATCAAATTTTGGTCTTCCTAAAAAACAATTCAATCCAGGTTCATTTTTCAAGTTTTTCTAATCTACTTTTACTTCCAAACGATGTTAGAAGAACGATAGCTCATGCAACCATCCGGCCAATTAATCTCAATTAATGTAATGCAGTTCTAATGGCGACTGAGGCTGAAAGAAAAACAGGAAGGGATGAAAAGGGAGGTGGTCAACAAATAATCGCTGTTGAGACGTTCGGCCATCAGCCAGGTAAAAGAACGTTCCCTTTCTAATCGACAACCCCTCTATTTTAATTTAGTTTTTAACCAGGAGGCGAGCTGGAAAGTGATTCATAGGGCCGATAATGATTGTGATTATGGCACGGGGCTGCTGCGACCCCCCCAAGGGTTGGTCAGCCACATCATCCCCTTCACCCCCAACCCCCACGGGCTGTTGGCAGCTGCTGCCCTCTTGCCGCCGCCACCTGGAGCCCTGTAACCACCCTCAACCCTATCATTTCTTGTGCTCTCCACAATCAAAACAAAAAGACGCGCCAACACTGCTGAGGCTGAGCAACTCTGAGCCACCATTCTCACTCTCACTTTTCAAAAATATGTCTTAAAACCGTGGGCCAGAATTTCACTCTAGATTGGAATCCCCAACACATCCGAAATAAGTTATATTAGGTTATACACTACAAGATACGCTAAAACTTTGATAACCCATCTGCAAGCAGAGTCCAGTTTACTAGATGAGACTACCGTAGTGTTACAAGAATATCTGGGCTTCGATGTCATTGAGCCTTATTAAAATGATTAATGAGCTCAAAAATATCAAATCAGATTATACAGAGTTGGTGAAAATTATGGAAATACATAGTTTTATATATTTAATATATTATAAAGCTAAATAAAAATATAAATCTGAGTACCCTTTTTCAAATTATTCAATCACTAATAATTTACATAATTTTCACCAACGCTGTATAATAATTTCCTAATGACGACTATTTATCATAATCAGATATAGTTTCATTTAAATTCAAAAGTGGTCCTAAGGAAAAAAAGACAATTCAATATATTTTATACAGAGTGTCCCAAAATTAAAGTGCCAAATTTCGGGAATAAGTTTTATATATCGGTGATTGATTCCACATGTCCTCTATAACACATGCTGCCTCGTAACACACATTTCATTGTATCTCTGTTATGCTTTATCCGATTCTCATTTTTTGGTGTTGACTGATGTAAATGGAATTTCCTAAAACAAATTGTTCTTGGTAAATTTCTCTATCTATTACCGTTCTCCCTCAATTTCTCAATTTTGGATTGAAAGTTTAAAATGGCCGCAATTTTGAACTTTCGAATTGGATAAAGTAGAATATTTTTTCTATAGTTCACCTCTCTTATTTGAACATACCTACCGATTTTTATAGCGATCGGTTGGAAAACTGATCAATTATTTGAAAAATTTTACAAATTATTTTGTAAAAAATACAAAATGGCGAATATCTCGTAAACTAAGCGTTTTTGGAGAAAATTATTCCACATTTTCTCTTTATTTTGACCCTTAGAACCTATTCCCGAAGTTTGGCACTTAAATTGTGGACACTCTGTATATAATTTATATGCGCAAAAATATCTGGGCTTATAACATTCATTCCTGCTTCGATGTCATTGAGCCTTATTAAAATGATTAATGTGATCAAAAATATCAAATAATTGGGAAATGATTATACAGAGTTGGTGAAAATTATGGAAACAGCCTTATATTTTTTCGTTACAAGGTATAATTTGAAGATAGGTTTCACTGGGGGATCGTATTTAAATTATTGAGAAACTACTTTTCTGTTGCTTAAAAATGTTGGTCCGCTATCTTAAATCCGCCATATTGAGTCCAACTTCCAACTTCATTTCTTTAAATGGGAAGATGGTCATATGATGTATGATACAGAATTTCAAGATAAAATGATTGGCAAAAACCACACATCGATATCTCGAATCATTCCAAAGATGATATTCACATTATTTAAAGATTGTCTACTAATAAATCATACAAGAATACAATGAACGAATACATTAAAAATCTGACAGATATCCTATTATATTAAGCGAGCAATTTCTGTATTTATATATCTGGTTATTTTTATATCTGGTTATTTATATTTAACAGATCTCGAAAACGGCTCTAACGATTTTCACGAAATTTGGAACATAGTAGGTTTATGATATAAAGATTCGACTGCATTAGGTCTCATCCTTGGGAAACCTCGCTGAACGGCATTAAAAGGATAATTCATCCTTGGATGAAACAGCTGTGGATAGTAAAAAAGTGAGTGAGCGAGTGAGTATGTGAAAAATCAAAATATCGCATCCCCGAAATTCATAAGATGACATATAGCCAGCTGTGAAATATGAACACGATCATTTTACAGAATTGTGTTCTGTTTATCAATAAATAAGAATCTGGTGTGGCGCACTCACACAACTTTCCTTGCCGTTATGAAAATTGATCACCTGACGCTAGTGTTCCCGCGCATCTCAAGTCTACTATTCAAAGATTTGAGCCAGCTGGTGACAGGGTAATAACGTTGGAGACACACATGAGGTCTGCTATCTCTTCATAGTGAATGATTTAATAGCATCAGCAATAATTTGCAATTGGATAATCACATTTTCTCGAATTTAAAGCTTATTTTCAATTTTAGGTGAAAATGTTACTGAACATTAATTGTAGAGATTTTCATGTTTTTTTGTTTCAATTGTGTCTGAAGCCTGATAATTGGGAATCTATCTGCATTGATGGGGCACGCACGCACGCACAACACACACACACACACACACACACACACACACACCCACACACACACACACACACACACACACACACACACACACACACACACACAACACACACACACACACACACTCAGATTTTTACTTTCCTTGCCCTATTACCATAGGTAAGGAAAGTATTGCTTTCCGAAAAAAATTAAGGTACCCCAATTTCTAAATTTCTATACGTTTCAAGGTCCCCTGAGTCCAAAAAAGTGGTTTTTGGGTATTGGTCTGTATGTGTGTGTGTGTGTGTATGAGTGTATGTGCGTCTGTGTACACGATATCTCATCTCCCAATTAGCGGAATGACTTGAAATTTGGAACGTAAGGTCCTTACAATATAAGGATCCGACACGAACAATGTCGATCAAATGCGATACAAGATGGCGGCTAAAATAGCAAAAATGTTGTCAAAAACAGGGTTTTTCGCGATTTTTTCGAAAACGGCTCCAACGATTTTGATTAATGTTGTACCTGAAATGGTCATCGACAAACACTATCAACTGCCACAAGTCCCATATCTGTAAAAATTTCAGGAGTTCCGCCCCATCTATGCAAAATTTGATTTTAGATTCTCAATTATCAGGCTTCAGATACAATTAAAACAAAAAAAATTCGAGTGGGAAAGATTGAACATGAGAATCTCTACAATTAATGTTCAGTAACATTTTCACCTAAAATTAAAAATAAGCTCGAAATTCGAGAAAATGTGATTATCCAATTGCTAACTGTTAGCAAACTGTGTTGATTCTATTTAATGATTCACCATGAAGAGATTGCAGCCCTCGTGGGTCTCCAGCGTCATTGCCCTGTCATCAGCTGGATCAAATCTTTGAATAGTAGACTTGAGATGCGCGGGAACACTAGCGTCAGGTGATCAATTTTCATAACGGCAAGGAAAGTTGTGTGAGTGCGCCACAACGGTCCGCTGTGCCCTGGGGAGAAGGAAGAATAGGGACGGCAGACAACGGTCCGCTGTGCCCTGAGGGGATGGAAAGAATAGGGACGGCAGACAACGGTCCGCTGTGCCCTGGGGAAATGGGAGGACAGGGAGGTCAGGGACGGCAGACAACGGTCCGCTGTGCCCTTGGGAGATGGGAGGTCAGGGACGGCAGACAACGGTCCACTGTGCCCTGGGGAAAAGGAAGAATAGGAGGTCAGGGACGGCAGACAACGGTCCGCTGTGCCCTAGGAGATGGGAGGTCAGGGACGGCAGACAACGGTCCGCTGTGCCCTTGGGAGATGGGAGGTCAGGGACGGCAGACAACGGTCCACTGTGCCCTGGGGAAAAGGAAGAATAGGAGGTCAGGGACGGCAGACAACGGTCCGCTGTGCCCTAGGAGATGGGAGGTCAGGGACGGCAGACAACGGTCCGCTGTGCCCTAGGGAGATGGGAGGTCAGGGACGGCAGACAACGGTCCGCTGTGCCCTAGGGAGATGGGAGGTCAGGGACGGCAGACAACGGTCCGCTGTGCCCTGGGGAAAAGGAAGAATAGGAGGTCAGGGACGGCAGACAACGGTCCGCTGTGCCCTAGGGAGATGGGAGGTCAGGGACGGCAGACAACGGTCCGCTGTGCCCTAGGGAGATGGGAGGTCAGGGACGGCAGACAACGGTCCGCTGTGCCCTGGGGAAAAGGAAGAATAGGAGGTCAGGGACGGCAGACAACGGTCCGCTGTGCCCTAGGGAATGGGAGGTCAGGGACGGCAGACAACGGTCCGCTGTGCCCTAGGGAGATGGGAGGTCAGGGACGGCAGACAACGGTCCGCTGTGCCCTGGGGAAAAGGAAGAATAGGAGGTCAGGGATGGCAGACAACGGTCCGCTGTGCCCTAGGGAGATGGGAGGTCAGGGACGGCAGACAACGGTCCGCTGTGCCCTAGGAAGGTGGGAGGTCAGGGACGTACGGCAGCCAACGGGCCGCTGTACCAGGAGCAGGAAGGTTGTGAGCGGAATGCTGTGGTCTGGGGCTCGTCCGGCCTTTAAATACTCCCCCAAAGTGGAGGGGATGGAGTTGAGCCGCCGCCAGAGGCGGTGGAAATCGTCTTGATGCGCGGAAGATGGTGCGCCATCGGTACCTCCCTTATCTCCGCGGTCGGCTAGCATTGCTGATAGCCGAGCGTCTTTCTTCAATATTATTAACTATTTAACAATATTTTCCGTCACAATTTTACTTTGTGACACCCCACTCCTACTTGGGGGGGGGGGTTCGGAGCCCTCTATGGCACCACCTTTAAAGGCGTGAGCCATCTAGGCATCACCTTAAGAGGTGTACACCTCCCAGGCATCACCTTTAGAGGCGTATGCCACTCGCTATGAGCTTCATCTATACCTGGTCCACAGGCACATATTTACATTGTCCATTTGATAATCGGACTTTTATGCGTGGCTTGCCAGCCCGTTTGCGCTTGCCTGATGTTGTGTTGCGGTGGCACAGCACTGGATCCATATTTCGAGAGGGGCCTGGTCTGGGTTCCTGGGACGGTGGGACTACTTCATTGGTAGTTGAAGACTGCGTTTGCTCTTCTACAACCATATCAGTTGAGGAGGGTATTGACTCCTCCACATCCATGACAGTAGGGGGTGGTGTTGTCTCGTTCACATCCATGACCGTGGGGGGGGTGATATTAATTTTTCCACATCACTCTTGGAGTTACCACTTGTGTTGGTGGCAGGGGCATGAATTGTGGCCCGCCGTTCAGAGTCATTCATCTCATTCCTGTGATCCATCACTATGTTGCCCCAGGATGCTTGCCTTGGAACATATGACAACTCTGCTTTGCTATCAATCAAGGCATTGGGTTCGACTCTGTTCAAACCAACCTGCTTGAACATCCTTCTGTTCCGACTCTTGTTGTCCGGAGATTTGGAGTCTACAGCTGATATGGTTGGGACTGCTGTTGTCTTAGTCCCCAATAAGAGAGATCGCGATATTATTAGCGGACTTGTAGGATTCAGTTGGGGAGGATCCCACTCTACCTCTCTCGTGAATGTGTGAATATTCACCCTGTTTTCACGCATAAATTCCATGCCTAATAGAAACTCTTGTCCAAGTCCTTCCATTATAGATGCTGCTAGTGGAACTGTGATTTGGTCTTATAGTTATGTTAGTCGTCATCTTCCCATTCAAGAGGGTAGACCGTCCATCAGCTAATATTGCGTGGTGATGAGTTGGTACCTTCCTTATCATCCCTATTTTTTGGAGAACTTCATAAACCTCATTACTCATATAATTAGCTTCAGCGCCACTATCTAGCAATGCCCGACACTTTTTACCTCCGATTGTCACAGTAATGAATAGTCTGTTGTCCCTTGATGACTCTTCAATCACAGGAATCCTGTGTGCCGTTTGCATCACTGCTGTCTTGTTCGGAGTTTTATTCTCCTTCTGCACATCACAGACACATATCAGTGCTCTCTTTCCGCTCCTTTTACATGGTGGAATATCGGGACAGTGTGATCTCCAGTGCCCCGGTCTCTTGTATTGCCCACACATGGGTTCAGACTCACTAAGAGATGGTCTGTTACTAGTAGGGGTTATAACTGTCTCAACCTTGAGCCTTGTAATCTTTTTCATGTCCTCAATCATGTGAACTCTCGAATTCTGTCTATTCTGTTTCTCCTCTGCTTTTATTTGTTCATACTCCCTCGCGAATTTTTCCAATTCGTTGATACTATGAACATCTGATTGCCGAATATACAATTTGTACCGTGGGAGGAGATTCTTATACACTCTCTGTAATTTATTTTCGTCTGTAAAACCTCCTCGACGTCTCATGAGTGTCAGTACATCTTCGAGAAATTCGTCAAACGATTCACCTTCCTTTTGCTTCCTTGCCTGAATTAGATTATCGAGGTCCTCCTCATAGGTAAGTGGGTAGTAGCGTGATCTGAAATCTGTCACGAAATTGTCCCATGATCTCCATTGGTCACGACGATTACGCATCCATAGGGTAGCTTTACCAACTAGTAATTCAGGAAGGGCAACTAGTAGTTGGTTGCCAGTGAGCCCATAGGCTTGTTGTAGCTCGTCTAGCCTTTCTAAGAAGCTGGGAGCATCTGATTGGCCATCGAATGACAGTCTCCAGCTTCTTACTTTGTCACATACCGCCCCTGGGTCCATGAGGGGGTTTGTGTGAATGTTGGTTCCAACTTCAGCATGAGTACCTGTTGCTGAGTGTCCAGATCCCCCACTGCTTCTGCTCACTATTCCGGGTCTTAGGCTGGGATAACGTACAGCCATCTTCTTATGTTGTTCTACTAACAACCTTCTCAACTCAGCAAGTGTTCCAGATGACACTATGCCCCAATCTTGAAGAAGATTGAACGCTTCTTCCTTTTTCAATTTATAGATCCAGGAAACTCTGGGGTCGGCTATCACCTCGGGGTTTACGTCCTCAACTGACTGATCCTCTGTCAGCTCCTGATGTCGAGCATCTGAATCAGACTCGCCCTGTTCACTCATGATGATTCTTACTTTGTTGCCTCGTGCCCCAAGTGCGGGCGCCAATCTATCACGTACACCCTGAGTAGCTTCAGAGGTGGGTGATTGATACCCAGGTGTTGCTCCTGGATGACTTCGCTCAGTCGTAATGTGGGCGGGGAAAGGAGGCAAGTCGAAGTTCCTCTTCCTTCTTCTTTGATCCTTAGCTGGCGTGAACAGCACCTCCTGGTGCTTCTGACGGCGTGAAGGTCGCTCTCTTCTCTGATGACACCACTTTGATGTAATTTTGTATAGGCCTTACGGCCTCGGTTCCGCTCCAGTGGAGTAGGAAAAGGAAGGACAGAAAGGATAGGGACGGCAGACAACGGTCCGCTGTGCCCTGGGGAGAAGGAAGAATAGGGACGGCAGACACGGTCCGCTGTGCCCTGGGGAGAAGGAAGAATAGGGACGGCAGACAACGTCCGCTGTGCCCTGGGGAGAAGGAAGAATAGGGACGGCAGACAACGGTCCGCTGTGCCCTGGGGAGAAGGAAGAATAGGGACGGCAGACAACGGTCCGCTGTGCCCTGGGGAGAAGGAAGAATAGGGACGGCAGACAACGGTCCGCTGTGCCCTGAGGGGATGGAAAGAATAGGG